>NW_006922042.1:2376296-2383021 GCF_000298275.1 Orycteropus afer afer
TATTCCTATTTTGCTAAGAGTTTTGATCAGGAATGGGTGTTGGATTTTATCAAATGCCTTTTCTGCATCAATTGATATGATCATGTGGTTCTTTTTCTTTGTTTTATTTATGTGGTGGATGACGTTGATTATTTTTCTAATGTTGGACCATACTTGCATACCTAATATCAACCCCACTTGTTCATGATGAATGATTTTCTTGATATGTTGTTGCAGTCTATTGGCTAGGATTTTGTTGAAGATTTTTGTATTTATATTTATGAGGGATATTGGTCTGCAGGTTTCCTTTTGAATGATGTCTTTGCCTGGTTTTGGTATCAAGGTTATGCTTGCTTCATTTGGCACTCTCAGCTATCTGTGCTGTCAGGATCGCTCAGGATTGCTGCCAAACCACAGCTCCGTCTGTCTCATTTTTTGGTATTTTCATGCAAATTCTTCTGCTAGTTGGGGTTTAGTCCACTTCTATATCCTTCCCTTTAAGACTCAGTGGTCCAGGATAATCTTCTTTGTCTGTGTTAATTGGTTTCCCTATTTTTTTTGTTGAAGAGGGTCTATTCAGTCTTTCTGCCTAGTCCGCCATCTTACTGGAACTTTGAGGTTGATTTTTAATAGAGAGGTAGTTGGAGAGGGAACCAAATATGACTTTAACACACTTAACAATTTTAGTTCTGTTGATCTTGATCAGAGATCTAGACTTTTCTGAGTTATTCAAATGTTCTTTGGTGCGAGGGAATGTTATTTCCTTGCACAAAGTTAATATGTTTTGTAACATTTGTTCCCATATTGAACACTTATTATAATCCAAAGGTTCCTAGGTAACACAAGTGGTTTGTGCTTTGGGAGCTCTGGTAGCATAGTGTCTAAGGCACTTGACTGCTAACCAGAAGGCTGGTGGTTCAAACCTACCAGCCACTCCTCGGAAGGAAGGTTGGGCAATCTACTTACGTAGTGATACTGCCTCAGAAACCCAAGGAGAGGTTGCTATGAGTCGGGTCTGACTCAATGGCTAATAACAACAACAACTAATCCAAAGGTTGGTGGTTAAAAACCTCCCAGTAGTGCTACCAAAAAAATGCCTGGAGATTTGCTTCCTTAAAAATTACATCCAAGAAAACCCTATCAGGCAGTTGTGCTCTATAACACATGAGATTGCCATGAGTCAGAATGAATTCAACAACAATAGGTTTATTATTGTCCAAGCACCATTCTATACTATAAATTCCATTATTACACTTAATTCTTACAATATGAAAGATAGGCATTATTCCCTTCCCCCAATTCTTTTCTTTAATTATTTTGAGTGACTTTCTTTGCGTTACATAGACATTAAGTAGAGGGCTAGGATTTGAATCTGGCCTGTCTTATTCCAAAGCCTACCCAGCTAGCTACTACCTAAGATCACCAGGTTCAAGGCACTAACAAACAGAGCTGATACAATCTTCATGGAATGAATGGTTTTTCTCCTGAATGTTAGGACACATTCCTGATAAACCTTGTATAGTGAGGTCTAAATAATTTAAGCATATGCATTAACCTAGTGGAGAAAAAGGGATTATTTGAACTAGCAGGACAGAATTTAGTACAATTATTTTGTGGTTAATAAGGCACTTGACTGCTAACTAGAAGGCTGGCAGTTCAAACTCACTGGCTCCTCCTTGGAAAGAAGATTGGGCAATCTACTTCTGTAGAGATTCTGCCTTGGAAATAAAAGGAGGGATTGCTATGAGTTGGGACCGACTTGATGGCAGTGAGTTTGGTTTTTGGTTTTATGTTATTCTTTCCTTTGGCATGCAGATAAACTGACCACTCAGTTTTTTTTAAAAAAAAATGCATTTTATTGAAATATAATTTATGTGTAGTGAAATACACAAAACTAAAGTGACATGGATCAGTGACTTTTTTTTTTCAGTGTTCCCTCCCCTCCCCTCCCACCCCTGACAACCAACAAAGAAAGTTTTCCTCCATATATAAACCTTTCCTTGACCCTCCACAACAATGAACTAATGCTATATTTGTCCTTCTGTGATTGACTTATTTCACTCAGCATAATGTCCTCCAAGTTCATGCTCAGTTTTTATTAAAGGAAGCACATGCCATACTCAAGCAATTTTTGGAGGCCACTGGAAGAGCTGGACACACACAGACATTGCTTTTTGCAAGTCAGGTGCTATGGGAGGTAAATGCCATCTCTTTGGGAACCTGCATACCATGAGTCTCCTTGGACCTTCTTATTCATGTCAGAGACCAACTGATCATCAGAGATCACACGCCTCTGTAGCCATGCCAGAGCCAAAAAGTGACCCCTCAGTTTCCCTCTGTTGCCTGTCTGTTATGGATTGAATTATGTTCCTCCAAAATATGTGTTGTAAATCCTAACCTCTATGTGTGTGGTTACAATCCCATTTGAGAATATTCCCATTGCCTTGGAGTCACTTTCCACTTACAGCAATCCTATAGGACAGAGTAGAATTGCTGCTCCATGTTGTTTCTAAGGCTGTAATCTTTATGGAAGTATGTTGCCACATCTGTTTCCCACACAGCAGAGCAGTTGGTGGGTGTAACCACTGACCCTTAGGTTAGCAGCAGACTGCTTAAGCACTGTGCCACAAGGGCTCTTTCTTTTGAAATATTAAAGAGATTAAACAAGTGAGCAGAGGAAGATAAGGTAAAATAGTTGCCAAGATACTTGGAGATCTCCAGGGAACAGGAAGTAGAAGCCAAAAAAATAAGAGAGAGAAAGCCTTCCCCTAGAGCCAGCATTCTCAATTTAGATTTCTAGCCTCCTAAAAAAAAAAAAAAAAAAAAAAAAGCAAGCTCAGGGGCTGCTTTTTGCTTGGGGCAGCTCTATATTAAGGGCAGCCGAGGTAGGCAGGCCAGGGCTTGGAGGCTGCTTTTCACTTGGGTGTGGCTCTATATTAAGGCCTGGGCACAAGGTAGGTGGGCCAGGGCTGGGGGGTGCTTTCTGCTTGGGGGTGGCTTTATTTTAAGGCTGGGCCCTGAGCAGGCAGGCCGGGCTCAGAAGCTGCTTTTCACTTGGGGGAGGCACTTTATTAAGGCCAGAACCTGAGGTAGGTGGGCCCAGGGCTTGGAGGCTGCTTTCGCTTGGGTGTGGCTCAATCTTAAGGCCAGGGCCAGAGTTGGTTGGGCTTGGGGTTAGGGGCTGCTTTTTGCTTGCACGTGGCACTTTATTAAGGCTGGGACCTGAGGCAGGCAGGCCCAGGGCTTGGAGGCTGCTTTTCACTTGGGGGAAGCTGTATTTTAAGGGCCCGAAGAGGTGGGCTGGGGGGTCAGGGTCTGCTTTTCGTTGTGGGTGGCTCTATTTTAAAGCCATTGCCTGAGGTAGAAAGGTGCAAAGAGGTTAGGAACAACTAAGGGAGATGAACTTGTTTGTCAGTTGTCATCCTGTGATGGCTTACGTGTTGCTGTGAGTCTGAACTATGACACTGTGTTGAAAAATGCCAGCAGAGTTACCCATGGTGGACAGGTTTCATCAGAGCTTCTGGGCTAAGACAGACTCGGAAGAAGAAAGAGACCATCCACTTCTCAAAAAGAGTCCAGTGCAAACCTTATAAATAACAGTGAAACACTATCTGATACATTACTGGAAAACTTTATGAACAGGCCTGAAACATTGTCCAATATAGTACCAGATGATGAGGCCATCAGGTCAGAAGGCACTCAAAATTTGAGTAGCGAAGAGCTAGAGAAGACCTTAGTGATATGGATAGAGTAAAGCTTTTGGGACCTCCATTGGCTGATGTGGCATGACTCAAAATGAGTAGAAACAGATGCAAACATCCATTAATTGGAACATGGAATGTGGAAAGTATGAATCCAGGAAAATTGGAAGTTGTCAAAAATGAAATGGAACACATAATGATAGATATCCTAGGCATTAGTGAGCTGTAATGGACTGGTTTTGGACATTTTGAATCGGACAACCATATGATCTACTTTGTTGGGAATGACAAATTGAAGAGGAATGATGTGACATTCATTGTCACAGTGTTTCAAGATCTGTCCTGAAATATAATGCTGTCAGTGATAGGATAATATCCATATGCCTATAAGGAAGACCAGTTAATACTACTATTATTCAAATTTACACACCAACCACCAAAGCCAAAGATGAGGAAATTGAAGATTTCTACCAACTTCTGCAGTCTGATACTGACCGAATATGCAATGAAGATGTGTTGATTATCACTGGTGACTGACATGCAAAAGTTAGAAATGAAGGGTTACCAGTATTTGGAAAATAGGGCCTTGGCGATAGAAATAATGCTGGAGATCACATGATAGGATTTTGGAAGACCAATGACTTATTCATTGGAAATACCTTTTTTCAACAACAAAAGTGACAACTATACACGTGGACTTCACCAGATGGAATACACAGAAATTAGATTGACTACATGTGTGGCAAGAGTCTATGGAGAAGTTTAATATCTTTGGCCAAAACAAGGCCAGGAACTGATTGTGGAGCAGACCATCAACTGCTCATATGCAAGTTCAAGTTGAAGTTCAAGAAAATGTAAACAAGACCATGAGAGACAATATGACCTTGATAATATCCCTCCTGAATTTGGAGACCATTTCAAGAATAGATTTGATGCATTGAACATCAATGACCAAAAGCCAGAGGAATTGTGGGACGACATCAAGAACATCATCAATGAAGAAAGCAAGAGGTCATTAAAAAGACAAGAGAGGAAGAAAAGACCAAAATGGATGTCAGAAGAGACTCTGAAACTTGCCCTTGAAGGGAGAGTAGCTAAAGCTAATGGAAGAAATGACAAGAAAACAGAACTGAGCAGGAGATTTCAAACAGCAGCTCAAGAAGATAAAGCCAAGGGAATGTGCAAAGACCTGGAGTTAGAAAACCAAAAGGGAAGAACATACTCAGCACTTCTCAAGCTGAAAGAACTGAGGAAAAAATTTAAGCCTTGAGTTGCAATATTGAAAGATTCTGTGGGCAAAATATTGAACAATGCAAGAAGCCTCAAAAGAAGATGGAAGGAATACATAGAGTCACTGTATCAAAAAGAATTGGTCGATGTTCATCCATTTCAGGAGGTGACATATAACCAAGAAACAATGGTACTGAAGGAAGAGTTGAAGCTGCACTGAAGGAATTGGCAAAGAACAAGCCTCCAGGAATTGACAGAATGCCCATTGAGATGTTTCAACAAACAGATGCCCTGCTGGAGGCACTCACTTGGTTATGCCAAGAGAGTTGGAAGACAGCTACATGGCCAACTGTCTGGAAGAGATCTGTATTTGTACCCATTCCAAAGAAAGATGATCCCAAAGAATATGGAAATTATCGAACAATATCTTTAATGTCACATGCAAGTAAAATCTTACTGAAGAAAATTCAAAACCAGTTGCAGCAGTGTATTGACAGAGAACTTCCAGAAATGCAAGCTAGATTCAGAAGAGGTTGTGGAATGAGGGATATCATTGCTGATGTCAGATGGATTTTAGCTGAAACCAAAGAATACCAGAAAGATGCCTACTTGTGTTTTATTGACTATGCAAAAGCATTTGATTGTGTGGATCATAATAAATTATGGATAACATTGAGGAGAATGAGAATTCCTGAACACTGTGCTCATGAGGAACCTGTGCATAGATCAGGAGGCTGTCATTTGAACAGAAGAAGGGGATACCTCATAGTTCAAAATCAAGAAGAGAGTGTGTCAAGGCTGTATACTTTCACCACACTTATTCAACTTGTATACTGAATAAATAATCTGAGAAGTTGGGTTATATGAAGAAGAATTGGAGGAAGACATCAGGATTGGAGGAAGACTCATTAAAAACCTGCAACATCCAGATGACACAACTTGTTTGCTGAAAGTGAGGATGACTTGAAGCACTTGCTGATGAAGATTAAAGACTACAGTCTGCAGTATGGATTACACCTCAATATAAAGAAAAAAAAATCCTCACAACTGGTCCCACAAACAGCTTCAATGTGGATGGAGAAGATTGAAGTTGTCAGCGATTTCATTTTACTTGGTTCTACAATCAACACCAATGGAAGCAGCAGTCAAGACATCAGACAATGGACTGCATTGGGCAAATCTGTTGCAAAAGACCTCTTTGAAGTGATGAAGAGCAAAGATGTTTCCTTGAGGACTAAGTTGCACCTAACCCAAGACATGGTATTTTCAATTGCCTCTTATGCATGTGAGAGATGGACAATGAATAAGGAAGACCAAAGAAGAGTTGATGCTGTTGAGTTGTGGTGTTGGAGAAGAATGCTAAGAGTACCATGGTCTGCTAAAAGAACTAACAAATCTGCCCTGGAGGAAGTGCAGCTGGAATGCTCCTTGGAAGCGAGAATGGCCAGATTTCATCTTACCTATTGTGGTCATGTTGTCAGAAGGAACCATTCCCTGGAGAGGGATATCATGCTTGGTAAAGTGGAGGGTCAATGAAGAAGGGGAAGGCCCTTAACAAGATGGATAGACATGGTGGCTGCAGCGGTAGGCTCAGGTACAGCAGGGATTGTGAAGCTGGCACAGGATTGGGCAGTGTTTCATTCCTCTGTGTATAGGGTTGCTACGAGTCAGAGATTACTACAGCACCTAACAACAAGCTCCTAAACTGTGAGAGGTAGCTCTGGTGACACAGTGCCTAAGGCATTTGACTGCTAACCAGAAGGGTGGTGGTTCAAACCCACCAGCCACTCCTCAGAAGGAAGATTGGGCAATCTA
>NW_006922042.1:2383121-2384496 GCF_000298275.1 Orycteropus afer afer
AGGAGAGACCCATCGTTGCATCTAGATGGCAGCTTGCTAGGTTTCAAGATCCCAGTCGCTACTCACCGAAGTAGGAGGTGGAACAATGTTTTGTATAGTATGTTATGCCAATTGAGCTTGATGTCCTCTGTGACAATGGTCCCGAGCCCACAGGTTCCACTACTCGGTCCCTCTGGGTAGCTGGCTGTGACCAAGCAGTGACTACAACCTTGCCCCTTGTCAGCTTTACTATACATCTGGGAATTCTGATCATTCACATAAACTTATAGGACCATTGTCTGCCAACCCCATACATGTTCTTGAATACACTCCCCACTTCATAGACATACCTAATAGTTCGGCTTGTCCACCCACCTGTCCACCCATATACCCATGTTTGCCTTCACTGACAATGCAGTACTGTATGTGCAAAAGGTTCATCTTTGTTGTTTGTACCTTTCACATACCTCTCTATGTCTTTCTCTTCCTCGATGGCACCATATTGATCACTCACATTTGGTACATTGCCTTTCTCTTCACCCAAATCAATACTTATATCTATCTATGTAACAATGTTCCCTCCCCTCCTCTTCCACCCCTGGTAGCCAACAAAGAAATTTTTCTTCCATAGATAAACCTTTCCTTGACTTTTACAATAATGGACTAATACAATATTTGTCCTTTTCTGATTGACTTATTTCACTCAGCATAATGTCCTCCACGTTCATCCGCGTTATGCGGTGTTTTGCAGATTCTACATTATTCTTTAGGGTTGCATAGTATTCCAATGTGTGTATGTACCATAGTTGGATATCCATTCCTCAGTTGATGTACACCTAGGTTGTTTCCATCTTTTGGCTATTGTAAATAGTGCTGCAATGAACATGGGTGTGCATATGTCTGTTCTTGTCATGGCTCTCACTTTAGGATATATACCTAGTAACGGAATGGCTGGGTCAACTGGTATTTCTATTTGCAACTTTTGAAGGAATAGCCCTACTGCTTTCCATAATGGTTGTACCATTTTACAGTCCCATCCCACCAGCAGTGTATCAGAGTCCCAATCTCTCCACAACCTCGTCAGCATTTATTATATTCTGTCTTGTTGAACTTTGCTATTAGTGCTGGAGCAAAATGGTATCTCATTGTGGTTTTGATTTGCATCTCTCTAACAGCTAATGATCATGAGCATTTCTTCATATGTTTGTTGGCCACTTGAATATTGCGGTGTAGTAAATTACTTAGTGTGGCTTTTCTACCCATAAGTCTTTGTAAACTCTAAGGTGGGAATTGCTATTAGCTACGGAGGAGATCCTGATTTTAAAGTCGCCCACCTGGGTTATTTCTGTTGGGCGTGGCACAATACAATGTTCTGGGAAGTTCCCACTCTCTCTCA
>NW_006922042.1:2384790-2390614 GCF_000298275.1 Orycteropus afer afer
AAGGCATTTGACTGCTAACCAGAAGGGTGGTGGTTCAAACCCACCAGCCACTCCTCAGAAGGAAGATTGGGCAATCTACTTCCATAGAGATGCCACCTTGGAAACCCAAGGAGGGGCCACTATGAGTCAGAATCGACTCCACAGCTGTGGTCTTTTTTTTCCCTCTAAACTGTGAGATAATAGATTTCTATTTGGTAAAGCCATTCACTTGTGGTATTTACCTACTTCTAGTTCTCTCAGTCCTTTAAATAGCCAGTAGGCAAGTTTCGGCCCCTGATTCAGGCTACTAGAGGTAGAGTTGTCCAGGGGTCATGGTTGGTGACAGAGGGGCCTCACAGCCTTTTGTCCATTTCTGCCTAGATTCAGTCAAACAAGAGATTGTCCCCAGCCGAGTTTCTTCAACCACCCTAATAGAAATCTTTCACCAGCCCAAGCCCAGCTTCTGCTGGCAGTAAGTTTAATTCCCTCTTCCACTCCCTTCTCTTTCTGTGGCTACTTGTACCGTTGTAACTTTGACCCGATTCCCTGCCCATTTCTCCCCGAGCTCCCACTCATTTATGGCTCATCTTCTATTCCTCCCAATCTGTCTACCCTGTGTCGTTTATTACTATGTAGATTCTGTAAAGTGTAAAGTTTTTTTGTTTTTTTTTTAAATTTAACTCCTTGTTTCTATTCAAGATGACCCCATTCCAGATGGTCTGGCCTCTTCTCTCTTCCCGGGCACTAATCTCACTCTATCTCCCTTTCCAATCAACCCTCAATGTAATTCTCTACCTTCTCATTTAATGCTCAGAAGCCAAGGATCATTGTTTGTGTCTGTTTCACTCAGATTTGCAGATCTCTTTGTTGAGGGAATTGGTGGGTTATGCTAGCAGGGTGCCATTTTATCTCTGCCTCAACAAACATTTGTTGAGTGTCTATCCTATACTAGGAACTATTCTGAGAGTTCGGAACCTAGATTGAGTCTCTTCCCTTTTTAGTGGGCTCAATGTTCAGCTTTTGATGCATATAGTTTGCAACAAACCTTTGTTGGAATTTTCAAAAGGGAGTTATATTGCTTAGGTTAAATATTCTGTGGACATTGTCTTGACACCTTTTTATGGCCCAAGGAAGCATTTGGTCATATTTAGTTAAAAGAATTTGAAGGCTTAAATTATTGCTGCTATACCTTGTAATGTAAAACTTTATTGTCATGGTTACATACACATGGAAGCCACTACACAATTAGGCTGAACATTGAGGAGAGTCTTGCCCTCATTACTCTGGCTGGCCACTACCGTTTGGAAGTGGGGCTCTCATATTTAGCATGTGCTGTTGTTTCCTGGTTTGTCAGCTTTCAGAAGAAGATGTCAGGCTCTTTTCCACTTGATTCTGATGTTAACTGGCAGCAGCAGAAGGAGACCTCTGGGTGTATCTTTATAATGTAGAGCTCATGGGTATTCAATAAAAGTTCAGTGAAAGAAATTTAATTTATGAAGAATTACCTAAATGATATTACTTGAAGAATATTCCTTTCTTCTGTTCCTGAATGTCAAACCAGCTTTGTCTGGCCCTTGCTGAATTGCTTTTACCAATTTGAATTGTGCTTTGGCAATGTGCCATTGATATATATTAAAAGAAATAATATTAAAAAAAATAATGGCTGTGTTTGCTGTGAGGACATTGAAACCCTGTTAGGAAGCTCTAGGGGAAGTATTTCCCTCTGGTGTCATTATCAAGAATATCCATGCATCTATTGAGTTACTTTGTGTTTTATTTTTAAAACTCACAGTATACTTTATGTAGTTAATAATGTCTCCTTCCAGATTGGACTTTTGCAATCCAAGAGATGAATTCATATCTCATGTCTACAAATGTGCAATACCTTTCAGGATTCCCTTTGGGACCTGTCCTCACTCCTGGTTTCCTATCACCCTTTATCCCCGATTCCTAACTGACCACTTTCCCTTCCTCTCTTAGGTAAAATTTTATTATTTTATGCATTATCGAGACCACATAGTTCTAGTTAGCAGTCATATGCCTTAGGTACTACTACCAGAGCTCCTTGAATGACATGGAATGTAGAAATTAGGAAAACTGAATGGTTTACTCACCCTTTACCTGAAGGTGGGACTAGATTCAATGATTCATGATTTTTAAAAAACTAATTATTATTAGATTTTAACTTGGTTGTTGTTATAATATCAAAGTTAAAATATAATAATAATAATTAATTTTTTTAAAATCAAGAATCATTAATCTATGGAGATGGTAAATGGGGAGTGAAACTAAATGTATGTGTAATGTTGAACGTAAAACAAACTACTCTGTAAACTTCCACCTAAAGCACAAAATAAAAAAAAAAAAGAAAGAAAGAATAATTAAATCTAGCCCCACCTTCAGGTAAAGGGTGAGCAAACCATTCAGTTTTCTTAATTTCTAAGTTCCATGTCATTCAAGGAGCTCTGGTAGTAATGCCTAAAGCATTTGACTGCTTCTCAGAAGGAAGATTGGGCAATCGATTTCTGTAGAGATAACGGCATCAGGAACCCAAGGAAGGGTCCCTATGAGTAGGGATCTACTTGTTAGCAGTGAGGGTTTTTTTTGGTGGTGTTGTTGTTAGGTGCCATCAAGTTGTTTTCGACTCATAGCTACCACATGTCACACAGTAGAACTCCCCAGTATGGTTTTCTGGGCTGGATTCCAGGAGCAGATCTTCAGGTTTTTCCCCTATAGCATGGTTGGGTAGGTTTATTTGCTAACCTCTTGTTAGCAGTTGAGCGCTTATAACCATTTGTGCTACCTGGGCTTTTTTCTCTCTCTTTGTTTCTTTCACTTTGCCAGTTCTTAATCTAGAAAGAAACTGCTTAATTTTCAGTCCTTGGCTTGATCAAACAGATCTAGTGGCACAGCGATTAAAGCATTTGGCTACTAATCAAAAGGTCAACAGTGTGAACCCACCAACAGTTCTGTGGGAGAAAACAGAGACAGCCTGCTTCCATAATAATTTACAGCCTTGGAAATGCTAGGGAGCCGTATCACTCTGCCTTATAGGGCTGCTATGAGTTGGAATTGACTTGATGGCAGTGTTTTTTTTTTTTTTTTTTTTGGTGGATCAGATGGTTAAGTGCTTTATACTACTAGCTGAAAGTTCAAAAGCACTCAGAAGAGACTTGGAAGACAGGCCTGGAGATCTACTTCTGAAATGTCACAGCAGTTCTACTTTGCAACATTGGGTTGCCATTAATAAAAACCAACTCCACAGCAACTAACACCAACAACAACTGCTTAATTCTAGCATTTATGATCAGAGACATTTTTGAACACAAATAATACAATTACAAAAAAATTCTCCTCCTTCAGTCCATGCATTGGCCACCTCTAATTTTAAGTTCTGAAGAGTATCTGTCCCTTGTACTTCCTGTTGTGGATGTCACTGTGCTCTTGCCAACACCACAGTCCTTGGCACCCATGTGGACACCCATGCTGCTGACCTTATTTATCCCTGACGCCTGTCAACAGCAGTTGAAAGTTCCTCAGAGCAGGTGGTATTTGAAGGCATGCCCACAGAGCAGCAGAGAGTCCAGTTCTGAGAAAATAGATCCAATCATCACTGAGGTACTCTGGCAAGGAGGAGATGCAAGAAACTCATGTATAGATTAAAGAATGGGGAGGAAAGAGCAATTTCAAGTATGCCCATTAGAAGACAAATCACTTCTATCTTCTTTTCTTTCCTTTTACTTTTTAAAAAGGTAATTCATTCACATTACATCAAAGGGTATACAAAGAAGAATATCCTTTCCTTGTCTGTCCCCCAGGCTTCTGGACATTTCTCCATGGGGCACCAAGAGACATTTTTACACATACAAACTGATATTTGCCTGCCAAACTTTCTTCTTTCTTTTATCCTTTTTCCCCCTAATAACAAAGTAACAAATTCTAATGACATGCTACAATTTTTTTTTGTCACTTAAATACATAGAAGGTCATTCCAGTTAATTTTTTTTTCATTTTTAATGGTTGTTTATATTACACTATCTTGCTATCATATTTTATGTAGCCAGTCATTTGTACTGATAGATATTTAGATTCTCCCGTCTTTGCTATCACAAACAATGTTACCATGAAGAGCCTTATGTGTTATGTGTAGGTGCTGTTGTTGTTATGTGCTGTTGTTGTTATGTGCCGTTGAGTCGGACCCGACTCATAGCGACCCCTCCTTGGGTTTCTGAGGCAGTATCACTACGGAAGTAGATTGCCCCATCTTCCTTCTGAGGAGTGGCTGGTGGGTTTGAACCGCCAGCCTTCTGGTTAGCAGTCAAGTGCCTTAGGCACTATGCTACCAGAGCTCCTTGTCATGTGTACATTTGTGAGAAAATTAAGCTAAATTCTAGAAGTGAAAATGCTGATTCACAGGGTTTGCCATTCCTAATTTTTATGTTGTTAGTTGCCATTGACTCGGCTCTGACTCATGATGACTCCACGTACAACAGACTGAAATATTGCTGATTTTCCCATCTTCACAAAATTGCTGTTCCATCATTGTGGCCAGTGTGTATTTTGAGTGTCTTGTAACCTAGGCAGGCGCCCTGGTGGTGCACTGGTTAAGTGCTATGCTGCTAACCAAAAAATCAGTGGTTTGAACTAGCCACTGTGAGGGAGGGAGATACAGCAGCTGTATCCCTAAAGATTTATAGCTTTGGAAACCCTATGGTCACTATGAGTTGAAACTGACTCAAGGGCAGGAGTTTGGTTTGAATTGGTCCAATGTAGGGTGCTTATGTTCTGGCAACATGTGGACGATACTCTGTTGTGATCAATAGGGTTTTCACTGGTTATTTTGAGAAGTAGATTTCTAGGCCTTTCTTCCCAGGCTATCTTAGTCTGGAAATTCTGCTGAAACCTGTCCATCATGGGTTACCCTACTGGTATTTTAAATACCTGTGACATAAGCTTCCAACATCATAGCAACATGTAATCCACCACAGTATGACAGCCTGACAGGCCTAATTATAATAGATATCACCAATGGTTTCAATAGAGTTTGTTCCAGTTTATACTCCCATGTTGAAACTTTTTATCTTTACAAAAGTGAAAATGAAGAATGGTGCTGAAGAGCAGATTAAATTTACAGTTTTCTTGTCACGAATGAGATTCAGATCTGTTCTTAGTTTTAGATTTGTTTGTGTTTCCTTTTCTGGGAATTCTTTCTTATACCCAAGGGAATCTATTGATTTGGTATTGTACTCATTTGTAGAAGATGTTTACATATTAGGAAATTCAGCTTTTAATGAGATGAGTTGAAAATTTTCACGGAATTCTCAATTTTTCTTTTGACTTTGTTTTGAAAGTTAATGAAACACAGAAGTCTATGAATTTTTGCTATGCTTGTTGTTTTTGTGGTAATGTTTGAAAGATCATCTTCCTTGCAAGGTCAGTAAAGAATTCTACCATGGTACCTTCTAGTTTCTTTTTTACATTTAAATCCTTGATCCATTTTGAATGCATCCTGTTATAAGGAGTGAGATTTGTGTCCAATTTTATCTTTTTTCTAGATGGTTAACTAAGTATTCCAACACATCTATTGCCCCCACTGATTTGTTTTGCACCATTATCAAATACTAAATTCTCATACGTATTTTAGCTTATTTATGAACTTTCTTTTCTGTTCCAAAAATCTATCTGTTCAAGAATCCATATCACTGTTTAAATTTTTGAGTTTTTAGGATGTTACACTATTTGGAAGGAGTTGTTGTTGTTGTTGTTGTTGTTATGTGCCGTCGAGTCGGCCCCGACTCATAGCGACCCCTCCTTGGGTTTCCGAGGCAGTATCACTACGGAAGTA
>NW_006922042.1:2391315-2401313 GCF_000298275.1 Orycteropus afer afer
CTTTTTTTTTTCTTAAATGATTTTGAGTTTTATTCCACATTGTTCTCCCACTCTATCCAAGGTCTCCTACATAGAACCCCCTCTCAGTGGTTGATGGTGGTAGCTGGGCACCATTTAGTTCTTCTGGTCTCATAGTCATATAGGCCGAGGATTGCATGGTTACCAGTCGCTTGGACTAATTGTTTCCATGCATCTTTGGTTTTCTTCATTCTTCTTTGCTGTGAATGAAGAGAGACACATTGTAGCATCTAGATGGCTGCGTGTAAGCTTTTAGATCCCAGTTGTTACTCGCCAAAGTAGGATATGGAACAATGTTTTTGTGTAGTATGTTATATCAGTTGAGCTTGATGTCCCCTGCAACTATGATCCCAAGCCCACAGGTCCAACTACTTGCTCCCATTGGATAGCTGGCTGTGGCCAAGTGACAATAAGCTTCTCCCTTGTCAGCTCTACTATATACCTCGGAATTCTTACAGAACATGGAAGTACACTTGTAGAAACATTGTCAGCCAACCCTATACATGGTCATGGACATACTCCCCCCTCTATAGACATACCTAATAGTTCAGCCTCTCTACCTGTAGATCAGTGTTTGCCTTCACTGACAACACAGTACTGTATGTGCAGCAGGGTTCATCTTTGTTTTCTGTACCTCCCATATAACTTTCTATGATTACTCTTCCTCAATGCCACCATGTTGATCACTCACATTTGTACATTGCCCTTCTCTTCACCCAAATCAATACATGTATCTACCTATCTAACAGTGTTCCTTTCCCTCCCCTCCACTCCTGGCAACCAACAAAGAAAATTTGCTTTCATATATAAACTTTTCCTTGACTTTTTACAATAACAGACTAACAGTATTTGTCCTTCTGTAGTCAACTCATTTCACTCAGCATCATGTCCTCCAAGTTCATCCATGTTATGTGGTGTTTTGTGATTCTGCATTATTCTTTAAGATTGCATAGTATTCCATTGTGTATATGTACCATAGTTTGGTTATCCATTTTTCTGTCCATGGGCATCTAGATTGTTTCCATCTTTTTGCTATTGTAAATAATGCTGTGCTAAACATGGGTATGCATACACCTGTTCTTGTCCTGGATCTCACTTCTTTAGGATATATACTTAATAATGGAATTTCTGGGTCTAATTCTAAATTTTCAAGGAATATCCATACTGTTTTTCACAGCGGTTGTATCATTTGACAGTCCCAGCAGCAATGTGTGAGAGTCACAATCTCTCCACAGCCTTGCTAGCATTTGTTATTTTCTGTCATGTTGAACTTTGCTAGTAGTGCTGGGGCAAGATGGTATCTCATTGTTGTTTTGATTTGCATCTCTCTAATGGCTAATGATCATGAGCATTTCTTCATCTGTTTTTGGCCACCTAAATGTCCTCTTTGGTGAAATGTCTATTCATGTCTTCTGCCCATTTAATTGGATTATTCAGCGTTTTGTTCTTGAAGTGTTGGAGTTTTCTATAAATTCTAGAGATCAGTCCCTTGTCAGTTATGTCATTGCCAAATATTTTTTCTCAATCTGTAGGTTCTCTTTTGACTCTTTTGGGTCTTTGGAAGCACATAAAAATTTAACTTTTAGAAGGTCCCGTTCATCTAGTTTCTCTTCTGCTGTTTGTGCATTTTGGGTTATGCTTGATAGTCTATTTATGCCATATATCAGGGCCCTTAAATTTTTCCCTAGGTTTTCCTGGAGGAACTTCAGGTTTCACATTTATGTCTTTGATCCATCTGGAGTTCGTTTTGTGTGTGGTGTGAGGTACAGATCTTGTTTCATTTTTCTGAAAATGGATATTCAGTTTTGCCAGCACCATTTATTAAACAAACATTCTCTTCCCCATTGAATAGATTTAGGCCTTTTGTCAAAGATCAGCTGACCATGGGTCGATGGATCTATTTCTGGGTTCTCAATTTTATTCCATTGGTCTATTTGTCTGTCATTGTTCCAATACTAGGCAGTTTTGACTACTGTGGCTGGGTAGTAGGTTTTAAGACCTGGGAGTGTGAGACTTCCTACTTTATTGTTCTTGTTCAATAGTGCTTTGCTTATTCGAGGTCTCTTTCCTTTTCATATAAAGTTACTGATTGTTTTTTCCCTAACTTTAAAGAATGTTGATGGGGTCTGGATTGGGATTGCATTGAATGTATAGATTGCTTTGGGTAGAACTGACATTTTCACAATCTTTTCCATGAGCATGGTACATTCTTCCATTTATATAGATCTCTTATGATTTCTTGAAGTAGTCCTCTGTAGTTTTCTTTGTAGAGGTCTTTTGTGTCCCTGGTAAGATTTATTCCCAAGTTTTTTTTTTTTTTTTCCTGTGGCTATTGTAAATGGTATTGATTTCCTTATTTCTTTTTCAGTAATCTCTTTGTTAGCACAGAGGAATCCAACTGATTTTTGGATGTTGATCTTGTGTCTTGGCACTATGCTAAATCTCTCAATTAGTTCCAGTAGATTTTTTTACTGAATCTCTAGGTTTTCTAGGTATAGGATCATATCACCAGCAAGTATAGATAGATTTACTTCTTCCTTACCAATTTGGATGGTTTTGATTTCCATTTCTTGTCTTATTGCCCTGGTTAGGACTTCCAACACAATGTTGAATAGAAGTGGTGACAGAGGGAATCCTTATCTGGTTCCTGTTCACAAGGGGAATGGTTTCAGTCTCTCTCCATTGAGAATAATGTTGGCTGTTAGTTTTGCATATATGCCCTTTATTTTGTTGAGGAATTTCTCTTCCATTCCTCTTTTTTCTGTAAGTTTTGATCAGGAATAGGTGTTGGATTGTATCAAATGCCTTTTCTGTATCGATTGATATGATCATGTGATTGTTTTCCATTGTTTTATGTATGTGGTGGATGACGTTGATTGTTTTTCTAATGTTGAACCATCCTTGCATACCTGATGTGAACCCCACTTGGTCACAATTAATTATTTTTTTGATTTTGTCAGAGTCTATTGGTTAGGATTTTGTTGAAGATTTTTCATTTATATACATGAGGGATATTGGTCTGTAGTTTTCCTTCTTAGTGATGTATTTGCCTGGTTTTGATATCAAAGTTATGCTTGCTTCATAAAATGAATTTGGGAGGATTCCATCTTTTTCTATGTTTTAGAAACTTTGAGTAGGATTGGTGGCAGTTCTTTGAATGTTTGGTAGAATCTCCAGTGAAACCATCTGGGCTAGGACTTTTTTTGTTGGTAATCTTTTGATGACCTGTTCAATTTTTTCTTTTATTATGGATCTGTTCAATCTTTCCACATCAGTCTGTGTTAGTTTAGGTAAGCAGTATGTTTCTGGAAATCTGTCCATTTCTTCCAGATTTTCAAATTTGTTGGAGTACAGTTCTTCATAGTATTCGATTGGTTCTGTTGTGATGTCACCCATTTCATTTCTTATTTGTGTTATTTTTATTCTCTCCTTCTTTTCCTTTGTTAAATTTGCTAGTGGTTTGTCAATTTTATTAATCTTTTCAAGAAACCAACTTCTAGTCTTGTTGTTTCTTCTGTTGCCTTTCTATTTCATTGCCTTCCACTCAAGTCTTTATTATTTTCTTTCCTCTGGTGACTGTAAGCTTTTCTTGCTGGTTTTTTTTTTTTTTTTTTTTTTGGTCCCTAATTGTTGGAGATGTTGGTTTAAAGTGTTTATTTTGGCTCCTTCTTCTTTTTTTGATATATGCACTTATTGCTGTAAGTTGGCTTCTGATCATTGCTTTGCCTGTGTCCCAAAGATTGTGGTATGTTGTGTTTTCATTCTTGTTTGATTCAAGGAATTATTTAATTTCATTTTTCATGTCTTCTATTACCCAGCTGTTCTTAAGGCAGTGTTGTTCAGTTTCCATGTGTCTTCTCTTTTTCTGTTGATCTTCCTGTTATTGATTTCTGATTTGATAGCATTATGATCTGAGAAGGTGCTTTGCAGTATTTCAATGATTTTAAATTTATTAAAGCTTGGCTTATAGCCTAACATATGGTCTATCAACAAAAATGTTCCATGTGCACTGGGAAAGAATGTATATTGTGAGGTTGTTGAGTGAAGTACTCTGTAGATGTCTATAAGGTCAAGTTGGTGGATTGTATTGTTTAGCTCTTCTGTGTCATTGTTGAATTTCTTTCCAGTTGTTCTATCTTTTATTGAAAGTGGTGTATTAAAGTCTCTTACTATGACTTTGGGGTCATCTATTTGCCTTTTCAATTCTATTATAATATGATTTATGTATTTTGTGGCTCTTTCATTGGGTCCATAGATATATATTGTGGTTATATCTTCTTGTTCAAGTGATTCTTCATTCCTTATATAATGTCCTTCCTTGTCTCATATGGTGGTTTTTGTCTTAAAGTCAGTTTTATCAGAAATTAATATTGCCACTCCTGCTGTTTTACGGTTGCCATTTGCTTGATATATCTTTTTCCAACCTTTGATTTTTAGTCTATCTTTGTCTTTGTCTCTAAAGTGTGTCTCTTATAGACAGCGTATTGATAGGTTATGTGTTCTTATCTAGTTAGCAACTCTCCGTCACTTGAGTGGTGCATTTAATCCATTGACGTGCAGTGTAATTATCGACAAGTATGAATTGTTTGCTGTCATTTTGTTATGTGTTTTATCATGGTGTTCCTGGTTTCTTTGTTCCATATAATTTTCTGTGCTGAGCTCATTATATTTATGAATTGTGTTATCATTTACTTTGTTGCTATTGTTTTAGTAATTGTTCAGTATTTGTGCTTGTCCTCTTTTTTATCGTGATGTGAAGGTTTATCATTATTATTTGAGGTTTCTCTGTGATTTATAATTTTTTTCCATGAGTTTAGAACAGTCCATTCTATCTTTCAACTCTCCTGACTTCCTCACCATTTAGAAATTCTGTAACTACACAGTATTTTACCTCTTTTTGGTTTGTAGTTGTCCTCATGTGCCAACTGATTTCTCTGCTTCCCTGTTTACAATCTTGTAAGCTTATTTTACTTTGGATACATCCATAGCTCTGTTTGTTTCTGGATTATGTCATCTTGAATATTAATGGTCAGTTGTTGTTTGCTATTTTTGGTTCTCTGTTCAAAGGACTCCCTTTAGTATCTCTTGTAAGGTTGGTCTGGTTTTAACAAATTCCCTTCATTTCTGCTTATCTGGAAATGTCCTATTTTCACCATCATATTTGAGGGATGATTTTGCCAGGTATATAATTCTTGGTTGGAAATTTTTCTCTTTCAGTGTTTTATATATACCATCCTATTGTCTTCTTAGTTGCATGGTTTCTGTTGAAAAATCAGAGCTTGTTCTTATTGGTTGTCCTTTGTAACTTTTCATTTTTCCCATGCTACTTTCTGGATTCTTTCTTTGTCTTTTGATGAGTTTGATGATGATATGTCTTGGTGATTTTCTTTTGGAGTCTATCCTGTTTGGGGTTCGTTTGACTTGCTGAATGGATATATTCTTATCTTTCATCATATCAGGAAAGTTCTCTTCCAATAAATCTTGGACAATTTTCTCAATGCTTTTCTTTTTCTCTTTCTGTTCTGGAATTCCAATGACACGTAGGTTATTCCTTTTGATGATATCCCACATGAATCTTAGGATTTCTTCACTTTGTTTTGATCTTTTTTCTGATTGATCCTTTTCCAAAGAAGTATTCAGGTATTTGTCTTCAATCTCATTAATCTGTCTTCCATTGCATCAATTCTGCTTCTTTGCCCTTTCAATGTATTCTCTATTTCTGAAGATTTACTATTAATCTTCTGGATTTCTATCTGTAAATTTAGAATCATTTCTAATTTTTCATTTATTTTGTTGTTTTGTTCTTGTATTTTCTTCCAAAATTGTTCTAGGGTTTTGTCTGTGTTTTCCTTACTTTTGTGAGTGTTTTCCTTGATCTGTCTCTCCATCCTTTGAAGATACCTAAATATAATTCCTTTGAATTCCTTATCAGGGAGTTCCAATGCTACTTCTTCCTCAGGGATATGTTCTGCGTCTGTATCCTGCTCCCTTATTTCTACCACTTTACCTTGCTTCTTTGTGTGGAGTGTGATGGTCTGTTGTCTCTGAGACATTGTGATGTTGTTGTATTTAGGTCTCTGTTAACTGTTTATGAAGAGCAGTTAAGGGGAGTCAGGCTCTTCTTGGTGTCCATTTATCATTGGCTAGTCGGTGGAGGAGGAAGTGGTGGCTCTTAGTAAGTGGAGCTGCAGGAGGTGCTGATGTGTTTACGTTGTATGGGCACAGTTGCTCTCTCCTACTTAGTTAGACAAAAACAGTGATCGAAAAACCATCAAAAAATAAAAGAAAGCAAACAAAAAACACACCACATAAACACACGGGAACAATCACCAAAAAAAAAAAAAAAGAAACCCCACAATATCTGGGGAGGGGGCAATAAGACAAAAAAGGTAGAGTAAGAGAATAATGAAGAAAAAAAAGGGACAAATGCAAAAAGAAAAACAAGAAAAAGGGAGAACCACAAGAAAGAAAATGGGAATCTGGAACAGGAAAGAGAGAAAAAGCTGAAAACTAGAGCCTGGGTAGGGGAAAATAAAGAATAATAACAAAAAGGTCACACAAAAACAATAATAAGAATAAGTTAAAACAGACAAAAAGAAACAAACTAAAAAAAAAAAAAAAAAAAAAAAATTTGTGCAGAACAAGGCACCCAGGCTCCATTGGAGCACACAGACTAGGATGGGATTTTTGCCAGCCCAGAAGTTGGGTCAGAGTCAGGGATGGCTGCACCTCTGTTCCCCCAGAGGATGTGAGGTATAAGAATAATAAGAGGAATATGTCACCTTTCCGGTCCTTCATGTCCATAATGTCCTTGAGGTCCCTGGCAAGTGGAGCCTGTTCTTAGGTACTTGGAATCTGAGAGAATGCTGTTGCTTTAAGTATCCAAAATGGTCGTATAGCTTGTAAACATTCAAAATGGCTGTGCCCTCAGGGCAGCCAAAATTCCACAGCTCCTTTGGTCTCCTTCTTCACTGCTTCTGTTACTGTTCACCCGCCACCAGTGCAGTCCTCCAGGCCAATTTTTAGGTTAATTCTTAGGTCCTGGCAATATCCAAGCTGTCCATGCCATTAGGATCACTGAGAGACTACAGCTCTATATGCCTCGGTTTTTGGGGTTTTCATGCAGGTTCTTCTGCTAGTTGGAGTTTAGTCTACTTATGTATCCTTCCTTTCAAAGCTCAAGGCTCCAGGATTGTCTACTTTATCTGTTGTTTTCCCTTTTCTTTCTTGAGAGTCTGTGTACTTTGTCCGCCTATTCCACCATCTTACTAGATCTCTCCAGACTCCATTTTTCAATGAGTCTTGAATTCAATTTTGTATCATATTAATATTATGAACATTACTTTCTTTTTGTTTGCATTTGCCTGGTTTATCTCTGATCATCCTCTCTTTTTAAACCTTTTTTGAATCACATTGCTTAACATAAGCTTTACATGTGATCCAATCTGAAAGCATTTTTATTTTAATAGGGAAGTTTAATTCATTTACATTTATTGGTATGACAGATACACTTGTGCCTAATTACATTATTTGATTCTATGCTTTCTTTTTGTAGATTTTAAAAAAATCCTTCAGTATGTTGACTGTTTACCTTCTTTTATGTGTATATTTCTCCTGAGAGAGGAAATATATATTCTAGTGCTTACTGTTGTTATGAATTGAATTATGTTCCTCCAAAATGTGTTGTAGTTCCTAACCTCTATGCCTGTGGTTATAATCCCACTTAGGAATGGATTGTCTTTGTTATATTAGTGAGGTAACTTTACTGTAGGGTTTATCTTCAGTCAATCTCTTTTGAGATATAAAAGAGATTAGACAAGCAAGCTAAGAAGATGGGAGAAGAGAAGTGCTAAGCCACATGAGGATTGTCTTGGAGCAGAAGTTCAGAAGAGATGAGAACCTTCCTCCAGAGAGAAAGCTTTTCCCTAGAGCCAGCACCCTAAATTCAGATTTCTAGTTTTCTAAAGTATGAGAAAATAAATTTCTGTTTGTTGAAGTCTTGTGGCATTTTTGTTACACCAGCACTAGATAATTAAGTCATCTGTATAATAATTGACTTATTTAAAATACTAACCTTTTATTTCCTTAGAAAGTGTGTATAAATTCCTTATTATGAGAGATAATTTAGTTAATGTATTTCTTCTTCTCCCTTCACTCTACTGTTTTATTTTCAGTTGATCATGTCAACTTTCTTTATGTTACTTTTATATTCTCATACATACATACTCATGTCTCTCTTTGTTGGTTTATCAGTTTTAATAGAATACTTTGACCCCTAGCTATAAAAAATTGGACACTCAGTATATTTACTCTATAAAAAATGTATCTCCATGGTCCATAGTCGCAGGGGACATCAAGCTCAATTGGCATAACATACTGTACAAAAACATTGTTCCACAACCTGCTTTGGCGAGTAACGACTGGGATCTTAAAAGCTTGCAAACAGCCATCTAGATGCAACGATGGGTCTCTCCTAGTCCAGAGCAAAGAAGAATGAAGAAAACCAAAGGCACATAGAAACAGTCCAAGTGATTGGTGAACCATGTGATCCTCAGCCTATATGATTATGAGACCAGAACTAGATGGGGTCTGGCTACCACTGTCAACTACTCGGAGCGAGATCTATGTAGGAGATCCTGTATAGAGTGGGAGAACAATGTGGAGCAAAACTCAAAATCATTAAAAAAAAAAAAAAAAAGGACCAGGTTTGCTGGTTGGATAGAGCCTGGTGGAACCACCGAGACTATGACCCCTAGCTGCCCTTCAGGTCTGGCATCGAACCCACTCCTGTGGCTTCCAACCAAACAAAAGACAGGCATATGAGCTGAATATTTACATTAGGTAGATACACTCCTTGGAGATATCAGTCATGGGAGAATAGAAGGGTTGTGAATGCACAGGGAGACAGCTCGGGGGGCAGGAGTACACGGGAGGGAAGGACACAGGGAAGAGGTAACTATGGGGAGGAAGTGGAAGGAGAGCTGTTGCATTGTGGGAAATTGCAGTGAATGTCATGAGACAAAGTGTGTGTGAACTGCTGTATGGAAAGTGAATTTTCTCTGTAAAGCACCCAAATCACAATAATTTTTTTTTTTTTTTAAAGAAGCTGCAATCCACAGGAAATCTATTTAGCAAAATTCAATGAAAGCTGATAAAACTCTGTCTCAGTTTTCTAGAATGGGCTTGAATATGATATAACAGCAGTGTAACTTAATACTAAGCAGAACAATGTGCCAGTTGTGTTCAAGCCTTCTGAAATATTGTGTCTGGAACTGCAACTTTTCAGCTATTTATGTACTTCTGTGTTTCTAAATAACATCTAATATGTAGAAAGACTAGAGATTTGTTCTGGCTCTGCCTATTCAAGACACAAGTCTTGTCTTCCCTATGGTATTATGCTGCAGGATGGGAAAACAAATATGATGATTGAATTGCTTTTTTCATGCAATTGTGGATTTCTGCATCTTTCCCTAGCAGCATAACCTTTCTCTTTTGTATTATATTCTCTGCATCTAAGATTAGGATTTGCTTGTTCCCTCATGAGGGTAACTGAACATGCAGGTGACCAAATACCAACTCTGTATATGTTAATTGGCAGAATGATAGTTACTCCTGTGAATACATAATTTTGCAGTGTCAAACTCAGGTCTTTTGGATAATAAATAACCATGTATTAGTTAAAAAAAAAAATGTGTCCCAATGATTTTATACTGTAGTGTCTAAGGCATTTGACTGCTAAGCAGAAGGCTTGCAGTTCAAAGCCACCAGCCACTCCTTGGAAGATTGGGCATTTACTTCTATAGAGATACTGCCTTGGAAACCCAAGGAGGGGTTGGTATGAGTCAGCAATGACTCAATGGCAGTGAGTTTTTTTTTTTTTTTTTTGTAAAGTTCTAAACATGCAAAAACTATAGGAATATTATTCCCACGAGTCCAGAGATGATCTTAAAAACTACCCAAAATGTGTTAGCAGGGTGTAT
>NW_006922042.1:2401443-2402588 GCF_000298275.1 Orycteropus afer afer
AGGAGTGGCTGGTGGGTTTGAACCGCCAGCCGTCTGGTTAGCAGGCAAGTGTCTTAGCCACTATGCTACCAGAGACAACACTAAAACCAATTGGAAAATTTCCTAAGTTGTTTTTCCTCTCCCTAAGTGTGCTGATCAGAAGATAGACTCGGAGATCTCTTCCCAAAAGACTGTAGCCTTGAAAATCCTATGGTTGCCATGAGTTGGAATTAACTTAACAGCAACTAACCACAGCAACAAGTATGTTGAACATATAATTTCGATGTTCTTAAGGCATATACCCATTCACATTCTCTTCTGTCACCCTATTCCGTATTTGTTTTAGTTTTGTCTAGTAGTAAAATTCATTACATCCTCCCAATCCATTAGATATTGATTTTTAGATCATCTCTGGCTGAACTTATAAGAATAGTTCTACATGTTTAAATCTTTGATGAGTATGACATTATTGGGACATATTTTTTAATCTTAAGGGTCAGTACTGTCCTTGGATCTAGGCAAAAGTGTACCCCATGCTTTTGAGTGCCTTCCATAAATTTCAATGTCTCCCACTGGTGGCTAGAATCCTCCAGACAAAGGCATTGTCCAGGCAGGTGCCCCAGTCTGGTACAAGATCCTTATGGATTCTGGCTCTTGTTTCTCCACTTGGGAGTTTTCTTTGACCCTCTGACTGGTATACGAAGTCTACAAGATGCCTTTAGGAGCTCTGGGCTACTTTGCTTCAACTGGCCAACATGGTATTTCTTTCAAGGGTTTATTTATTTTACATGTAGACAGAAGTCCTACGAAATCATATTTGCTCAGACTCATCACAAACCAAGAGGAGCCACGTTCAAGATATGTAGGCCCTGCATTAGGATCTTCCAGCATTGAATATTACAGAGATGTCTGAAGCCAGCCTGATTTGTTTGCTCTCATAAGTGACTTAATCTGTTTGCCTAGCTGTCCAAAGAACATTTAATGACTTTAAAACCAAAAGCAACCAGTTGCTGTAGAGTGGAATGATTGTGACACATGGTGACCCCATGTCTGTCAGAGTAAAAACTGCACTCCATAAGGTTTTCAATGGCTGATTTTTCTTAAGTACATGCCAAGTTTTCTTCTGAGGCACCTCTGGGTGGACTAGAACCTGCACCTTTTTGGTT
>NW_006922042.1:2403578-2410604 GCF_000298275.1 Orycteropus afer afer
GTTCAACTACTCAGTCCCTCTGGGTAGCTGGCTGTGACCAAGGAGTGACCACAACCTTGACCCTTGTCAGCTCTACTATACACCTGGGAATTCTGATCATTCACATAAACTTATAAGACCATATATTCCAATATTTTTATTTTCTTTCTTGAGTATTCCAATTTTTCACTGCCTTTATTTCATAGTTATTATTTTCTAATTGCTTTAGAATCTTAATTTATTTCTGTTCAAATTTAGTCCCTTTTCTCATTTCTCCCTTGCTGTGTTTTATAAATGTATATTATTCCTTTTATCCTCACCTAATTTTGCCTTCATTTTCTGATTAAACTTTTTAAAAACAGTCTTAAGGTATATAACATTAACATTCCCTTCTGTCACCTTGACCTCTCCTGTTCTTTCCTGGGCTGCAGTTCACATCCTTGCCTTATGCTTTCTTACCTTATGTCCCATGAACTTTTGAATCTCTTCACTATGTTCATGCTTTGTAAATGCTTCATTATTTTTAAAAAATTATTTATGGTGAAATGTTTGTCCCAATTTTATTCTGCTCCTTGGCACCATTTTTCTCTCTGATATACACTCTTTAACTATTACTCACATTTCTTCTTCTTTTGATTTTTTTCTTTCTTATTTTTGTACAAGTTCTCTGCTAGTTCTTTTTTTTTTTTTTTAATTATATACCATTGAAGGAAGTATGTTTTTTCATGAATTATTTGCATTAAGTTCATATAAGGGACATTTAGGGCCTTGTTTCAACATCCCTGGGTATTTTTGTTGTGGTCTACATTTTGTTGTGTGTTTGTTTAGCTTTTAACTCTCCTCAGCCAATGGAGATAGAAACTATGGGTATCATCATCTTTTCCTTTGATACAGAGGCAACAATCTTTATAAATCTGGCATGTCTTTGTTATTCCTTTAGCCCACTCCCCAGCTTTCCAAAAGCTAACTTTGCTACCAGCCTATGCACACAGTGACCGCTATTTAAATTAAGGGATTCAGGTTTTAAACCTGAAAGTATGCTTCTCACCTTTGAGAAGTGCCTTTTTCTGTACTTCTGAGATCTCTATCAGTGGAATAATCTTTCTAAGTATCCTCTGTCCACTTCCTCACACCCATGGTGCTCAATCTCTACCACATCTGGTAGCTCCTTTCAACATATTGTGACCTGGAGTTTTAGCTAATTTATAGCTTCCCTGAAAATGGATGTTAAACTTCTGCTTCTATTTCTCATTGTGGTTTTTGTGTGGTTTATGTTACTAGAAAGGAAAAAATAGTGATTTTACACCACAATACTCAATCTCTCTCCCCTTTATGTTTGTTGAGTTTCATTTCCAGTGGTTATTTATATTTAGTTCCAATTTCCTTTTCTGAATTGCAGCCTACTCTTCTGAGATTTCCAGTATTGAAGTATTCTGTGTGAACATATTGCATGATGAAGGAAGCATCAGGAGAAGTTGGAAGGAATACACAGAGTCATTGTACCAAAAAAATTGGTTCATGATTTCAGGAGGTAGTATATGATCAAGAACCTTTGATATTGAAAGTAGAAGTCCAAGCTGCACTGAAGGCACTGGTGAAAAATAAGGCTTCAGGAATTGAAGGAATACCCATTAAGATATTTCAACAAACAGATGCAATGCTAGAAGTGCTCATCATCTATGTCAAGAAATTTGGAAGATAGCTACCTGATCAACCAGCTGGACGTGATCCATATGTGCGCCAATTCCAAAGAAAGGTGATCCACCAGAGTGTGGAAATTATTGAACAATATCATTAATATCACATGCAAATAAAATTTTGCAGAAGATAATTAAAAAATGGTTGTAGTAGTACACAGACAGGGAACTGGGAGAAATTCAAACTGAATTCAGAAGAGGATGTGAAAGGCGGAATAGCATTGCTGAAATCCGATGGATCTTGGCTGAAAGCAGAGAATACCAGAAATATGTTTACTTGTGTTTTATTCACTATGCAAAAACATTTGTCTGTGTGGATCTTAACAAATTAAGGATAACTTTGTGAAGAATGGGACTCTCAGAACACTTAATTGTGCTCATGTGGAACCTGTACATAGGCCAAGAGGAAGTTGTTCAAATAGAACAAGGGGATACTGTGTGTTTTGAAGTCAGGAAAGGTGTGCATCAGGTTGTGTCCTTTCACCATAATTATTCATCTGTATGCTGAGCAAATAATCAGAAAAATTGGATTACATGAAGAAGAACATGGCATCAGGATTGGAAGAAGACTCATTAACAACCTGTGATATGCAGAAGACATTTTGCTTGCTGAAAATAATGAGGACTTGAGGCACTTACTGATGAAAATGAAAGACTACAGCCTTCCATATGGACTAAATCTCAACATAAAGCAAATAAAAATACTCATAACTGGACCAATAAGCAACATCACAATAAGTGGAAAAAAGATTGAAGCTGACAAGGATTTCTTTTTACTTGGATTCACATAAGTAACACCCATGGAGGTAGCAGTCAAGAAATTAAATGACATATTTCATTTGGCAATCTGCTGCAAAAGATCTTAAAATGATAAAAAGCAAAGATGTCACTTTGAGGACTAAGATATGCCTGACCTAAACCATGGTAGCCCTGGTGACATAGTGCCTAAGGCATTTGACTGCTAACCAGAAGGCTGGTGGTTCAAACCCACCAGCCACTACTTGGAAAGAAAGTTGGGCAATCTACTTCTGTAGTGATACTACCTTGGAAACCCAAGGAGGGGTTGCTATGAGTTGGATCCGACTCAATGGCAGTGAGTTTGGTTTTGGTTTCTCATGTGCATGTGAAAACTGGATAATGAATAAGAAAGAAAGAAGAAGAATTGATGCCTTTGAATTATGGTATTAGTGATGAGTATTGAATACATGTTCCTAGAAGAACAAACATATCTGCCATGGAAAAAGTACAGCCAGAATGCTCCTTAGAAGAGAATGGCAAGACTTACTCTCAAGTACTTTGTATATGTTATCAGGAGGTACCAGTATCTGGAGAAGGACATCATGCTTGGTAAAGTAGAGGTTAGCAAAAAAGAAGACCCTCATTGAGATAGATTAACACAGTGTCTACAGCAATGGGTTCAAACCAATCACCACTTGTGAAAATGGTGCAGGACTGGACAGTGCTTTGTTCTGTTGCACAAAGGATTGCTATGAGTTGGAAGTGACTCAATGGGTACCTAACAACAGTTTCTGGAATGGTAGGCCAGAGTTGATGGTATATTTTGTGCTCAGGTAAGTAGTGCCAGAAGTATTCTTTTCCTGGTGTGAATGTAGTTAGATAAGAAGGCATTTAATTTTTCAACTTTGTTTTCATTAGCAGCATCTCTAAACATCTGGAAAAGAAAACAGTAGACTAGAAGAACTTCCTCATATAAAAATATGTTTATAGAAGACTTTGGCCAAAACTGTAATAGATCAAAATATTAATCTGTTGAAGTACATTTAATTTTTTCTCCTGTGGTCATTAGCAATAGTGTGTGAAGACTATGCAAATATGTACATTTGCACATAATGTGCAGTAATGCACATTCTTTTGTGTATCCACCAATGGTTTAGTTCATTGATATTGTTGACGATTTTTTTCTCAGAACAGACACTGAGAGATGAAGGAGGAGGCAACTTATAAGTATGAGGATGAGGTGTGCAAAGCAGGTATTGTTCAGGTCCTGGGAGCAAGAATTCTGCCACCAACTACTCCATAATCTTCTATTCTACATTATAAGGTCATTAGTATAATTCCTTCATCAATCTGCTAATTAATTATTTCATTAAGGTAGCACTTGTTGACCAGTGTCTACTCAATGAATAATACTGTGAAGACTATACTGGGAGACTACAAAGTTCAGACAGTGGTTCTCAGATTCTGTTCCCCAACCAGCAGCATCAACGTCTCCTGGGAATTTGTTTAAAAATGCTAATTCTCTATCCCAGACCAGAATTACTGTATCAAAGATACTGGGGGTAGGGCCCAGCAATCTGTGTTCTAACAAGGTCTTCTGATGATTCTAATTTATATGTGTGAGATCCACTGGAGTTTCTTATATGTTCTTTCTTCAGGGTTTCTCCCTCCCCCCCCCATATACAATGTGATCCACAGTTGGGATTGAATGAGCTTACTGTATGAAGCTTCTAAATACAGAGTGTTATACATTTTTAGGCATTTTGTCTATTGCAAAAAGGGGACAAAATAAAAAAGAGAATTGCTGAGAGTTCAGTCTTATCTTTTATATAGCTTGAGTAAGGAGTCATGAATTAACCTTAATGTCAAAATCAACATTTCTCATAAAATTTTGCTAGTCATGGAAATTGCTATTACTAGCTTAGAGCAGGTTTTCTGTGGGTTCAAAGGAAATACAACTCAATCTTCCACTGACTTATTTTCACTCACATAGAATAAACTGAGTATAAATGTAGCTGTGAGGAGAAAGAAGTCATGAAAAGAGGTCATGCTGGGGACAGGAGAGGGAAGGGCTAGTCTACTCTTTTTGCACTAGATTATTGGGATCAACAGGATGAATATTTGTCAAAACCAGACTGAGTCATTTCCTTCACCTATCTGGCTGCCTCTTTGAGTCATGTGCATCTATCAACAGCACATATTTCTCCAAATTTGGGGCCTGGAGAAGATTACCTTTTTTACTATATCTTAGATAGATTTCTGGCTTTAGTGTAAGCAATTGTGTTACTTTTTACCTCATTGAGGAAGATTATTTGATTGATGATTAATTGCCTCTTAGGTAAAAATACATGGGATATGGATAGAAAATGATGGTATGAAGGACAAACTTCTGGGCATTTAGGGACAAGAACACAAATAAGGAATGAAGGCTCCTAGAGAAAAGTTAGGGGAAGAATTGTGCTATGAGGCCATAGTGATTCTTGTGGGAGTAGGTTAGCTTTCTCCTCTGCCCTTGTCCTTTTTTGCAGTCACCTATGAGATTTCTACATTGACCAGCTGTCTCTTGTTGCACAAAGAGAAGGGCAAATAAATAAACAGGAATTTTCCACTCAGAGATTGCGGTGCAGTGAATTACTTAATGTGGCTATTCTAGCCCTGGTTTTTGTGACTATCACCAGATGATGTGCTTGTAGCCCACTAAGGAGACTGCATAGATTGTTAATAATGTAAATAAGGTATGTGGGGGTGGGAGCATGCAAATGATGTGTATGGAACAATAACGTGGAGGTTAGTCAGTTTTGCCATTCTCCTAGGCTTAAAATGAGCCATCTGAGAAATGGAAAAGGGAGATCTCACTGCTAACAAGAGACAAGAGGCAAGAGTGGAGCACAATCTTGGACCATAGATCCCTGAGACTCCTGAGAGATGGTGGCAGCAGAGGCACAGCTAAAAGAGCTTTTCAACACTTGTCCTATCAGGGCAGATGTCAGACCTACAGGCGGGGGCCAAACATGCATAAAGGCATGGCAGAAGGAAGGCTGTCATTATTGAAGAATTGTATCCTGATCATTCGTGAGCCTGAATTAAAAATGTTGCTTCCTTAATAAACTCCATAATTGTCAGTATTTTCTGTGAGCTCTGTGTGGCCATTGCAGTGAATTATTGAACCCAGCAGAGAAATAGAGTGCCATGAGAGGGAAGGTTGATGTCAAAATTGGTAAAAAGATTGGAGGGTGGTGGCATGTCTGACCTCTGCCTTATAGGAACCAGCCTTGGGGTGGTGCTGCTGATTGTGATTCTGTCTCTCCCTCATGACGTTAGAGGAGGTCCAACGATAATGCCCCTACATCCTTTTTGCAAGATAGTTAGAAGCATCCTTCTTACATACAGAAGGCAGAGCACGGTGGTCAAATTATTTTCTTTTTCTTTTCCTCACATGTCACTTCGATGGTGTTGCGAAAAGATAATTCCATGCCTGGAGGAGGCTTCAACTTGGGGCTTCTCAAAGCAGCCATGGCTAGAGGGGATCTGGTTTGTGTTCATTTTGATATTTTACCTTCTAACACTCATGGGTAATGTGACCATCATCCTGGTCTCCCACCTGGATTCCTGGCTTCACACATCATATATTTCTTCTTCACTTGCCTTTCCTTTATTGACCTTACAATATGACTTGCATCAGTCCTCAGATCCAGGTCAACCTCAAGGGGCCAGACAATTCCATAAGTTTTGTTGGATGTGTGGTCCAGTTTCTCATCACTCTGGATCTGGGAGGCACTGAGTGCATCCTTCTGTCTATGATGGCATATTGTCGCTACGATGTGGTCAGTCAGCCCTTGTATTATTTCACCCTCATGTTACCATAGCTATGTTGTACATTAGCCAACATATTCTGGTTTATTGGTTTCGGTAACTTCTTGGTCCACATCCCTATCACAATGACCCTTCCCAGATGTGGCCACTGACAGATAAACCATTTCTATTGTGAGACACCCCCAGTGGTGCAGCTGGCCTGTGTGGACACCACAAATTACAGGAAGGAGATTATGGTGCTGAGTAGTATGTTCCTTGTCTTTCCACTCTCACTGATCTTGGTCTCTGATAGGCACATTGCCTATGGTGTGTTGAGGATGAAGACACCTGGGGGGTGAAAGAAGGCCTTTTGAACCCGTGGCTTCCATCTCACAGTGGTGTCCATCTTCTATAACACCCTCATCTACATGTACATGATCCCAGAGCCAAAACTCTCTTGATGTGACTGAGTTTGTGGCACTGCTATATAACTTGATCTCACCTGATCAACTCCATAATCTACACCTTGAGAAACATAGATGTCAAGGAAACAATAAGGGAGCTGGTGATAGGGAAACAAATAAGGGAGCCTGATAAAGAAATGGAAGTTTCCTGAGAAACTGTAGATTTGAGTTTAAATATTGAATTAGGCAATGACTTTGTACACTATCACCATTTCTCTGTGATTTTCTTTCTGCCTTATAGTGGTGATTTTTGGGGATATGCATTGTTATTTGGGGGAGGAAGTGTCTTTGTATAAAATTTCTGTTTTTTAGTAGATAAAGCCAAACAAGACAAAACCTCTAAAAACTGTTAATTT
>NW_006922042.1:2411356-2418905 GCF_000298275.1 Orycteropus afer afer
AAAAGACCTCTTTAAAGTGCTAAAGAGCAAAGATATCTCTTTGAAGACTAAGGTGTCCCTAACTCAAGCCATGGTATTTTCAATCACCTTGTATACATGTGTAAGCTAATAAATAAGGAAGACCTAAGAAGAGTTGATGCTTTTGAGTTGTGGTGTTGGTGAAGAATGCTGAATGTACCTAGAATGCTAAAAGAACTAACAAATCTGTGGTGGAGGAAGTATAGCTGGAATGCTCCTTGGAAGCAAGAATGACCAGACTTTGTCTTACCTACTTTGGTCACGTTGTCAGAAGGGACCATTGCCTGGAGAAAGACCTCATGCTGAAGTGGAGGGTCAACAAAAAAGGAGAAGGCCCTCAATGAGATAGATTGACACAGTGGCTCAATGATGGACTCAGGTGTAGCAAGGATTGTGAGGGTGGCACAGGACCAGACAGTGTTCCATTCTGTTGTACATAGGGTCTCTGTGAGTCTGACCCAACTCAATGGCACCTAACAACAACAACAACAACAACAACAACAACAACATCCTTTTCTTATATTCTATTTCTATTCTATCCATATACTGCCCATATGGTCTTTTATCACACTTTATATTAATTGATTCATTGAAAAGTTTGTTTCTGTTTCATAATCCTTGGTATTTCCTTTGCTTTACACTTTTCTTCAAGTCTTCTTTCTTGTTTTGGTGGAGCTATCCCCAGAAACTTCCAGAAAAGAAAAAGAGATCATTTCAAATTGCGAATGAAAACCAGGGTGAGTAAGTAGACTACCAAAGAAAACAAACTGTTCCCTACTAGATAACCAAAGAAAAATTCCTCAAGGACATTACTGAAATCTGTTATTTTAGTGACTAGTTATCTTTTTTTAAAAAAAATTTAGCAAGTCTTACAGTTTCACTGTCTGAAATTATTATTTCTTAGGTGCTTGGTCAATAAGCTCATTGTCTTTATCTAAAAATCTTCGTGGAAAATTTTCTTTAGGTTTAACTCTTAGTAGCCCTCTCCTGAGCTCTGAGAAAGCTTGTCTTCTCCTGAGCTTTCTGATCTTTAATATAATGTATTATTTAATGCATACATATAATTTAAAAACTAATAATACAGTAATATATGTATTTATACATTCCTACTGAGATTGAAAAATGGACTACTATTATTATCTCGGGGGGCTCTTGTGCTTCCTTTTCTAAATGCATCCCCATACAACCTCTCAAATTAATTAGTTCCTTGCCTTTCTTTATAGTTTTAATATATATAATATACATTATAGTTTTAATATAATATCTATGTATCTTTACTATAAGGATCTATCTATCTTTATCTGTATATACATATATACACACACATTCTTAAAAATAATTTTTTGGTTTTCTTTGTTCACAAACTTCATGATTCAGCCTGTATATTTTCTATCTCTGATAGCGTAGTACCTAAGGCACTTGACTGCTAACCAGAAGGCTGGCAGTTCAAACCCACCAGCCACTCCTTAGAAGGAAGGTTGGGCAATCTACTTCCATAGTGATATCACCTCAGAAACCCAAGGAGGGGTCGCTATGAGTTGGGTCTGACTCGATGGCACATAACAACACCACCACCAACAACATTTCTTTCTGAGACTTGTTCTTTAATTGAACATTAATTTTTTGAGATCTATCAATGTAAGGAATTCTAGCTTTTTTATTTTCTCTCCTATATGTTATTTTACTACATGAATGAGTATACCACAGTTTATTTATATATTCTGCTGTTGATGGGAATTTGCATGAATAGTGAATCCAAGAACAGTTTGGACTCATTCCTGTAGCATATGTAAAAGAGTTTCTCCAGACAGTGCTTCTGAGGTGAAATTGCTGGTTATAGGAAGGTAACTATACTGGTAACTATACCTGGTCTTCCTGGACTTGTCTCACTTTACATCTGTTGCCCTGGAGTACTTATCAACAGCTACCTTAATCACAGGTGCACCATTTACTTTACAAAGGTGATTTCCAAAATAGTGGTATCTTTTTTTTTTTTTTTTAATTGTGCTTTGTGTGCAAATTTACAAAGCAAATTTGTTTTACATTCAACAGTTCATGGACATTTGAAATCACACCCCAATTACCATCCCCAACCATAAAAGAAACTCTCCTCCCCTCCGGTCCCTGTGACTACCCCCTCCCTATGCCCTTCTTAACTATGCATTCCTGTCTGTCCAGCTTTCCCTCTATGTGAATGCTGCCCTTCTGTTTTGTCATGGCTGACTGATCTAAGAGGTGCATCTAAGCGGGTGCTTTGCCCTGGGGTAGGTGTTCTGAATGTAGGTCTTTCTACTGTTGGGCTGAGAGCCAATCCATGGAAGTGAGTCTATTTCTAGGCCCAAAGGGTAACCTGGGGCCATAGTTTTGGAAATTCCACCAGTCTCTATCCAACCAGTAATTCTGGTCATTTTTGTGTTTTTTAATTTTGTTCCACATTTTTTCTCCAACTCTATCCAGGACCTCTAGTTTTGAGTTCTTCCCAAGTGGTTGGCATTGGTAGCTGGGCACCATCTAGTTCTTCTTGCCTCAGGGTCATGAATGCTGAGGTCCTCATGGTCTATCTTGTCCTTTGGCTATTTATTTTCAGGTGCCTTTGATTTTCTTCATTCTTCTTTGATTCAGATGAGAGGAGACCAATAGTTGCATCTTGGATGGCTGCTTGAAAGCTTTTAAGACCCCAGTCACTACTCACCAAAGTAGATTGTAAAACAAGATTTTTATGTACTATGTTGTGCCAGTTGTGCATGATGTCCCCCGAGACTATGGTCCTGAGTCTGCAGGCCTGGTGATTCTCTCTCTCAAGGTGTTTGATTGTCTCTGAGAAGTTACTCCAATAGTTGTATCATTTTATACTTCTACAGAAATAACTATTACTTAGATATAAGTACTATAGTTTTTCTATCCTCTACATTGAGAAGGAACTCGGGTGGTGCAGTGGTTAAAGTATTCAGCTGCTAACCAAAAGGTCGGCAGTTTGAATGCACCAGGCACTCCATGAGAGAAGTAGATGAAGTAGTTTGCTTCCGCAGAGATTTACAGCCTTGGAAACTCAATTGGGCAGTTCTACTCTGTCTGATATGGTGTTGCTATGAGCTAGAATCGGCTTGATAGCAGTGGGTTTGGTTTTTCAGTTGGACATTGAGAATGTGGACTGTATGAAGAAGAATGTGGCATATGTATTGGAGGAAGACTCATTAACAACCTGTGACATGTGGATCACAGTCTTGCTTTCTGAACGTGAAGAGGACTTAAAGCACTTACTGATGACAATAAAAGACTACAGCCTTCAAGTATAGATTACACTTCAATACGAAGAAGACAAAAATCCTCGTAAGTAACATCATGATAAATGGAGAAAGGATTGACGTTCTCAAGGATTTCATTTTACTTGGATCCACAATCAATGCCCATGGAAGCAGTCAAGAATTCAAGTGATGTACTGTATTTAGCAAATCTGCAGCTCAAGACCTGTGAAAGCATTAAAGAGTAAAGATGCCACTTTGAAGAATAGGGTGTGTCTGATCCAAGCCATGATATTTTCGCCTCATATGCATGCAAAAGCTGGACAGTGATTAAGGTAGACCACATAAGATTGATGCATTTGGATTATTATGTTAGCAAAGAATATTGAATATATCATAGACTACCAGAAGAACAAACAGATGTCTTGGAAGAAATACAATTCCTTTGAAGTGAGGACAGTGAGACTGTCTCTCATACTGTAGTCATGTTATCTGGAGGGACCAGTCGCTGGAGGTGGATATCATGCTTGGTAAATGGAGGGTCAGCAAAGAAGAGGAAGATCATTTGTCAATGATAGGGATTGACACAGTGGCTGCAGCAATGGGCTCAAACACAGCAATGATCGTGAGGATGGTGTAGGACTGGACAGTGTTTCATTCTATTATACATAGGGTCTCTGTGAGTTGTAACCAACTCCACAGGATCTTACAATAACAACAATATTCTACCAAAGACATTTTATTGCAATTCTTTTGTTCTATCCAATGAAGGTGAAATTATATATAAATGTAATTTTAACTACCACTTCCTCAATTACTTATAAAGTAGAACATTATTTTCAATATTTATTGGTCATATAAGTATTTCCTTTTCTGTGCAATGCTTGTGAAGGTCTTTTGTCCACTTTTCTATTGCATTATTTGTCTTTTTAAAATTGTTGTTTTTTAGAGGTTTTTTTTTGTTGTTGTTTTAAATTTCATGGCCATTTATCTTTGTGAGTAATATAAGTTGACCATAAGTTTTGGCCAATCTGGTGGGAATGAAATGCTATCACAGTACACTTTTAATTTATATTTCTCATATTGCTAATTAGATTGATCATTATTTCATATGAAAAGTACTTCGTCTCTTATGAAATACTTAATCATATTTTCTGCTCATGTTTCTGTTGCATTGCTTCTCTTTTTATTATAAATTTCTAGTTGTTATTATTATTTATTCTACCTTGTCTTTTTACTTATTTACCTTTTGTGTTAATGTATTTGTGTCTCAAATAGACCCAAATGTGTGATGGCCTAAACTCAGTTGAAAGTGTACATCTTGCTCATCAAATAACTTGAATAGGTGTTGTGTTGGATTGGGTTCTCTAGAGAAACACAAAAACCAGCAAAGTGTATATATATATTTATAGAGAGAGAAAGAGAGAGAGAGAGAGATTTATCTTAGGTAAATGGCTCACAAGCGTGTAGAAGCCGATAAGTTCAAGCTGAAAAGTTCATCTCTGGAGGGGGATGGGGCCCAGAGCCGCCTGGCTTTCGCACGCATGGCAGAGGAGTTCAAGCCACAAAGTTCATCTCTGGAGGAGATGAGGCCCGGAGCCGCCTGGTTCCTGTAAGCACAACAGAGCCGAGAGAATCAAGCTGGCATGCAGCACGCTGGTTGCTGTTCCCAACAAAGGATGAATCCAAAACCTCCAGGGCGAGCGGCGAGCTGCTCACTCAAGGAAGTATATAGTCCAGAATGCCATTCTTCCAGCTTGTCCTTGGAATAGCATTGCAGGTAGGCCACACCCCTGGGGAAACTCCCCTTGGGCAGACCGGCCGCTCAGAACTCAGTCATGTGATCCATCATGGGAACCACCACTCACAACTGGAGTCCAGCCAAGTTGACACATCTTCAACTATCACAGGTGTCAATATCAGAGTCATTTGGGGATTTAGCCTTATGGAGGATGTCTTATTTTCAACAAGCGTTTTTCAAGGCCATCCTTTTATTCTGGCTCAAAGAACAAAAAAACCAGGAGGAATTCCCGTGGGAGATTTCTTCTGGGTAGGCCAGGGTTTACATGTCACTCTTGCTCACATTTCACAGCCCCTCCAACTGCAAGAGAGGCTAGAAATGCAGCAGAGTCATATGCACAGGAAGACAAGAAGGCATAGATTTTGGGGAGAACTTAAGGGTCACTATGAGAGACAACACTTCTGTACATTAAATAAATGCAAACTCTTCTCACACATAAAGTATACACTCCATTTATCAGACACATCCTCTTCTGAGTCTGGTTGAATTTCTTGTGAAATGAGGGATATCACTGATGTCAGATGGATCTTGGCTGAAACCAAAGAATACCAGAAAGATATTTACTTGTGCTTTATTGACTATGCAAAGGCATTTGACTGTGTGGATCAAAACAAATCGTGGATAACATTGTGAAGAATAGGAATTCCAGAACACTTAATTGTGCTCATGAGAAGCCTGTGCATAGACCAAGAGGTACTGGTTCAAACAGAACAAGGAGATACTGCATGGTTTAAAATCGGAAAGTTGTGTGTCAGGGCTGTATCCTTTCACCATACTTATTCAATCTGTTTGCTAAGAAAATAATCTGAGAAGTTGGACTATATGAAGAAGAATGTGGCACCCATATTGGAAGAAGACTCATTAGCAACCTGAGATATGCAGATGACACAACCTTGGTTGCTGAAAGTGAAGAAGACTTGAAGGACTTAGTGATGAAGATCAAAGACTACTGATTACAGTATGGATTGCACCTCAACATAAAGAAAACAAAAATTCTCACAACTGGACCCATCAGCAACATCCTGATAAATGGATAAAAGATTGAAGTTGTCAAGTATTTAATTTTACTTGGAGCCACAATCAATGCCCATGGAAGCAGCAGTCAAGAAATCAATGTACTACATTGGGCAAATCTGCTGCAAAAGGCTTCCTTAAAGTGTTAAACAGCAAAGATGTCACCTTGAAGACTAAGGTGCACCTAACCCAAACCATGGTATTTTCAATAGCCTCGTAATCATATGAGAGCTGGACAAGAAACAAGGAAGACCACAGAATAATTAATTCATTTGAATTGTGGTGTTGGTGAAGAATATTAAACACTCCATGGACTGCTAGAGGAACAAACAAATCTGTCTTAGAAGAAGTACAGCCAGAATGCTCCTTAGAAGCAAGAATGGGCTGATTTTGTCTCTTATACTTTGGCCACATTATCAGAAGGGACCAGTCCCTGGAGAGGGACATCATACTACGTAAAGTAGAAGGTCAGTGAAAAAGGGGAAGACCCTCAGTGAGATGGATTAACACAGTGGCTGTGATGATAGGCTCAAACATGGCATTGATTGCAAGGATGGCACGAGACTGGGTAGTGTTTCATTCTGTTGTATGTAGGGTCACCATGAGTCAGAACTGACTCAACTACATCTAACAAAAACAACATCCCTGTGGTTATAATTATATATGGGATTGGGTTGTATTTGTTATGCTAATGAGGGAGGATTAGTGTAGGGTGTATTTTGAGTCAATTTCTCAAGTTTTAAGAGCAGGTGTGAGGTAGAGATGGGGGAAGAGATATGCAAGCAACATGAAGATCACCCAGGAAAAAAACTGAAGATGGCAGAATATGCAAAAAGACTGCACCAACCCTCTTCAACAAAGAAAAGGGGAACCAATTAACACAGATAAAGAAGATAATACTGAACCCCTGAGCTTCGAAGGGAAGGATATAGAAGTGGACTAAACTCCAACTAGCACAAGAATTTGCTTGAAAACACCAATAAATGAGACATACGGAGCTGTGGTCTGTCAGTGATCCTGACATCATGGACAGCTTGGATATTGCCATGTGGTGGTGACCTAAGAATTAACCTAAAAATCAGTCCTGCTAGGCAGGGACTGCACAGAGGACTGCCTGCGGCTGAAGAATAAAAGGGGAAGCAGTGAAGAGGAAGGTGGGCTGAGCTGTGGATTTTTGCCTGTCTGGAGGGTGCAGCCATTTTGAATGTTTACAAGCGGTTTGACCATTTTGGATATTTAAAGTGATAGCATTCTCCCAGATTCCAGGGACTTAAGAACAGGCTCCACTTGCTGGGAACCCCAAGGACATTCTGAACCCAGATGACTGGAAAGGTGTAACATTCCCCTTGTTATTCTTATACCCCACACCCTCTTGGTGAATGAAGGTGCAGCCATCCCCCACTTCCACCCACATTCTGGACCAGCAGGAATTCCATCCCAGTTTATGTACTCAGACAGAGCCTAGGTGCCCTGT
>NW_006922042.1:2419146-2420039 GCF_000298275.1 Orycteropus afer afer
TTCTTTTTTTGGTTACTGTTCCTGTGTGATTACATGGTCTGTTTTTTGGCCATTTGCTTTTACTTTTTTGATGGTTATTCAATGGTTATTTTTGTCTAACTGAGTGGAAGACAGCAACAGTCCCCATATGACACAACAATACACACACCTTCACTTACTGAGAGCCACCAATTCCTTCTCCACCAATGGGCCAATAATAAACTGCCACGAAAAGTCTGACTGACTTGACTGCTCTTCACAAATGGTTAACAGAGAACTAAGTACAACAAGACCGCATTATCTCAGAGAAAACAGACCATCACAATCAACACAAAGATGCAAGATAAAGTGGTAAAAACAAGGGAGCAGAATACAGAACCAGAACATATCCCTGAGGAAGAAGGAGCATAGGAACTCTCTGATAAGGAATACAAAAGAATTATATTTAGGAATCTTCAAAGGATTGAGAAACAGAACAAAGAAAACAGACAAAACCTCAGAAGAATTTTGGAAGAAAATACAAGAATAGAATGACAAAATAAATGAAAAATTAGAAATGATTCAAAATCTCTCTGTAGATTAATCCAGATGATTAATACTAAATTGTCAGAATTAGATAACACATTGAAAGGGCAAAGGAGTAGAACTGCTGCAATGAAAGAAAGAATTAAGGAGATTGAAGACAAATACCTGAGTATTTCTTTGGAAAGGATCAATCAGAAATAAGATCAAAACAAAATGAAGAAAGCCTAAAGTTCATGTGGGATATCATCAAAAAGAATAACCTATGTGTCATTAGAATTCCAGAAGAGGAAGAGAAAAATAAAACCACTGAGAAAATTGTCCAAGATTTGCTGGATGAGAATTTCCCTGATATGCTGAAAGATAAGAATATATCCATTCAGGAAGTCCAA
>NW_006922042.1:2425391-2439549 GCF_000298275.1 Orycteropus afer afer
TGGGAAGAGGTAACTGGGGAGGAAGTGAGAGGGGAGCTGTTGCTTTGTGGTAAACTGTGGTTAATGTCATGAGACAAAGTGTATGTGAGCTGCTGTAAGGAAAGTGAATTTGCTCTGTAAACCTTCACCAAAATCACAATAAAAAAAAAAAAAATGTTGGAAATAGAAATACCATATGACCCAGCCATTTCATTACTGGGTATAAATCCTAAAGCAGTGAGAGCCATGACAAGAAGAGACATGTGCACATCCATGTTCATCGCAGCACAATTTACAATAGCCAAAAGATGGAAACAACCTGGGTGTCCATCAACTGAGTAATGGATAACCAAACTATGATGTGTACACACCATGGAATACTATGCAGCCCTAAAGAATAATGTAGAATCTGCATTATAACCCATAACATGGATGAACTTGGAGGATATTATGCTGAGTGAAATAAGTCAATCACAGAAGGACAAATATTGTGTTAATTCGTTATTGTAAAAGTCAAGGAAAGGTTTAACTATGGAAGGAAATTTTCTTTTTTTGTTACCAGTTGTGGGAGGGTAAAGTAGGCAACACTGTTAGATAGGTAGAGATAATTTTTGATTTGTGTGAAGAGAAGGGCAATGTACCAAATGTGAGTGATCAACGTGGTGGCATTGAGAAAGAGGAAGAGATAGAGAGGTACATGGGAGGTACAGACAACAAAGATGAACCCTTTTGCACATACAGTACTACGTTGTCAGTGAAGGTAAACATGGGTGTATGGGTGGATAGATGGTTGGACAGGCTGAACTATTAGGTATGTCTATGCAGCAGGGAATGTACCCAAGACCATGTATAGGGTTGGCAGACAGTGGTTTTACAAGTGTATTTGTATGTTCTCTAAGAATTCCCAGGTGTATAGTAGAGCTGACAAGGGACAAGTTTGTAGTCACTTCTTAGTCACAGCCAGCTACCCAGAGGGAGCAAGTATTTGAACCTGTGGGCTCAGGATCATAGTCACAAGGGACATCAAGCTCAATTGGCATAACATATTACACAAAATATTGTTCCACATCCTACTTTGGCGAGTAGTAACTGGGATCTTAAAAGCTTGCAAGCAGCCATCTAGATACAATGCTGGGTCTCACCTTGTCCAGAGCAAAGAAGAATGAAGAAACCCAAAGATTCATGGAAACAATTAACCCTAGCAACTGGTACACCATGTGTTCCACAGCCTATATGACTATGAGACCAGAAGAACTAGATGGTGCTCAGCTACCACTGTCAACCACTTGGAAAGGGATCTATGTAGGAGACCCTGAATTGAGAGGGAGAACAAGGTGGAAGAAAACTCAAAATCATTTCCAAAAAAAGGGGGGTGTGACAAGGTTTGCTTGTCCGATAGACCCTTGTGAAACCACTGAAACTATGGCCCCTAGCTGCCCTTCAGTTCTGGAATTGAACAACCATCTGTGTCTTCCAGCCAACCAAAAGACAGGCATATGAGTTGAACATTTACCTGAGGTAGATACACTCCTTGGAGAGAACAATCATGGGAGAAAGAAGGGCTTTTTATGCACAGGGAGACAGCTCAGTGGGCAGAGTGAATGAAGGGATGGACACAAGGAAGAGGTAAGTATCGGGAGGAAATTGGAGGGGAGCTGTGCATTGTGGGAAACTGTAGTCAATCTCATGAAACAAAGTGTATGTGAACTGCTGTATGGAAAGTGAATATGCTTTGTAAAATTTCACCCAAATCACAATGGGAAAATATAATAAGAAAAAAAGGTCACCCAGGAGCAGAAACTCAAAGATACAAGGACCTTCATCCACGGCTAATGGAGAGAGAAAGCCTTCCCCTACAGCTGGCATTATACTTTCAGAGCTCTGGTGGCACAGTGGTGAAGACATTTGGCTGCTAACCAAAAGATTGGCTGTTCAAACCTACCACCCACTCCATGGGAGAAAGATAAGGTTGTCCGTTTCTGTAAAGGTTTACAGCCTTGGAAACCCTATGGGGAAGTTCTACTCTATCCTATTGGGTCACCATGAGTCAGAATCCACTCTATGGCAGCAGCCTTTTTTTTTTTAATACTCTCCTAAACAGTGAGGAAAAAAAAACCTGCTTGTTAAAACCATCCACTTGTGGGATTTATTTTATAGTAACACTTGATAACTAAGATAGGTATATATATAGTCCTAGATTTTTTTTTTTTTTTGCATCTATACAAGTCCAGTTGTTGCAGCACCATTTATTAGAGACAATTCTTTCCCAGAAAGCTTTTGGTTATTTTGTCGGAAAGGATCAATCCCTTGGGAAGGATATCAGGCTTTGTAAAGTAGAGGGTCAGTTAAAAAGGGGAAGATCCTCAATGGGTTGGACTGAAACAGTGGCTTCAATGATGCACTCAAGCATAGCAATGATTGTGATGATGGTGCAGGACTGGAGAATGTTTTGTTCTGTTGCATGTAGGGTTGCTATGAGTTGGAACTGACTCCACGGCATCTAACAACAACAATGTTGTTTCCCAACTGGACGTACTTAACACTCTTGTTGAAAGTCAATTTTACCAGATTGTTTTGATTGCTCTCATTTCATGGCACCTTTTGATATTGGAAAATGTGAGACCTCCTACTTCATTCTTCTTCTTCAAGATTGTTTTGACTAACCAACCAAAAGATAAAGGGTAATATCAGGATAGTATGAAGAACTTTACTCCAGCAAATTTGAAAACCTAGAAGAAATGGACAAATTTCTAGAAAAACACTCCCTACCTAAACTAAAACACAGGTAGAAAATTTGAACAAACTCTTAACAAAAGAAGAAATTGAACAAGTCATAAGAAAACGAAAAGAAAAACAAGTCCTGGCCCAGACAATTTCACTGGTGAATTCTACAAAACATTCGGATGAGAACTGACAACAATTATACTCAAACTATGCCAGAATATACAAAAGGAGGAAATGCTCCCAAATTCATTTTATGAAATGAACATAACCCTGATATCAAAGACACCACAGGAAAGACACCACTAAGAAAGAAAATTATAGACAAACATCCCTCATGAACATGGACACAAAAATTCGCAACAAAATCCTAGCCAACAGATTCCAACAACATTAAAAAAAAAAAAGATCATGACTAAGTGAGATTTATACCACTCATGCAAGGATAGTTCAACATTATAAAAATAATCAATATAACCCACCACATAAATGAAACAAAGAAAGAAAACACATGATCATATGAATTGATGCAGAAAAGGCATTTGACAAAATCCAACAACAATTTCTGGTAAAAAATACTGAATAAAATAGGAATAGAAGGGATATTTCTCAACATAATTAAGGATATATATACAAAAACCAATGGCAAACATTATTCTCAATGGGGATAAACTGAAAGCATTCTCCTAATGAATGAGTATCAGACAAGGATGCCCTTTATCACTGTTCCTGTTCAATATTGTTGGAAATCCTTGCTACAGCAATAAAGCAAGAAGGAGAAATAAAAGGCATCCAAATCAGCAAAGAAGTAAGACTATCTCTATTTGCAGATGACATGATTTTATACATGGGAAATCCCACTCAATAAGAAAATTACTAGAACTAATCCATTGTTTTTAGTAGAATGGCAGGGTACAAAATCACCATATTAAAATCAGTCAGATTTCTTTACACTAAGAAAGAGAACTCTGAAAAGGAAATCAGGAAAACAGTACCACTTATAGTACCATCCAAAAGATGAAGTACTTAGGAATAAATCTAACAAGAGACATAAAAGACCTATATAAAGTCAACTACAAAAGACTATTATGAGATACCAAAAAAGACTCATGGATATGAAGACTTAACATCATGAAAATGTTGATATTACCCAAAGTGATTGTCTTGGTTCTCTAGTCTGCTATAACAGACATATCACAAGTGGATGGCTTTAGCAAACAGGGATTTATTCTCTTACAGTTTAGTGGGGGTAGAAGTCTGAGTTCAAAGTGTCGGCTTGAGAGGCTGGGTGAAGGCCCCTTGGCCTTAGACTTCAGCTCTGCCTTCTGTTCCAGGCCCACTGGAGCTAGAGATTTTTCTCATCCATGTATCTTCTGGCTGCTGAAGCTGACAAACCTTCCTCTTTTTTACAAAATGGAAAATAAAGGCCTGTGGTGTGGAAGTTTGAGAAGCTAGATTCCAGGTGGCCTCCCACTTGATTGAGTCTGGGCAGGAGACTCAAATGGCTGTGTGGGCCCAGACCCACACCAGTGAATTGTGACTAGAAAGCTGCATTCTCTGCTCTAACCAACACACCTTCCTGGCAACTAGAGGTGAGCCCTCTTCCTGCTTCCACCAACCGGGTGGCTAGGGAAGTCCCCCATGCTGCCCCCACACTCAGTTCCTTGGCTGCTGCCTCAGCAACCCAGCCATCTGCCACACAAGCTCAAAACAGATAGAGCCAGGGTCTGTGGCTCACCCTGCCTATACTTGTGTTAGGGACAGATCTTTGTCTCACTGAATACAAGAGGTACATCCCTGCAGCCTGTTCTTTTGGAGGCACCCGGTTGAGTCAGGCTTCCCCCACCTCTATGGGCACACAGTCCAGTGGGTCAATAGATCATGCCACATCCACCTGCTGCTCCCAGGACTGCCAGCTAACTGTAACTACAAAAGCCCCCACCCCTTTTCTTTATTCTTTTTACCTTTTCTTCTTCTTTTGCCTTTTCTCTTTCACCTTTTCTTCCTTTTTACTTGTTACTTTTCCCCTCTCCCTCTTCTTCTTCTTTTGTATATACCCATTTTTCTTCTCATCCACCTACCCTTTTATTCTATTTTTTATTTTTCTTCTCCTTTTCCACCCCCCATCCCAACAAACAGGAGGAAGACATTAACTCTCCTCTAGCTGCCCATATCTACTGCACCTACCACCTGAACCAATGAGTGAGCACCACCATATGCTCCTGCACCACAGGATTAATGACAGATGTTAGACAACATCTGCTCATCCTACCTGCAGCTCCTCTTCATGACAAATGGAGACTTGCACCCCATCTTCCCACCTGGAGACAGCTGGGGAGTTCCCTAGTGTTGCCAAGCTAACAACCAAACAATCATGTATATTCAACTCATCCAGATGTAGTGAAACAAAGCAAAACAAGAAACCAAGGTGTAACAAACCAACACATAATCAACAAATGAAAACAACAGCTTCAAAATGCTTTGGAGATGACAGACAACTTCAATTCAAACAAAGAAACAGGATAATGTAATGGAGGCAAGAGACCAAAATGAAGAAAAAAGAAATATCCCCCAGGGTGAGCAGGTAACAGAACCTAATAAGGAATTCAGAAGAATATGTGTGTGTGTATCCTTCCAAGAGCTCATAAAACAAGGAAAGAAAAAACAATAACTTTGAAAAATTCAGAGAAACAATACAAGAGGAAAATGATAAAATAAAGAGACAATTAGGAATCATACAAAATGAGCAATTAGAAATCCAGAAGATTAAAACTAAAATTATGAAGATAGATAACACATTGGAGAGACAAAAGTGTCAAGCCAAATTATCTGAAAAACAGATGAGTCAGCTGGAAGACAAATCTCTTGACATCATCTAATATGAGGAAAAATCAGTAAAAAGAATGAAGAAAACCTAAGGTTACATGGGATGATATTAGAGAAGTAGCCTACATGGGATTGGAGTTCCAGAATAGGAGGAAAACACACACACACACACATACACACACAGAAAATTGTCAAAGTTTTACTGGGAAAAGACTGCCTCAATATTATGAAAGACAAACTGTTATGCATCAAAGAAGCTCAAAGAACCCCATACAGGATAGATCTCAAGAGAAAGTCACCAAGATATAGCATGATCAAACTTTACAAAACCAAAGACAAAGAAAGAATCTTGAGAGCAACTCAGGAAAAGTGAAATGGTACCTACAAGGGCAACCAATAAGACCAACCTTTGATTTCTCAGGAGAAACCATGCAGGCAAGATGGCAATGAGATGACATCTACAAAACCTTGAAGGAAAAGAATTTCCAACCAAGAATAACATATCCAGCAAAACTGCCCCTCAAATATGATGGTTGAATTAGGACATTCCCAGACAAATAAAAAGTAAGGTAATTTGTAAAAATCAGACCAACCTTATAAGAAATGCTAAAGGGAGTCCTTCAGACAGAAAACCAACAGTGGAAGACAGAAACTTAAGATTAAGACATATGACAAAATCACCCAGAAACCAATTCAGAAAAAGGATTCTCTAAAACAAAATAAGCTTACAAAATGGAAAATAAAGAACCAGAGGACTCAGTCTGAAAATGACAACTACAAAGCAAATAGAAGGAATAAATAGTATAATTACAGAACTTCCAAATGGAGAGGAATCAGAATGATGTAAATATAGAACAGACTGTCCCAAATTTAGGAAAATAAGAATTTACTACAGGGTAATCACAAAGCAAATTAGTAAGGCTTTTAATCAAAAGAAGAAAGAAGAAAAACACAAGCACTTCATAAACACTAAATCAACAATAATGAAGAAAAGGGGAAGAAAATCTGATGGCAAAACGAATTCAGCACAGGAAAACATTTGGAACAAAGAAACCATCAGCACCACAATAAAAAACACAAAAGAATGGCAGAACTAAATTCACATCTGTCATTAATTACACTGAATGTGAATGGATTAAATGCACCAGTCAGGAGAAAGAGAGTGGGAGACTGGATAAGAAGACAAGACTCATCAATATGTTGCCTACAGGAGACTCACCTTAGACATAAAGATAAAAATAAATTAAAAATTAAAGAATGGAAAAAAAAATATATATCAAACTAACAGTGATAAAAAAAAGAGCAGGAATGGCAGTATTAAATTCTGATAAAATAGACTTTGAGGTGAAAACTAACATAAGGGAAAGGAAGGACATTGTGATAGTTAAGGTTACATGTCAACTTGGCTGGGCATGATTTTGAGTGTCTGGGCAGCTGGTTGTAGTTATTTCCCATGAAGAGACTGGTAATCAACTCCATGGTGGAATCTGCCTCAAGCAGCTGGGTAGCTGCTTTGTCGATGTGGTCTGCTCCCAGTATGTAAGAAGAAGCTTTGGGAATGGTCTCCAGCTTTTGGCATGCTTGCATCCTGCATGTAGCTGAGTCATTACTCAGTAGCCTACTATGCTGTCTGCCTATCTTGGGACTCTTAATGGACTTGAATCAATGGCCTGCTATGTGGTTTGGTTATATTGGGACCTTGCCTTTTTACTTGTTAACCTTGGGTTTGCCAGCATCAGCAGCCAGCAGCTGTCTGAGTGAAGAAAGCCTCCAGCTTCAATGGGCTGGGAGCAAGAGGCAGAGCTGAAGCTGAAGCCCAAGGTCAAGGAGATTTCACCCATTCCCTAGAGCCTGCCACTTTGAACATGGACTTCTAGCCTCCCACTGTAAGAGAATAGATTCCTTTTTTAAAAAGCCACCCATTTGTGGTATATTCCTGTCCGAGTGGCAATAGGTAACCAAAACAGACATTATATAATGATAAAAGGGTCAATCTATCAAGAATATGTAACCATAATAAATATGTACCCATTGAAAGAGCTCCAAAATGCATTAAGCAAACATTAACTTAAATGAAAGGAGAAGAAATAGACAATTCTCTCTGGTGGCATAGTGCCTAAGGCATTTGACTGTTAACCAGAGGCTGGCAGTTGAAACCCCCTAGCCACTCCCTGACAGGAAAGTTGGGCAATCTACTTCCATAGTGATACCACCTCAGAAACCCAAGAAGAGGTCACTATGAGTTGGATCTGACTCCACAGCAGTGCGTTGTGTTGTTGTTGTTATAATAGTAGTAGGAGACTTTAACACACCACTTTTGATGAAGGATAGAAAACTAGGGGAAAAAAAAAAAACTACAAAGATACAGAAGATCTCATCAACTTAATCAACCAACTTAACCTCATAGACATATAAAGAACACTCCATCCAACAAAAATGCAATACATAATCTTTTCCAGTCCACATGGATCATTTCCAGAAGAGCCCATAAGTTAGGCTACAAAACAACTCTCAATAAATTTAAAAATTTTGAAGTACTACAAAATATCTTCTCAAATCACCAAACCAAAACTCACTGCTAGTGAATCAATTCTGACTCATAACTCATACCATTGGGTTTCCAAGGCTATAAATCTTTACAGAAGCAGACTGCCTCTTCTTTCTTCTGTGGAGCAGCTGGTAAGTTTGAACCACCAAACTTTTTGGTTAGCAGCCAAATGCCTCAGAGCTCCTTCTTAAATCACAATACTATAAAATTGTTGTTCTTAGATGCCATCAAGTCAGACTGGACTCATAGTGACCCCTCCTTGGGTTTTCAAAGTGATATCACTACGGAAGTAGATTGCCTGACCTAAATTAGAAAACAATAATAGGAAGATCAGGGGAAAAAATTGAACATGTAGAAACTGAATAACACACTGCTCAAAAACTACTGGGTAACAGAGGAAATAAAATGTGAAATTAAAAAATTCCTGGAAGGAAATGCCAATGAAAACACAACATACTGAAACATTTGGAACACAGCAAAAGCAGTACTCAGAGCTCATTTATAACAATAAATGCACACTTCAAAAAAGAATTAAGAACCAAAACCAATGCCTTAACAGAACAACCACAACCATTAGAGAAAGAGCAACAAAAGAAGCCTGAAGTCTCCAGAAGAAAGGAAATAATAAAGATTAGAGCAGAAATAAACAGGAAACAGAACAACAATAGAGAAAAATTAAGACTAGCAGTTGGTTCTTTATAAAGATTAACAAAGTTGACAAACCACTGCAGATTTAACTAAGGAAAACAAAGAGAAGATGCAAATAACATGAATAAGAAATTAAATATGCAGAATCATGACTGAACCAACCAAAAAAATAGGATAGTAACAGAATACAATGAAGAACTATACTCGACAGATTTGATAACCTAGAAGAAATGGACAAATTTCTAGAAACACAGGACCTACCTAAACTAATACGGACTGAAGTAGAAAATTTAAACAAGCCCATAACAAAAGAAGAAATTGGCCTGCATGGCTTCACTGGAGAATTCTACCAAACATTCAGAGAACAGCTGACAACAATCCTACTCAACCTATACCAGAACATAAAAAATGATAGAATACTCTCACATTCATTTTATGAAGCGAACATGACCAGGCAAAGACACCACTAAAAAGGGAAATAACAGACAAATATTCCTCATGAATATAGATGCAAAAAGCTTCAACAAAATCCTAGGCAATAGAATCCAACACTGTATCAATGGAACAATACATCGTGACCAAGTGGGATTCATACTGTGCATGCAAGGATGGCTCAGTATTAGAAAAACAATCAGCATAATCCATCATATAAAGAAAGAAATAAAGGAAAAGAACCACATGATCATATCAATCCATGCAGAAAAGGCATCTGATATAATCCAACATCCATTCCTGATAAAAACTCTTAGCAAAACAGGAATACAAGAAAAATTCCTCAACATAATTAAGGACACATACACTAAACCAACAGCCAACATTACTCGCAAGGGAGAGAGACTGAAAACACTCCACTTGTGAACAGAGTCAGACAAGGATGCCCTCTATCATCACTCCTATTCATCATTGTATTGGAAGTCCTAGTCGGGGAAATAAAGCAAGAAAGAGAAATAAAATGTGTCCAAATTGGAAAGATGAGGTAAAACTTTCTCTATTTGCAGATAATATGATCCTATACATAGAAAACTGAAGAGATTCTGTAAGAAAACAACTGGAGCTATTTGAAAGATTCACAGAAGTGCAGGATACAAGATTAACATAAAATCAGTTGTATTTCTCTACATCAAAGAAGAAATCTCTGAAAGAGAAATAAGGAAAACAAATATCCTTTGCAGTATCTACCAAAAATATAAAATACTTAGGAATAAATCTTATTGGAGACACAAAAGACCTTTACAAAGAAAACTACAAAACACTATTACCAGAAACTATAAAAGACCAACATAAGTGGAAGAACATACCATGAGGATAAGAAGATTGAACATTGTGAAAATGTCAATACTGTACCCAAAACAATCTGTAGATTCAATGCAATCCTGATCCAGAGTCCATCAATATTTTTTAAGGATGTGGAAAAACCAATCACTAATTTTACATGGAAAGGAAAGAGGTCTTGAATTAGCAAAGCACTCCTGGAGAAGAACAAAGTATGAGGTTTCACACTCCCTGATCTCTAAACCTGCTAAACAGCCACAACAGTCAAACCAGCCTGGTTATTGGTACAATGACAGACATATAGACCAGTGGAGCAGAAATGAGAACCAGAAATAGATCCATCCATATATGGACAGCTGATCGTTGATAAAAGGCTAAAAGAAAAGAAAAGAAAAAACCTCACTGCCATTGAGTTGACTCTAATTCATAGTAACTGTTTAGGACGAGTAGAACTGCCACTGTGGGTTTCCAAGGCTGTAAATCTTTATGGAAGCAGACTGTGTATCTTTCTCCCATTGAGTGGCTGGTGGATTCAAACTGCTGACCTTTAGATTAGCAGCCCGATGCTTTAACACAGCACCACCAAATGTTCTCTTGTTCTCTTGATGAAGTGCTGAAGCCCATTAAATGCGGAATAGAGAGTCTCTTTAACAAATGGGGCTGGCAAAACAGGATATCCATTTGCAGAAAAATGAAACAAGATCTTTACCTCCCACTATATGAGAAAACTAACTCAAGGTGGATCAAAGACCCAGATGTAGAACCTAAAGCTATAAAGATCATCAAAGAAAAAATAAGGGCAAGCATAAGGGCCTTATTTTATGGCATAAATTGACTATCAAACATAATAAAAACACACAAACAGTAGAAAACAAAGTAGATGATTGGGTCTTCTAAAAATTAAATTCTTTAATTTTTTCTCCAGAAAAGTAAAAAGAGAACTTATAGGTTGGGAAAAAAATACTTGACAAGAACATAACCAACAAGGGTTTCTAAAATTTATAGAAAACTTCAACACCTTTGTCAAAAAAACAAACAATCTGATTATAAAATGGGCAGAGACCATGAACAGACACTTCAATAAAGTAGGTATTCAGGCAGCCAAAAATCACATGAAGAAAAGATCATGATCATTAGCAATTAGAGAGATGCATATCAAAATAACAATGAGATATCATCTCATCCCAGCAATAATAGCAAAGTTCAACAAGACAGAAAACAACAAATGCTTGTGAGGGTGTGGAGAGATTGGAACTCTCATATACTGCTGATGACACTGTGAAATGGTGGAACTAATGTGTAAAATGGAATGGTGCTTCCTTGAAAAGCTGAAAATAGAAATACCATTTGATCCAGCAATCCCTTTACTGGATATATATCCTAAAGAAGTGAGAGCTGGGACACAAATACGTATATGTATACCCATGTCCCTTGAAGCAGTATTCACAATAGCAAAGAGATGGAAACAATCTAAGTGCCCATGAAGGATAAATGAATAAACAAACTATGGTACATAAACACATGGAATACTATTCAATACTAAAGAACAATGAAGAGTCTGTAAAATACCTCATAACGTGGATAAACTTGGAGGCCATTATGCTGAGTGAATTAAGACAATCAGAGAAGGAGATATATTGTACAAGTCCACTATTTTAAAAAATCAAAGTGTTTTCACACAGAAAGAAACATTCTTTGCTGGTTAACAGGAATAGGAGGGTAGCGAAGGGACAATTGGTAGGTAGGAAAGAGACACATTGATTTGGGTGAAAGGAAAACCAATATACCAAAAGCAGTTGACCAGCTGCTTGAATAATTTCTTTTAGAGAGATCAGCACAAGGCTGGTCCCTATGAGATGGAGGTTAAAGATGTCCCAAATGTCCAACTTTTCCAAATTGCTGTGCCACTCTATCATCTCTGACATCAGCTCCTTCTCTCATTAATCTCCCTCCTGTTTTAGGGTTCTGTGTTTTGCTGTTATGTCTCACAGAACTCACAAAATCCCAAGGTTTTAACAGCTCACATGCTGGTAGTGGAGGCTGGGCTGGCAGGCTGGCAAGTCCCAGGTCTATGGGTAGGTCTGGAGGATTCTCCCAAGTCACATAGTAGTAGGGGTTGACAAACCCAAATTGGTAAGTCAGATGATGGCTGCTGTCTCAAGTTCAGGGGTGATATGATGGCAAACCAAAGGCAGAACCAGAGTAAGAGAGGGAACTTTTCCAGAGCATTCATATATGTACCTTTGAGGAAGCTAAGGGTGGTGACTTGAGTCATGCTCTCTAGCAAGATGGGACTCAAGATACATCCCACCTTAAACAGACATGTTGTTGTTGTTGTTATGTGCTGTCAAGTTGGACTAACACATAGTAACCCCTCCTTGGGTTTCTGAGGTGATATCACTACAGAAGTAGATTGCCCAACCTTCCTTCTGAGGAGTGGCTGATGGGTTTGAACCACCAGCCTTCTGGTTAGCAGTCAAACACCTTAGACACTATGCTACCAAAGCCCCCTAAACAGATATAGAGACTAGGATTTACAATACACCACAAAACAGAGAATGAGGCTAGAAGGGCCACATTAAGCAATTCACTGCACTGTACCAGCACAATATCATTAAGGAAAAAGAAGACAGGGAAATGTGCATAAGTAGTACAAACAACAAAGACAAAAACTATTACATGCACAATCCTGCATTATCAGTTATAACAAGTGTTAATCTATGGGTGGACACATAGATGGACAGGCAAGATGCTCAAGTATGGATGTGGAGCCATATTCATGACCCTATGTAGGTTTGGTAGTGCCTAAGGCACTTGACTGCTAATCAGAAGGCTAGCTGTTCAAACCCACCAGCCACTCCTTGGGAGGAAGATGGGGCAATCTACTTCCATAGTGATACTGCCTTGGAAACCCGAGGAGGGGTTGCTATGAGTTGAGTCCTACTTGACGGCACATAACAACAACAACAACATGTAGGTTTGGCAGAAGATATTTCTACTTATGTATTTGTATGTGCTATGTATGAGTGGCTGGTGGGTTTGAACTGCCAACCTTCTGGTTAGCAGTCAAATGCTTTAGGCACTACACCACCAGAGCTCCTGATATGTGTACTGTAAAAATGTTCTTATATACAATAGAGTTAACAGGGGGCAAAGTTATTATAACTCCTTAGCCACAACCAAACACCTTGATGTTTTGGTTGAGGGAGTGAGTAGCTGAGCCTACAGACTTGGGCCTATAGTTGAGGGGGACATTAACCTCAATTGGCATAACACAGTACATAGAAACATTGTTCTACATCTTACTTTAATGAGTAGTAGCTGCCATTTTTAAAGCTTATGATTGACTATCTAAGATGGACCTATTTGTTTCTCCTCATTTGGAGCAAAGATGAGTGAAGAACATCAAAGATACATGGAAACATTTAATCCAAGGGACTAATGGTCCAATGGAACCATTAGCCTACACAGCCCTGAAACCAGATCTAGATGGTGCTCAGCTACCACTGCCCTTTCAGTGGAGATCCTGGATAGAGTGGGAGAATAATGTGGAATAAAACTCAAAATCATAGAAAAAGATGACTGGGCTTACTGGTCTGGTAGTGACTGATGGAACCCCCAAGACGATCACCTTAGTTACCCTTCAGACCTGGAATTAAACTCACTCCTATGGCTCAACTTTCAGAGAAACATTGTGCAGGACTATGAGGTGAGCAATTACACCAGAAAAGTATGCACTCTTTAGAACAGTCAACCAGAGCAGATCAAAAGGGTAACAGTTTTTCTGGAATAAAGCTCAGAAGGCAGTAATGCATAGGAAAGAAAAACACAGGGAAAAGGCAACAAAAGGGAGGAAGTTGGAAAGCAGCTGTAACTTTGTGGGGATTGCGATCAATGTCCTGAAACAAAATGTGTATGAAATATTGAATGAAAAACAAATTTGCTCTGTTAACCTGTACCTAAATCATAATAAAATGTTTTTTTTCAAAAATGCAACAGCCTGATATTAGTACAACAACAAATGCATAGACCAATGGAACAAAATTGAGAACCCAGAAGTAAATCCATCCACCTATGGATGGATCTGTGACAAAGGGCCAAAACTCATTAAATGGGGAAGAGATAATCTGTTTAATAAATCACACACACACACACACACACACA
>NW_006922042.1:2440759-2441462 GCF_000298275.1 Orycteropus afer afer
AACTGGAGATCCATTTGCAGAAAAATGAAACAAGATCTGTACCTTACACCATACACAAAATTGAACTCCAGAGGGATCAAAGACTTAAATGTGAAACCCAAAACTATACAGTTCCTCAAGGAAAATCTAGGGGCAAATTTAGGGGCCCTAATACATGGCATAAAGAGACTATCAAGCATATCTCAAAATGCACAAGCAGCAGAAGAGAAACCAGATGATTGGGACCTTCTGAAAATTAAATATTTATTTATGTGCTTCCAAAGACTTCTCCAAAAGAGTCAAAAGAGAACCTACAGAATGGGAAAAAATATTTGGTAATGACATATCTGACAAAGGACTTATCTCTGGAATTTATAGAAAACTCCAACACTCAATAAAAAAAAGACAAACAATTCAATTAAAAAATGGGCAGAAGACAAGAATACACACTTCAACAAGGAGGATATTCAAGCGGTCAACAAACATATGAAGAAATGCTCACGATCATTAGCTATTAGAGAGATGCAAATCAAAACAATAATGAGATACCATCTTGCTCCAGCACTAGCAGCAAAGTTCAACCAGACAGAAAATAACAAATGTTGTCGAGGTTGTGGAGAGATTGGGATTCTCATACACTGCTAGTGGGACTGTAAAATGGCACAACCATTGTGGTAAGCAGTATGGTGATTCCTTCAAAAGTTGGAAATAGAAATACCACTTC
>NW_006922042.1:2457188-2458070 GCF_000298275.1 Orycteropus afer afer
GGATGGCTGCACCTCCATTCACCAAGAGGGTATGAGAAATAAGAGTAATAAAGGGAATGTTGAAACTTTCCAATAGTCTGTATCCGGAATGTCCTTGCAGTTCCCAGCAAATGGAGCCTGTTCTTAAGTCCCTGGAATCTGGGAGAACACTATTGCTTTAAATATCCAAAACGGTCAAACTGCTTGTAAATGGTCTAAATGACTCACCCCTCTGGACAGGCAAAAGTCCACAGCTCAGCCCACCTTCCTCTCCACTGCTTCCCCTTTTATTCACCAGCCACCAGAGCAGTCCTCCATGCAATCCTTGGCTAGGAGGGCTGATTTTTAGGTTAATGCTTAGGTCCTACCACCACTCAGCAATATCCAAGCTGTCTGTGCCATCAGGATCCCTGTTGGACCACAGCTCCATATGTATCCTTTTTTGGTGTTTTCATGCAAATTCTTGTGCTAGTTGGAGTTTAACCCACTTCTATATCCTTCCATTCAAGGCTCAGAGGTCCAGGATTATCTGTATTAATTGGTTCCCCTTTTCTTTGTTGAAGAGAGTATGTGCAGTCTTTCTTCCTATTCTGCCATCTTACTGGAACTCCCAGATTCAATATTTTTGCTTCATTTTTTTTTTCAGTTGATATTTTATTTCTTCTTGATTCACTGTAAGAACTTTATATGTTTCTAGAAATTTATCCATTTCATCTAAACCAAAAACCAAACTCACTGCCATTGATTCAAATCCAACTCATAGAGACCCTCCTTGGCTATCCGAGGAGGTATCTCTAGGGAATTAGATCACCCAGTCTTCCTTCTGAGGAGTGGCTGGTGGGTTTGAACCACCAGGCTTCTGGTGAGCAAAATGCCTTACGCTTTACGCCACCAGATCTTCCA
>NW_006922042.1:2458170-2458779 GCF_000298275.1 Orycteropus afer afer
TTTTTTTTTTTGGTGTTTTCATGCAAATTGTTGTGCTAGTTGGAGTTTAATCCACTTCTATATCCTTCCCTTCAAGGCTCAGAGGTCCAGGATTATCTTCTGTATCTGTATTAATTGGTTCCCCTTTTCTTTGTTGAAGAGGGTATGTGCAGTCTTTCTCCCTATTCTGCCATCTTACTGAACTCCCAGATTCAATATTTTTGCTTCAATTTTTTTTTCTCAGTTGATATTTTATTTCTTCTTGATTCAATGTAAGAACTTTATGTGTTTCTAGAAATTTATCCATTTCATCTAAACCAAAAACCAAACTCACTGCCATTGATTCAAATCCAACTCATAGAGACCCTCCTTGGGTATCCGAGGAGGTATCTCTGGGGAATTAGATCACCCAGTCTTCCTTCTGAGGAGTGGCTGGTGGGTTTGAACCACCAGGCTTCTGGTGAGCAGAATGCCTTAGGCGCTACGCCACCAGATCTTCCAATTTATTGAAGTACAACTGTCATAATCTTTTTTTTATTCTGATAAAAAGGTTGTTATGTCCACACTTTCATTTCTGATTTTCGATAATTGCATCTTTTTTTCATTTTTTCTTTATCATTCTAGGTAGGG
>NW_006922042.1:2458879-2460768 GCF_000298275.1 Orycteropus afer afer
TTTATCACTGCTCTGATCTTTGTTATTTCCCTCCTTCTGGTACTTTGGTCTTGGTTTGCTTTTCTTTTTCTAGTTTGTCAAAGTGTAGAGGTAGTTTATTGATTTTAGTGATTTTTTTCTTCTTTTTCGATACAGGCATTTACCACTATGTATTTCCCTCTAAACACTGACTTTGCTGCGTCCCATGATATATTTGGGCTTTCATTTTCATTTGACTCTACATATCTTCCCCATTTTCTCTTGATTTCTTCCTTCAACCATTGGTTGTTTAATAGTGTGTTGTTTAATTTTCACATATATGTGTATTTTCTACTTTTTTTTTCTACCATTGTGGTTGTACAAGATACTTCATATGATTTCAATCCTTTGAAATTTTTGAAACTTGCTTTAGTGCACTCTAGTATATGATGTGTCCTGGAAAATGATTCCTGTACCCAGAGAAGACCATGCTCTTGTTGGGTCAAGTATTCTATCTATGTCTGTTAGGCCTAATTGATTTAATGCCATTTAGGTCCTCATTGTTCTTCTTTCTAGATGTTCTGTACATTATTGAAAGTGATGTTTTGGAGTGTCCAACTATTATTGTAGAGCTGTCTCATCTTTCAATTCTGCAAGTTTTTGCTTTATATATTTTTGGGCTCTGTTCTTAAGCACATATATATTTATAGTTGTTATATCTTCTTGATGAGTAGAGCATTTTGTCATTATAGAATGTCTTTTTTTCTTATGACAGGTCTTGATTTAAAGTCTATTTTGTATTATATTAAAATCACCACCCCAGCTCTTTTTTTGGTTACCATTAGCATGGAATACTTTTATACATTTTCACTTTCAACCTGTTTGTGTCTTTGTGTCTAAGATGTGTCTCTCATAGACAGTAGATAGTTTAACATTGATTTTTTTAAAGTTCATTTGTCTCTGTATGCCTTTTGATTGGAGCATTTAGTCTATTTATATTGATAGTAATTACTGATAAGAAAAGACTTATGTTATTTTGCTATTTATTGTGTTGTGTATATCTTATGTCTTCTCTTTTTTATCATTTAATAATGCTAACTATTGTGTTTTGTTGATATATATTTTCCTTTCCTTTCCTTTCATATATTTCAGAGAGAGAAAAAACTGCAAAAGCAGGAAACAATAAGGTGAAACCTGTAAGAGAAGTAAAACTCAAATATTTTCCACTAATAGGGAGTGATAGAAAAGTGATAAGTCTGCACCCAATCAATGGGGGGAAACTTGCAACACCTGGAAAAAACAAGGCAATCTCGTGTTTTGCCTCTCATGGGTTTCACCCTGTAAAGCCATTCAACTATGTGCATCATAACAAATTATGGATGACACTACAAAGAACAGGAATTCTAGAACACTTAATTGTGCTCCTCAGTAACCTGTCCATAGACCACGAGGCAGTCATTTGAACAGAACAAGGGAAAACTGCATGGTTAAAAATTAGGAAAGTTGTGTTTCAAGGTTGTATTCAATCTGCATGTTTAGCAAATAATCTAAGAAGCTGGACTATGTGAAGAAGGTGATATGAGGATTAGAAAAAGACTCATTAACAACCTGCAATATACAGATGACACAACCTTGCCTGCTGAAAGAGAAGAAGACTTGAAGCACTTACTGATGAAGATCAAAGACTACAGTTTTCAGTATGGATTATTACATTTCAACTTAAAGGAAAGAAAAATTCTCACACTAGACAAAAAGCAACATCATGATAAATGGGAAAAGATGGGAGTTACAAAGGATTTCATTTTACTTAGATCTCATGAAAGGAGCAGTCAAGAAAACAAAGGACATGTTATTGCACTGGGAAAATCTGCTGCAAAAGTGTTAAAGAGCAACCATGTCACTTTGATAAGTAAAGTGAGTCTGACCTAAGC
>NW_006922042.1:2461220-2470846 GCF_000298275.1 Orycteropus afer afer
ATTGCTGTGAGTAGATAATTACTCCATGGCACCTAACAGCAAGAATGACAACAGTAGAGACAGAAAGTACATTAGTGCTTGCCTAGGGCAGAGAGTGGGACTGAAGAGTAATTACAAACGGGCACAAATTTTTTTTTGGGGAAATGTAATGTTTCTATTACAGTAACTCTAGTTTCCATTGAATGAATGTCTACCACATGCCAGGCTCTTTACATGCATTGTGTTATTAGTGCACAAAACAGTGATACAAGTTAGGTCATATTTTACTCATCTTACTGATAGAGAAACTGAGGCTCAAGCATGCCAAGAAAACTTTTAAAGGTCACAAAACTAGTAAATGGCCAAGGTATTTTTTTCCCTACATTATATTATCATTCCTTAAATGGATAAAAATAACATTTATTTCTGAGTTTTTATTTCCCATGATGTCTAGAACAGTATTAATTGCTCAATAAATAAATTTTGAATGAACTGATAAATAAATAAATCTTTTTTAAATTCTTTGTGGGTTAAAACAGAGTATAAAGAAATAAGAAATATGAATCCATTAAATATTGTGATAGAGACTGAGAATTATAAAACATCAAAATTGTCATCAAAGACATTAATATTCAATTGAATCAGCAATATATATAATTAAGAATATATAAACAGTATCTGAGGAGTTCAGAGAAGGAAGATACTTGAAGTGTGTAGCACACATGGTAGGCCTCAAGAGAGACATAGGATTTAGTCTGATTGTAGGCAGGTGGCTTAGGATTCGGATCAAAGTAGGTGAAGTGAAATGAATACCAGACTGGGGAGTAGCATGAGCCAAGTGAAAAGGTGTACTCTGGCGACACTGCACATAGATAGATCTGTGTGCTTGGGCAGATGCTTTGAGTAAAGGGAGTAGAAAGAATTGAGGACTGCAAGCAGATCTTGGGGCCAGTCAGTTGATTATAATTGCCACAGTGGTGCCCAGAGGTCCCCAAGGCTTCACCTGATAAACAATTCTCCCTCCACTGTCCTAAAGGCATTGGCAATGCCCCCGGGGCAGGATCTGCACTCAGCCCTTGGTCAGGATGTGGCTTGATAATACTTCAGCTCTGTCCTGGTCAGACTTGGCTAGTGTGAGCATGTGGGGAGGCCGGGGGAAGGATGGCCCTGCCATCTGGGTTATGGGCTTCATCAGTCTCCTCCGCTGAGGCAGAAAACCATATGTAATCATGAGTTCTTCAAGAAAGGAGTTCTGATCAGAACTCTTTACCCTACAGATGAAATCAGGACCAAAGAAGAACATGTCTTCCTTGGGAGTCTCTAGATGCAACCAGTCTGAAATTGCCTTTGAAGCCAGTAGAATTGAGAGAGGTAAGTGTGGTAGGTTCCTGGATCTTAGGGGTCAGTACAGACTGAGTAGGCTCATTTGGCTTCACAGTCAAAATCCAGAAAACTCTAGAAATATTCCATTAGGCAATTAGAACTGAGTTCCATTGTGTAAAATCCCCTTTTTGAGGACATAAACCAAACCAGACTCACTGCCACTGAGTCAATTCCAGCTCCTGTGACCCTACAGGACAGATTAGAACTGCCTCACAGTATTTCTAAGGCTGTAAATTTTTCTGGAAGCTATGTGTCTCAACTTTCTTCCACAGAGTTGTTGGTGGGTGTAAACTGCTAACCTTATGGTTAGCAGCCAATGCTATAACAACACCTCCAGATTTCCTTTAAAGATGTTTAATTCATGCAGGAACACATTTAATTACTTATATATAGTCGTCTTTCCCTACCCCCTACTCATCCACCCATGCACCCTCCCTTCCACTCACCCGTCACCCACCCATCCACCCACTAACTACACACAGCAGGTCAAAAAGTATTCTTGTTCACATCTCTTGTTCCCCAACTGTATAAACATGGGGACTATTGAACAATTATAGGACTTTCAGTTTCTTTATTTAAAGTGTGAGAGTTGGTTTAAGTAATTTTGAAACTCCTTTCCAAAATGAAAATCTTAGTTTCCAGTAGCTCTAGTATACAAAATAATCTATATGTGAGAGCCAGGAGACAAAGACTAGAGGCCTGATTAGAGTTTTTGAAGATAAATCAAAGAAAACTTCTTGGAGGAGTATACAACAAGAGGCACTCCATCTTATTGGAAGACAGTGTTGTGTGTGAGGAGTCAGAGTTGGAACAATCAATTTTTCAACTCTGCCTTTTGATGTCAATTAAACTGATTTGACTTAAATTGTGGTTTTTAGTCTTATCATAGGCAAAGTGGGTGGATTTTTAAAAAATTATTGTTATTATTATTATTTTATTGTGATTTGGGTGAAAGTTTACAGAGCAAAACCACCTTCCATACAGCAGTTCACATACACTTTGTCTCATGACATTGACTACAATTAACCACAATGCAACAGCTCCTCTCCCACTTCCTCCCCATAGTTATCTCTTCCCTATGTCCTTCTCTCCATACACTCCTGCCTCCTGAGCTATGTCCCTGTCATACACATCTCTTCTATTCTCCCATGATTGATCACTCAAAGGGGTGTATCTACCTAGTGTAAATGTTCAGCTCACATGCCTGTCTTTTGTTTGGGTGGAAGCTACAGGTGTGGGTTCAATTCCAGACCTGAAGGGTAACCAGGGCCATAGTCTCAGTGGTTCCCTTAGGATCTATCAGACCAGCAAACCTGGTCCCTTTTCTTTTTTTTTTTTCCCAAGTGATTATTGTTCTCCCTCTCTATCCAAGATCTCCTACATAGATCCTCCTCTGAGTGGTTGGCAGTGGTAGCTGGGAACCACTTAGTTCTTGTGGTTTCATAGTCATATAGGCTGAGGACCACATGGTTGACCAGTTGCTAGGACTAATTGTTTCCATGAATCTTTGGTTTTCTTTGCTTTGGATGAGGAGAGACCCATCGTTGCATCTAGATGGCTGATTGCAAGCTTTTAAGATCCCAGTTGCTACTCGCCAAAGTAGAAGGTGGAACAATGTTTTGTGTAGTATGCCAATTATGCCAACTGAGCTTGATGTCCCCTGTGACTATGGTGTCGAGCCCGCAGGTCCAACTACTCACTCCTCTGGGTAGCTGGCTGTAACCAAGAAGTAATTACAAACTTGTCTCCTGTCAACTCTACTATACACCCAGGAATTCTTACAGAATATAGCAATATACTTGTAGAAATATTGTCTGCCAACCCTTTACATAGTCTTGTGCACACTCCCACCTGCATAAGAAAACTACAAGCAGACAATAAGAGGAAGTGAAAAAAGATTCAAATGTTCTAACAATGAAGGTGATTGATTAGAAAGTGTGTGGAATCTCCTCCTTTGCTTTGAACCTACCCCCAAAACCAAACTCACTGCCATTGAGTTGATTCCTACTCATTGTACCTCTGTGGGACAGAGTAGAACTGGCCCATAGGGTTTCCAATCCTGGCTGTAAATATTTATAGAAGCATCCTTTTCCCATGAAGTGGCTGGTGGGTTTGAACTGCTGAACTTTTGGTTTGCAGACAATGCTTTAACCTCTGCAGCACCATAACTTCTCCTTTGTTCAGAGTAGATTAAATTTTCTGATTTGAATATGGCTCCACTCTGGTCAGGTAATATCAATAAATTAGTGGACTGGCATGAGAAGAGAAGTACTGTATGCTGTTGAAACATTTTTTAAACATGATTTCTGGTCTCAAGAAGGTATTATTTATAGCGATCACACTCAGACCCACAGATGAACATACACACAGACACAAACACATACAGAGATGAACAAAGCAAACACTGATCTTTGTAATGCAAAAATCAACTATCTTAACTATGCAAGTATCAAAATGTTTTGTGTGTGCCAAGGAGATTAGGAGCAGAGGTTATATTTCAATATTTTACAAATTAATATTAGAAAAATACAGATCAGGGGCTGGATTGTATACTCAGAATCATTTAACTCCATCTTCTAGTTAAGGCAGGAATATTTTTACAACATCCTGAAATGAGCAGGAAGCCATTAAGTCATGAGAATATCACTACTTTTTAGGTGGTCCAATTGTAGACTGCTTCAATTTTTTTTTTTTAAGTTTTAATTATATTTAGCCACAATCTATTCTCCTGTAAGTTCTACCAATTGGTCCTAATTATGGTCTTTGGGGGAGCACAAAGCAAGTTTACCATTTGTCCCATATATCGAATCTTTGAACACTTACAGAAGCTATCAAGTTTGTCTTCAGGCATTCTCATTTCCAATCTAAAAAAACAGAATAAAAAACATCTATTTGTCATGTGAGATGGCTTCAGATGCCTAATAGATTTTATTATTTTCTGGAGTGTATGAATTTTTCAAGGTTTTAATCTAAGTCAACTGCCAAGAACTTGCAAAATACTCAAATTGTATCTGACCAATGCAAAGTGTTGGACACTGTACTTTTATTTAACTGTGAAATTGTAGAGGCATCATTTGTGAAGATCTGGAGGGTTGAGACAAAAACATGAGGTCATCAGGAAGCAGTTATGTCAGCCTAACCTCATTTTCTTCATTTACCGGAATGATAGATTTGGGAAATGTGAAAGATTATGGCCCTTTTGAGTGGATTGCCTTCACTTGGGCATTATGAAGTTCAGCAAAGATTGCATGTCATGATAGTTTCCTTCAAATATTTGCTAAGGCACTTGACTGCTAACCAGAAGGCTGGTGGTTCAAACCCACCAGCCACTCCTGGGAAGGAAGGTTGGGCAATCTACTTCCATAGTGATACCACCTTGGAAACCCAAGGAGGAGTTGCTATGAATTGGGTCTGACTTGATGGCAGTGTGTGTTGTTGTTATGTATTCTGAGTTGGATGGAGGTAAGTTTATTCTGTATGCTCCCTTAATGAGACCTCCCTCTACCCTTGCTCAGCTGCATGCAATGGAATTCTTCACATAATAGCTGAGCCATTTGACCTGGGAAGGGCTTGCCTTATGGTCAGACTCACCTGGGTTATGAGATACAGGACTAGGAATAATGTCTAGTATTTATAAGAGGCCCACCACTGAGTCCATGTAGGAAGTAACTTGCAACTGCCATTGAAAGATGGAAAAGGTTCCTGGGGAGTTTGTGAATTTCCTGTTCAGGAGATATTTAAGAAGAGTGTGGTGGCTTGGTGGATAAGGCATTTGACTGCTAACCTGAAGGCCAGTAGTTCAAACCCATCAGCTGCCCCCTGGAAGAAGATGGGGTGATTTACTTCCATAAAGATTTACAGCCTTGGAAACACAATGGGGGTCGCTATGAGTCGGAATCGACTTGATAGCAGTGAGTTTGGTTTTGTTTTTTTGGTATGTGGGCATGAGGAAGAATCCAGCAATTGAGATCATAGGAAGAGCAAAGAAAGTAATGCTCCATGAGAGACTGGAAAAATATTATAACTGCCACAACTGGTTTCTGAGTGACAGACATGTGGTCAATTCATGGGGAGTGTGGCAAGCTGTGCTGAATACAGGGAGTCACTGGCATCAGTCTTGTGAGAGGTTTAATGCAACACTTCAGACAGACATGGATGCTGTTGTTCAGGGAGAGCAGCTCATTCTCTCCAGCACCATGGTCAATGGCTGGAGATTAAGAAGCAGGACATATTCCCCAAGGAAAGCATCTCACAAGAGGAAAGTTCTTGGTTAGACAGAAGAAAGCCAATATGATGAAACAAGGATAAAAAAACTTTAACCTAGAAGCTATATGTATATTGAGACTCTCTCAACACACTAGATTTCAGATAAAAGGCAGCAGCAGATCCAAAGGAATCAGGACTACCTTCTCATCCTACTCCGAATAAGACTGAAACTACTGCAAGACTTCAGGTGTTTCTAAGGACTGCTTAAAGAGCTGGTGCAGTTGAGTGTCTGCAGGCATCGGGGACTTAATTATTTAGTATGTTTGTGTGCAAATCATGACTCTAGGCACTGAAGCTAGAATTGTGAAGAAGATAGATACAGCTTTGCTGTCTGAAAGCTCTAGTGTGGCCGGATAGAGAACTGATTATTTAGAGCCAGACAATTCTTGTGTGTGTGTGCATGTATGTGTGTGTGTTATAGCCTGTGCATTGTAGGATGTTTAGCAGTATACCTGTCCTCTACCACTAGAGCCAGTAGCATCCTGCTCACCCCCTGCAGTTTTAGTAACCAAAAATGTCTCCACATGCTACAAAATGTCTCTGAGCAATAAAATTGCCCAAGTTGAGCAAGTGCCTTAGAAGAAGTGATATCTAAGCTGTGACCTGAATCCAAAGTGGGAGTGTAGAGGCTGATGGCCCATTTTGTGGTTTGGTGAACTTTTTTATGCCTTCTCTGGGAGAGGGAACACAAGAGAAGAAGCAGTGTTCTAGGGGGAAGATAATGAGTTCAGTATTAGATCTGCTGAGTTTCAAGTACCTAGGATTGGAGGAAGACTCATTAACAACCTGCAATATGCAGATGACACAGCCTTGCTTGCTGAAAGTGAAGATGACTTGAAGCACTTATTGATGAAGATTAAAGACTATAGTCGCAGTATGCATTACACCTTGAAATAAAGAAAACAAAAATCCTCACAACTGGACAAATAAGTAGCATCACAGTAAATGTAAACAAGATTGAAGTTGTCAGGGATTTCATATCACTTGGATTCATAGTCAACACCCATGGAAGCAGCAATCAAGAAATAAGATGACATATGGCACTGGGCACATCTGCTGCAAAAGACCTCTTTAAAGTGTTGAAGAGCAAAGATGTCACTTTCAAGACTAAGGTGTGCCTAACCCAAGCCATGATATTTTCAATAGTCTCATATGCATGTGATAGCTGGACAATGAATAAGGAAAACCAAATAAGAGTTGATTTTTTTTGAGTTGTGGTGTTGGCAAAGAATACAGAAAGTGGTCAGACAAGAGAATGAACAAATCTGTCCTGGAAGAAGTGCAGCTGGAATGCTCCTTGGAAGTGAGAATGACCAGACTTTGTCTCACCTACTTTGGTCATGTTGTCAGAAGGGACAATTCCCTGGAGAAGGATATCACATTTGGTAAAATGGAGGGTCAGCAAAAAAGGGAAGACTCTCAAAGAGACAGATTGGCACAGTGGCTGCAACGATGAGTTCAGGCATAGTAAGGATTGTGAGGATGGTGCCAGGATTGAGCAGTGTTTCGTTCTATTGTACATATGGTCATTATGACTTGTAGCCAACTGGATGGCACCGAACAACAACAACAATAGGGACATCTAATCGCAGATGACTGGTAAAAAGATGGATTATAGAAATGTGAAGTTCAGAAGCAAAATTGTGGTTGAAGAGATACAGTGGGGTGTTATCAGCACAGTGACATGTGACCTGGAATGGATGCATTTTACAGGAAGGATGTAGCATAATAAGAAGGTCTGGGGTGGAAGCCTGAGATAGAACCCCAACATATAAGGGTTGTACAGAGAAAGAGGAGCACACCAAAGACACCGAGGAATGGCCAGAGAAGTAGGAAGAAACCCAGGAAGGGAAAGAAAAAGGGTTATTTAGAAAGAGGCAATAGTCAACAAATGAAATGGCTGTGAAAAAGATGAGAGCTGAAAAATGTCCACTAATGTTTCCATAAAGTGTTGTGAGGACAAAAGCCACATAGCAATATTTTGGAGAATAAACAGGAAGGTAAGAAGTTGAAACATTGAGCGTAGACAACTCTTTAAAGGAACTATCTATGAAGAGGAAGAAGGAGCTCTGGTGGAACTGTGGTTAAAGCATTGGGCTGAAGTTTGGCAGTTCAAACCCACCAGATGTTCCACTGGAGTCAGAATCAACTTGATGGCAGTGGGTTTAGCTTTAGCTTATGAAAAGGATGAAAAACATAGTGCAATCGTTGGAAAAGGACATAGTGTGAAGGGAGATTATTTTTCAGTAGGGGTGGCTTTTTCACACGTCACATCTTTTGGGAAACAGCGGAAAGGGGAGATGTTAAAGACAATTTATCAATCAGTGTCACTCAATTGTACATGTAAAAATTGTTGAATTGCAAATGTTTTGTTATATATATTTGTACTAAAATTTTTAAAAGATGCCTTTTGAAGACATAACGTTTTAGCAGGGACTTTTGAATCATTCTTTTCAGAAGAACTTATTTGATCTAAATTTATTTATGGAACCTCTAGAGAATTACATTCTTCCAGAATTTAGTGTATGGAACAGAGTGATAATAAGTTAAGGATATTAGCAAGAAAGTAATTTACATGATGGACCAAGGGATTCAAGAGAAATAATTATGGAAAAGGGGAGCTGATAAATATGGGGAAAATAAAGAGGCAAAACACTATGGATGAAGAAATGAAGCAGTGGCTTCATTAAGTAAGCTCTTGGTTTGGGATGCTGTGCTGGGAACCACGTATCAAATGGTGTGAGGGGTGATAGGAAATGATCTTTAGATTTCCTTCCAAACCAGGGAATTCTAGCTCTAGTATTTTGATGTAGTTTGAGTTGTGTTTGGTAAGAAATCAAGTCGAATAGGCTTTGTTGGTTTGTATTAAGTATTTTTGTTTGAACACCCCCAGGTCATCTCTGTCTTTGACTTTTTAATGAATGGTTGTTAGATCTCCTTCTATTCTACATTTGTGCAATTGAGGTTTTGAAGGTAAGCTCAATTTTCTCTGTTCAATAGTATCTTATGGGTTTGAAGTTTCTTCCTGAGTAATAAGATCTTTTAGATTGTGGTCCTATCATTTATCAGGTTAATTATATTTCTAAACTTTTGTTTAATTACAAATATACTAAGCACACTTATATGGCATTATAAAAACTGTTGATAAAAATATAGATCATAGCTGAGTTATAAACCTTGTGCCACTAAACAAGAAGCAGTATTGCAGATGTGGTAATTCTTTCCATATTGCACAAAAAAAATGAATATTTCTGGAACATTTATGTGGACTAGGTTTAAAGCCGGCTCAGATATTTATTGAGAGTCTTTTATTCACCAGGCATTGCACTGAGAGATGAAGATACAATGTTGAACAAAGGTAAATGCAGTTACATGGAACTTAAAAATTTGTGCTGGAGACAGGCAAGTATTTAAAGTATGTATGGCATATTCTTTGCAACATACAGAATGCTTTGGATCATTTAATTGCCATTAAATGAGGTGAAACAATTAATATTTCTGTTTTACAACTGGGTAAACCAAAAGTCATAGAAGTGAATTTTTCTGAAGAGATGGCATAGCTAGTCAGTGGTGGAGCAGATCTGTGGAGTTCTAATATAGGGACTCCAAGGCCATTGCATTTTCCTGTGGTGGCCAGTTAGGAAATAGCTTTGATGTGTTGGTTTGGCTACATGCGAATTAACACTTTGCTGTTATTAATTCACACATTTATATATCTTTTCCACAAGGGCATGAGGAATGTAATACTTCTTTAAATGATTGATCTAGCACTGATCCTTTTATGATGGTCTTCCAGTTCAGTAAACTTAACAAAGAAAAAAAAAAAAGAGTTAATTTGCAAAAAGTACTATTTTAAAAAGTTATTTGTTGTTATTTTTTATATAAAAGATACATACAACACAACTTTTGCCAATTCAAGATTTTTTACATGTACTATTTAGGAACCCCTGGAGGTCTGGTAGCCCTGTGATTAAAGCATTGGGCTGCTAACCAAAAGG
>NW_006922042.1:2474459-2475938 GCF_000298275.1 Orycteropus afer afer
TCACTGTCATGAATTTCATGTACTCAAGTGTTGGTATCATGTTAAAGTGCATGTTAATAACCTTGTTAATAGACTTTTACAGTCTCAGTAATTTTCATTTTGAGTTAATCTTTTATTCCAATGACAATAACTAATATTATGTAATATTTAAAACTTTTCTTTGCAAAAATTGTCATTAATACAGCAACATTCTGAGATTATTTTGGTATATTTCCTGTTTATTCACAATGAAATAGAAGTTCATTGCGTTTACATAGTTTATCCAAGTTCACACAGGAAACATTAGGTGAAACTGAGCTCCTGGTTTCTGTAATGCTAAATTCAACATTTCTACGACACTCTGCCAATTGCCTTGCTCTCTGTCTTTCTTTCTTTCTTTTTTTTTTTTTTTGTTCTTTTGAGGGTGGATTTTTAATAGGGGAGATTGAGAGTAGAAAGAAAGGTAATTGGAGAGGGAATCCAATATAAGCTTAATACACTTTATAATTTTATTTTAGTTGCTCTTGATCAGAGATCTATACATTTCTGAGTTACTCAAATGTACTTTGGGGAGTTGCCCAAAGTTAATATTTTCTGTAATAATAATTCCCATTTATTGAACCCTTATTATAGTCTAAAGTCCCTGGGTAGCATAATAGTTTGTGGTGACTACTAATATAAAGGTTGGTGGTTCAGAACCAGCCAGTGGTGCCACAGCAGAAAAGCCTACAGATCTGCTTCCTTAAAGATTACAGCCAAGAAAACTCTATGATGCGGTTTTACACTATAACACATGGGATTGCCGTATTCAGAATTGATCAAACAGAAACAGGTTTATTACAGTCCAAGCACCATGGTATACAATATATTCCATTATCACAATTAATTCTTACAACATGAAAGATAGATACTATTCTCCTCCTGCTAATACTTTTTTTGATAAAGAAACTAAAAGATAATTATTTTGAGTGACTTGCTTCAAGTTCTCTGGTGGCGTAGTGCCTAAGGCTTTTCAAACCTACCAGCCATTCCTTGGAAGGAAGGTTGGGCACTCTACTTTCATGGAGATACTGCCTCAGAAACCCAAGGAAGGGTCTCGATGAGTTGTATCTGACTCCACGGCATGTAACAACAACAAAAACCTCAGAAGTGAGGGATCTGTCATCCAGTTCTATGCTAGGCTATAACCCTGCCCCCTATGACATCTGTGGTATTTAAGGTTGTGTGTCAACCTGGCTGGGCCTGGTTTTGAGTGGCTGGGCACCTGGATACAGAATTCACCATGAAGAAACTGGTAATCAGCTCCATGGTACAACCTACTTTGAGCCTTAAAGATATGGTCTGCTCCTAGTATGTAAGGAGAAGTTTTAGGAATGGTCTGTAGCTTTTTGCGTGCTTGAATCCTGCATGTAGCCAAGTTGTTATTCAGCTGGCTGCCATGTTGTCTGCCAATCTTGAGATTCTCAATGGACTTGAATTAATAACCTGCAGTGTGGTTTG
>NW_006922043.1:0-460 GCF_000298275.1 Orycteropus afer afer
TTGAAGGAAATTTTCTTTGTTGGTTACCAGGGGTGGGAGGGGAGTGGAGGGGAAGGACTGCTGTTATATAGATAGAGATAGATATTGATTTGGGTGAAGAGAAAGGCAATGTACCAAATGTGAGTGACCAATATGGCAGCATTGAAGATGAGAAAGACATAGTGAGGTACATGGGAAGTACAGACAACAAATATGAACCCTTTTGCATATACAGTACTGAGTTCTCAGTGAAGGCAAACATGGGTATATGGATGTGGATGGATAGATAGGTGGACAGGCTAAACGATTAGGTATGTCTATGAAATAGGGAGTGTATCCAAGATCACATATAGGGTTGGCAGACAATGGTCCTATAAGTTTATGTGATGATCAGAATCCCCAGGTGTATAGTAGAGCTGACAAGGGGCAAGGTTGTGGTCACTGCTTGGTCACAGCCAGCTACCCAGAGTGACCAAGTAGT
>NW_006922043.1:1856-2994 GCF_000298275.1 Orycteropus afer afer
ATAGCTGTTTGGGAAGGAGTCTGGCTCTAGCGATCCCAACCTTAAATGTTCACATCTCTTATCCATGCATCCCACTCGTGAGAGTCTGTCCCGGCTGTGTCAGGTGTGTGAGAACACATGTTGGGGCCCCTGCAGCCATGCTAAAGGGCAACAGATAGGAATCAGTCCAGGGCCAGAAGCAGTGAAAGGCTCAGTCAGTGAGGGACCTGGCCTCCCTTCAGGGCCTGTTCCCTGCAGCCGAGTCAGGAGAGTGCATGACCTGGAGGGGTCATGGTGACGGGTTTCCCAAGAATGTACGTAGTAGAAAAAGATATATCATAGCCTGAACCCCATCTTTTTGGTGAAAGGAAGCCTATTAAGGGTGAGGATGTGAAAGGCTGGAAAAAGGTGTGGAAGGACAGTCCAGTGGGCTGCTGCCCAGGAACCTGGGGATGGGTGTTAAATGCTAAAACAGGAGTGACATGAAAAAGGACGCACAGGCTGATTTGACATGAAGATGGTATGAAAGACTCCTTTCTGATATTTGTACAAATATGGGACATGGATTTTGTACCTGGTCAGAGGGGAAAGGGCAGTAGGAGAAGGAATAAAGGACTCCTTTGGGAGGAGACTGGTGGCCCTTGAGAGGAAAAGTCCTTGGAGGCAGATTGGGGACTGAAGAGTGGCGTGGAATCCCTGGGACCCCTCTTATCACAAGAGGTCCTTGGGTGGGGACCCCGCCCCCTGCACTCACCCAGTGCCTGTGCCAGCCCTTCTTGGCCCCTTTCTTGGAGAAGTCGGTGTGCAGGGTGCCATCCTCCTCCTCATTGTGGATCTCCATCGGAGGCCTCTATGGAAACAATGCCCAGCAGGGAACCTGGAGTCATCAAGGGCCCCTTTAGGTCACCACTTTCCCTCTCTGCCCTCAGAGGAGATCACAATTCCTCATGTACACCACGTGCTGAGTGGACTTGCCAGAGGGCTGGTCCATCCAGCCCCAGCCTAGACCACTGACCATGGATGGAGTTACCATCCTGATTATTGTAGAAGGATCAAGGAGGAAGTATGCCAACTTAACCTGTCATCCCTGACCATTCCTCCCTAAATTCAGGGTCTAAACTGGGGCCTCTGAGTAGAGACTTAGGGTTCAGCATACTAC
>NW_006922043.1:3721-4842 GCF_000298275.1 Orycteropus afer afer
GGGCTGTCTCTAGGATGTGGGTGCCTGGTTACCAAAGTTCCAAGTTCCGTCTCCAAGGAAATGAGGTCATATCCTGCCTGGGTCAACTGATCTTGGGCTGACCTTAAAGAAAACCTCTCCAAAAGTCCCTGTGGCCTGCTGAATGCTCACTTCTCCCCATGTCATCTCCATTACATGATGGCACCAACACAGGCCTCCACAGAACCTGAAAGAGGCCTGTGTGCAGCCAGGGCCCCAGCTTTGAGCAGACAGAGTAGGCTCCAGACACACCTCCTCCCTCTTATGCAGCATGGGACCCTGGGCAAATTTTGTGCTTCTGAGAGCCTCCCCACCTCACACAATGGAGATCATTTCATCCTCTACTTCTTAGGCAGGTCAGCAGCTCTATTTGAGATAATGCCTGTAATCCTTATGGGGTGGGGTCACAGGCAGCTAATGAACAAACTCAGAAAAGGAAGAATTTCAAGGAGGATTGGGAGGCAGCATGCAGTACACCTCCAAACAGGGCTGGGTTCTGGTGCTGTGATCTTGGGAAAGTCACTTACCCTCTTGGCTGATTTCTTAGTCTGCACTGTGAGGGGGTAGGAATTAAAAGAAAAACAGACATCGCCACCCTCAGGCCAAACACCCTCCAGTAACTTCCATTATATTTAGAATCTGACCCCATACCTCATCTGGGACGAGGGCATGGGCAGACTGCACAATGGCTCCCATGGATCCTGCTACCTGGCTTCCACATCCTGTGTGAACCTCTATCCTGAGAGTGGACTAGAATCAGGGAATTGCTTCGCAAGAATGTTGCTGATGATGCTGAGTGCCATCGAATCAATTTTGAGACACAGGGAACCCAACATTCACAGTGTCACTTGAGTCTCTTATGTTCACTCTGTCATCTATCTCCTCCCGAGGAGGCAACTGCGAAGTACGAAGTGTCCCATGGAGAGGCCCATGTGACAAACACCTGAGGAAGGACCCTCCCTGATAAACACACTGCCGTTGAGTCAGACCCGACTCATGGCGACCGTTCCTTGGGTTTTCCAGGAGGTATCACTATGGATGTAGATTGCCCAACCTTCCTTCCAAGGAGTGACTGGTAGGTTTGAACTGTCAGCCTTCTGGTT
>NW_006922043.1:5739-21941 GCF_000298275.1 Orycteropus afer afer
TCATGCCTTTCCAGTAATAAAAAACATCCCACTGCCATGAGAACAAGCCCAGTCCCCAAATTTCCTCCCATAACTTCTTCCCAGCGGCCCACCAGTGGAGGGGTTTAGATTTCTCTGAGGTCTGGCCCAACACCAGCTTCTGGAATATTCCCTATCTTGCATTGCCCCATGTCCCTTACAACGCACTAACAACAATTCATAGACCTCCTCATCTGCTGGTTTTGCCTCAGTGGGCTCCAAGTGATCTAACTGCCTAAGCAGAACTTGCACACGTTGCTCCACTTTTGAGCCACATATATTCTCCTTCAGGGATTTCATTACAATCTTGAGTCTGATGAAGTCTGGGGATTCATGGAAATCCTCCATGTATTTATCTAACCAAGTGCCCAGAATGAAGGATATGGCTCTGGGATTGGGTATTGAAGACCAGGGTCAGAAATCTGACCTTTCCCACTGCACTGCTCACCAAGGGTACCCCTGCAAGTGGTCAGGTTGTCTGCTTGCCCTGCTCTTCCAGAGGCCAATCCCATGCCCACCCACTCTGCTTTTCCTGGCAGTGGTAGGCCTGGACACTGAGCAGGAGCTAGTACAGAGCCTTGCTGTCAAGGACTTCTCCATCCACGATCTGACCAATGGTTCCTTCCTCAGGGAGCCTGATTTAAGTCCCTTTCTTCTGGCAACTTCCTACTGAAGAGTGACAACTGGAAGGCAAATAGTATGGCTGTATGTTCACCTTATTGCTTGGCTCACATGATGCTCCAGGAATACCTGACACTGAGGATGTGACATTGAGTCCACCCCTTTCCCCAGCCTGCCTAGGCCTTCAGCTTGTGTGCCAGTGTTCTGTCTTGTTATGTGCATGCATGTGAGGGTCTCCAAAGGCCAGGGGCCCCATATACAGCTGAACCTCCACCACCAGGGATCAGTAGTTTGGAGGTTTCTCGCTACACCTCTTGGTTTGGATCCTGAATATGGTAAGGGACAAGCAATGCTGGACAGACACTGTAGGGACACCGATTCTGTCAGGTGCCTCTCTGAGCCCTTAGGTTCCCTTCTGCTCCCTGCAACTCCTGGTCTCCACCTGCACATCTCTATGATGGCCATCCTCATGCAGGGGGTACCCCTGAACATATTCATCCAGAACAGTCTTGATTTATATCACCCAGAGCCTCCCCAGTCCAATCCAGACAGTGGCCCCCATAACCTCCATCCTTCTGTGAAAAGAGGAGCCCCCCCTTCTCCACCCAAAGTCCACTCACTCTTTCAGCTGGTCTTGAGGTACGCCATCCCCAGAAGAATCAGAGAAATTTTATCCATACCTACCTACAGAAGATACGAGGGCATCACAACTAATGTACTGTAGGCAGTGCCTGCTCTCGATGGCTGCTGTTCCTGTCTGATTCCCTGACTAGGATAGAGGCCCAGGAGGGCATAGCCTGCAGTCTGCTTTACTCACTGAATGAGGCAATGTGCTTAGAACAGTGTCTGCAACACAAGGGGCTTCATAGATAGTTGCTGAATAATGAAAGTCCACCAGCACCTTTCCTGATGGTGATGTGGCCTGGGGCACATCTGCCAACCAGAGATCCTTTTCTGGCAACTCCAGGGACTGGGACCCACATCAAATCTCAACCCCCATTACATGTGGGAAATTGGTTTGCTCAAGAGTATGTGGTCAGTGAGGGATGAGGCAAACAGCTCTTTCAAGGGGAACTAGAAAATAAGAAATGTACATATTCCAGCCTCCCAACCAGGCTCTTACACAGAGCTGGTATCTGAGCATGTCCCATTTGGTCCTGACAGCAATCCTAGCAAGCTGCTGTACTCTGACCTCATTCCTAAGACTCACAGCTGTTAGGCTGGTAGTTAGCAGAGTGCCACTGTGTTGTGGAAGGTGGGGCACTCACTTTTGGAACAATAGGTCCAGGAATTGCTGGGTGGTGGTGTAAGTTGTATAGGTGCACAGAAAATTCAGGATGTACACCAAGTCACCCTCCAGGAAGGTGGGCACCAGCTGTTGCACTTGCTTCTCCAGCCTGCCCACCTTGCTGGTGCGCATCATGAAGGGTCTCATCCACATCCTGCTCTGAGGCACAGACACACTGGGGTGGGGCAAAGGAGGGACACACTGTCAGAAGCAGCCCCATTAAATACCAGGCAGATCCTGGGGCAAAGGTAAGATCAGGAATTGCCTGCCCTAAGTGACTTGTGGCAACTGCCTTCAACAGGAAACAGGGACTGGTTTTCAAAGTAGAATTTGAGGTGGGGATTCCTCAAACTATTAGGAACTGGAAATCATTTTGTTAACTAAATAATCATGATATCTGCCTGTAATAAGATCAATGTCCCTGTGAGTCCACACAAAACACCTTATTCTAGAGATGAGAAAATACAAATATAGTGATGTCTAGTGTCTGATCAAATCCATGCAGTCACAGTCCAGAACCTTCTGATGCCTGGGTTCTGTGCTGGTCCCTTGAGCTGGGTGAGCCCTGTTCACCTCCTGACTCATGTCAAGGAGTGGGTAGCAGAGAGGCTTTTGGGAAGTCTTGTGCAGACTCACTCCTTCCCTGTCCAGAGACAATGCACAGACAAGACACACCTTATAACATTCCCTTTGGTGGCAAAACAAGACATAGTTTTTTCTTTCTGTACATTAAAGAGGTCTTTGAAAAGTTATGGTGGTCCCAGATCCACTCAAGGGTGAGAGCCTTGATATCCCACAGTGGGAGAAAAACTCTCACAGGACCGAGGATCTGGCAGATGACTCAGGGAGAAAGAATCTGAATGGCTGCTAAAGGCCTAAGAGTAGGCTCAGCTTCTCAGAGACAATACCTCCAAGCCACCCTGCAGTTCCACTGGCCAGCCTGACAGCAGATTGGCAACAATGAAAAAGAACCATAACACTCAGGACAGTCCACCCTCACAGAATGCTCATGCCACTTGAGTGCTATATCTATTTGGGAAGGAGTCTGCCTCTAGCGATCCCTAGATTTAAATGTGCAAATCCCTTGTCCCTGCATCCCATTCGTGAGAGTCTGTCCCGGGTGTGTCAGTGTGTGAGAACACATGTCAGGGTCCCTGCAGCCCTGCTAAAGGGCAGCAGAAAGTAATCAGTCCAGGGCCAGCAGTGAAAGGCTCAATCAGTGAGGGACCTGACCTCCCTTCTGGACTGTTCCCTGCAGCTGAGTCAGGAGAGTCTGCGATCTGGAGGAGTTATGGTGATAGGCTCCCCAAGAATGTAGGTAGTAGAAAAAGGTGTATCATAGACTGAACCCCATCTTTTTGGTGAAAAGAAGCCTATTAACGGTGAGGCTGTGTGAGAATGGGAGAAGGTGTGGAAGGACAGTCCAGTGGGTTGCTGTCCAGGAACCTGCGGATGTGTGTTAAACACTAAGCCAGAAGTGACATGCAAAAGGACACAGAGGCTGGTGTGACATGAAGATGGTATGAAAGACTCCTTTCTGATATTTGTAAAAATACAGGACATGGACTTTGTACCTGGTCAGGGGGGAGAGTGCAGTGGGAGGAGTAAAGGATTCCTTTGGGAGGAGACTGGTGGCCTTCGAGAAGGAAAGCCCTAGAAGGCAGCTTGGGGACTGAAGAGTAGCATGGAATCCCTGGGAGCCCTCTGATCATAGGAGGTCCTTGGGTGAGGACCCCACCCCCTGCACTCACCCAGAGCCTGCGCCAGCCCTTCCTGGCCCCTTTCTTAGAGAAGTCAGTGTGCAGGGTGCCATCCTTCTCCTCCTTGCGGATCTCCTGCAGGAGTCTCTATGGAAACAATGCCCAGCAGCAGACCTGGAGTCATCAAGGGTCCCTCTAGGTCACCTTTCCCTCTCTGCCCTCAGAGGAGATCACAATTCCTCATGTATACCAAATGCTGGGTGGACCTGCCAGAAGGCTAGACCATCCAGCCCCAGGCTAGTCCACTGACCATGGATAGAGTTATCATCCTCTGATTATTGTAGAAGGATCAAGGAGGAAGGATCAAGGAGGAAGTATGCCAACTTAACTTGTCACCCCTGACCATTCCTCCCTAAATCCAGGGTCTAAACTGGGGCCTCCGAGTAGAGACTTAGGGTTCAATGTACTACTTGATGAGGGGCATTAGGGTGGGCACATGAAGCAGCTCTCCACCTGGGTCACCTAAGCCCCCAGGTTCCATGGCACACAACCTGATGGAATAGGACCAATCACCATCCTTTCCAGATCAATCCCACACCCATGAACCCAGTGCTGGTGATGGACTGCAGTAGCAGCACCACCACCATTTTCATCATCTTCTTCATATTTCACCTCTTGGAAGTCTCCTCAGATCATATGACCCCACTTCCCCTGACCCTACCCACTTCTCTCCCAAATCAATCCTGCCTCATCCAACAACTTGCTGCCTCATCAGTTCTGTCCTCACTTCCTCCCTGCCTCCATTACCATGGACCTCACAAGAAAAGGGCTGGCATGGTTTGGGGCCAGGTATGACATGGGCAAGAAGTGTGAGACTTCCCAGGTGGGGTCACAGTGGTGGTGTGGCCAGCATTGGCATGGCTGGGGCCACCCCGAGTTACCTTTTTTATTCCCCCCGCAAATGGCCAGAGCTTTCGGGGGTCGGAGCTGAGACCATATCTGAGCCTTTGTGAACGGGTTAAACTGGATTTCTGCATGTCTGATTCAGGGGACGATGAGAGACAACTAGACAACATGCTCATAGTTTGAGTGCCTCCACTCAAATGAGCTGGGTTGAGGGCTCTCTCTAAAATGTGGATTCTGGTTACCAAAGTTCCAAGTTCTACGTGCTCCACCACTAAGGAAATGAGGTCATATTCTGGGTCACTTGATCTTGGGCTACTCTCAAATAAAACCTCCCCAAAGGTCCCTCTGGGCTGCTGAATGCTCACTTCTCCCCATGCCATCTCCATTACATGATGGCACCAACACAGGCCTCCACAGAACCTGAGAGAGGCCTTTGTGCAGCCAGGGCCCCAGCTCTGAGCAGACAGAGTAGGCTCCAGACACACCTCCTCCCTCTTAAGCAGTAAGGGACCCTGGGCAAATTTTGTGCTTCTGAGAGCCTCCCCACCTCACACAATGGGGATCATTCCATCATCTACTTCTTAGGCAGGTCAGCAGCTCTATTTGAGATAACGCCTGTAATCCTTATGGGGTGGGGTCACAGGCAGCTAACGAACAAACTCAGAGAAGGAAGAATTTCAAGCAGGATTGGGAGGCAGCATGCAGTACACCTCCAAACAGGGCTGGGTTCTGGTGCTGTGATCTTGGGAAAGTCACTTCCCCTCTTGGCCTCATTTCTCAGTCTGCACTGTGAGGGGGTAGGAATTAAAAGAAAAACAGACATCGCCACCCTCAGGCCAAACATCCTCCAATAACTTCCATTATATTTAGAATCTGACCCAGTATCTCATCTGGGACTAAGGGGTAGGCAGACTGCACAATAGCTCCCAAGGATCCTGCCTTCTAGTTTCCACATTCTGTATGACCCCCTACCCTGAGAGTGGACTAGAACCAGGGAATTGTTTCTAAAGAATGTTGTTGATGTTGTTAAGTGGCATAAACTGGATTTCTACCCACAGCGATCCCGTTTCACAAGGTCACTTGAGTGTCTTTTGTTCGCTCTGTCATCTTTCTCTCCACCCCCCATGCCCTGCAGGAGGCAACTGTGAAGTATGAAGTGCCCTGTGCAGAGGCCTATGTGACCTCAGGAAGGGCCCTCCCTGATTGACAGGCAGAGCGAAACAGAAGCCCCTGTCCAAAACCTCAGAAGACAGATTCCTGTACAGAACAAGAGTGAGCAGGGAGGTGATCCTCCCTGATCAAGCCTCAGGTCAGACCACAGTTCCAGTCTCCTGAGAGACCCGCTGAGCCATGCCTGGATTCCTGGTCCAGAGAGACTCTGAGATCACCAACGTATCCAACTGTGCGCTGTTACTTTTGGGGTGATGTTGTCACAGAGCTGGAGGTAACTCTAGCCCTCCAGGCCCTGAGGCCTGGGCCTGCTCTCCTTCTTTCCTCTGTCCTCTCCTCTTTCTCTCTCGCTCCCTTCCTTCTCTCCTCCCAGCTTGCTCTAGCTACACTAGTTGATTTCTGGCCCTCTAGACAAACTCACATCTGCCTCCGAGTCTTTATACCTGTGCCTTCTCCCTGGTACAATGCCTACAGACTCATGTAGGGCTGGTCCCTCTTGTCATTTTGGTCACACTTTTGACCTTGGTGAGGCTTCTTGGACCCCACCCAGTGGCCCCATTCCTCCTTCACAGTAGCCTGCTTTATGGTTGTTATAATAGTTTCTTTCCTTTCACAGATAGTCCCCATGTTATCAACACGTGACTTACAATTTTTACTTGCCCTCCAAAGTTATTGAAATTGGCCGTCACTTTCAAGTGACTGAACCAATCCCTACTCATAATAACTTCATCAAAATCACTGTTCTTCAAAACATTTAAATCACTGAAGTTTTCCAGCCTTTCCTTGCACTAAGAAATCCCCAAACCCTTTGCCAACAAGTTGATTCTGATTCATAGCAACCCTATGGGACGGAGCAGAACTGCCTCGTAGTTTCCAAAGCTTTAAATCTTTACAGAAGCAGACTACTTCATCTTTCTTTAACGGAGCAGCTAAATGCCTTAACTACTGTCACCAGTGCTCCTTTCTGCCATTTAAGTAAAGCTAAAGAACAACTATATGAACCTGGTCCAACTCATCTACAGTTTGACTTAAAACGTTAGAACGGATCTCACTCTTAATCTGGGCTCTGCCTGTATTGGTTTTCATTATTTTGTCCATCTTTGTCTGTCTCCTCTCCTGACATGGTGCTGGCAGCATGTGGGCTGTTTCTACCTCCCAGCCAGACATAACAGTGTTGGCACAGAATGAGAGCTCAGGACCAAGTTCCTGAATGTATGCAAACATCTCAGATCCTGTTCACACCTCTGGCCAGCTGACATTATAAACATGGATGATAATATTAGAAAATGAACCTGTCAAAGGGGAAATGGCCAAAATGACCTCCAGGTGACTCCCTGAGTCCTGCTGTGCCAGTGAAACACAAGTGCTGGCGTAAGTTGCTACCCACTGGTGGTCAGTGCTAGCACTGCAGACCAGGCAAGAAAACTAAAAAAACACCACACACACTTGTGTTCAGATGTCCTGAGACAGCAAGCAGCTCTCTTGGGTCCCAAGGGGCTTAGGAGCAGGACCTGCAGGTCTACAATGTGGGGGACCAAAGGAGACTGCCTTGTCCTGTCTTGGCCTCCACTGACCCCGAGGTGTCCATATCACTTACAAGGCATCCATTCCACAGAGAGACTACGTATGGCCCAATTTCCTCAGAAAGACTGAGGCTGCAGCAGCTCCTGACTCTTGGACTTGGACTTGTGCTCCACACTGCCATGCAGCATCCTTTGCCAAGCTCCCAGTCCCCAAGCTTACAGTGAGTCTGAAGTACCTTCAAGCAGTAAGAAGCATTTCTAACAATCTCCAAGCACAGTGGGCCATCCATGATAATCAAGGCCAGGAGGCCCTTCTGTGAACCTGTAGAACCCTCCAGATTCATCTGCTCTCAATACCTCAATTTACAGAGAAGGAAACAGGCCTTCTCTCTGGCAGCCTTGATGTCATTAAATACTTAGTACAGGCACAAAACTGAGGCCATGTTAAGTAATCCATTGCACCACAGGGCTGCAGGAGAGGTTTTCCTTCTCTGTAAATCTACTGAAAGTAAAATATTCCCACCAAAATTGGGTGGGACTATGCAAATAAGGTACTTGTGGCCCACCAAAGGGATTGGATAGTTTTCTAATAATAAGTACATGTGTGGTTGGGAAGATGCAAATAATGTATATTGGATCCCTATGTGGGGATCAGTCAGTTTTGCCTCCCTGCTATGCTTAAAAGAATGCCAATTCCAAAGCAGAGAAGGGATCTTAATAAGAACAAAGAAAGCTGGGCATGGAGAGCTATGTGTCAAGCAGTGGCAGAGAAGGTAGCACAACCAGGAAACTAGCAGATGCCATGGTGGCCTTTCTGTCCCAAGGAGGAAGAAAGCTGAGCACCCTTGGGCAGACTTGCTGGTAGAGTGGGGTGCCTCTGGACACTTACTGGCAGAGGGAAGAGAGTTTTTTAACAATTGCTGAGCAGGGCAGAGGCCTGGCCTAGGGGTCTGGGGACAGAGAAACCTGCCTGTGAGAACAGTTGAGAAGAAGGTATACTGACTGAACGTATAACCTGAGCACTCCTGAATCTGAACTGTATCCTGTTATTTTCCCCTAACTGTAAGGATGGTCTGTGTATTCCGCATGCCCACTGCAAAGAATCATCAAACACCCCTGACAAGCAGAGTGCTGAGGGGATGACTGGTGTTGGAACTGGTTAAAAAAGGTTGGCAAGAGGAGGTATGTCTGTGTCCCTCAGAGAAATCAGCCTTGGGCTGAAGTCAATGGTGATTCTTCTCTCACCTTGAGAACTTAAGAGATCAGAGGCCTCTGCAACTCCACTTTTACAAGCCTCCCCTACTCTGGGTTTTGTTGTATTTCCAGGGGATCAGTGGTAACTGCAGGACTCAGGCCATCCTGCCAAGGTGGCCCTTGCCTGTGGTTTGCAGGACTTCTCAGCATCAAGTGGCCTATCATCCTGGCATCTCTCCTATTTAATGTCATGGGCCATTGGGCATGTGGCTAGGACACTGTAGCAGTGCAGAGCCACAAGTGCTGAAAGGAATGCAAGGGCAGGGCTGCTTTTTATTTGAAAGGGTGGGGTTGCTGCCATGAGGCTGTATAGAACAAGGTGGGCACCCACGTTTCAAAGACTGGGGTGTTGTCACCTTGGCTCCTAATGAGGGGCTGCTGTTTGATAGGCCAGGAAAATTTGGCTCACCCACTGACAAATGGCACAAGTAAAGCAAACCCTTGCTGACCACATATTGCGGAAACAGTGGAACCCAATGCTCCAAGTCAAATGACCTGAATGCCAGTTTTATTTTTGTTCCAGCCATGAGCTCTGTAGCGGCTCACCCTGCAGATCACATCACGAAACATCCCTGAACCAGTCAGCCAGAAAGTAGTCAAACCTAAGGTGATTTGAAGAATAAACACAGTGAAGAACCTTCATGACATACAAACGTGCAATTTCCAGGTGGACATGACAACTTCTCTGGCCTCTTAGGGAAGGAATGCTCAGTCCAGGAACAGGCGTCATTCACCAAGCATGCCAATGCCCAGCTGTTCAGCAAGTAGGCTTCCCAACTCTTAACTCAGCACACCATCTTGTGTCTTGTCTTGTATCTTGATCTGTTTGCAGAGAAAATGAGGCCCAGGGTCTGAAGTAGAGCCCAGAAGGACAAATTCTTTGAAACCACAGAAGCATCTTAGATGCCTAGAACCACGGAATGCTGCAGAACTCGGGTGGGGAAGGGAATCCCTAGCTTAGGAACAGGCCTGGCTGCTGTCTGTATTTGGGAGGTGAAGAGTGGCCCTATCAGGAACGACACAACTCCATCCTGGTTTGTGTTTCTGGGGAGGGAGGGTCCATGGGTCCTGGGCCCTCGGCTGCCTTAAGGCCCTGCAGTCGATATAGGGTCTCAACCTGCCTCCTCTTTTCCTTGGCCCGGTTAATGACTGTCCGGAAGAGCCTACAGAAGAGGTGGACGGATGAAGGTGAGTCATCATTGCCAGGGATGGGGTATGTGATAAGGCACGGGTTGCAGTTGGTGTCTACGATGCCCACAGTGGGGATATTCATCTTGGCTGCATCTCTCACAGCAACATGGGGCTCAAAAATGTTGTTGAGTGTATAAAGGAAGATGATGAGGTCTGGCAGGCGGACACTGGGGCCAAAGAGCAAGGGGGCATTGGTGAGCAGGCCGCCCTTGAAGTAGCGAGTATGAGCGTACTCGCCACAGTCACGGGCTGTGTTCTCAATCAGGTGTGTGAACTGCCGGTTTCGGCTCACAAACAAGATGATTCCTTTGCGATAGGCTATGTGGGCTGTGAAGTTCAAGGCCATATGGAGGTGGGCCACCGTCTGCTCCAGGTCAATGATGTCCTGGCCCAGGCGGTTCCCAAAGATGTAAGGCTCCATGAACCTGTTAAGAAGACCCAAGCAGGGTGAGCATGAGTGGGGCTCCTGAGGCCAGCTCTGCCACTCCTGCCCCGTCACAGACCTGGAAGGCAGCCCCCAGGGCTCCTCTTTGGGGGTATGCTGGATCGGGAGCCTCATGTTCTCCAGGGCACACCATCCCCATGATCACAGACAGTAGTGACCACCCTGTCCAATGAGTGACTGTGGGGCAGGCCGGAGTTGCAGGACCCCTTCTGAACCTCTTCTTCTTTCTCAGAGCATGAGGATTCTACCAAAGCAACACACAGGACTGCTGGCGGTTGAAATCTGGTGGCAAAAAGTATCCTGCCCATGCTGTTCACACAGCAGCTACTTTGTCATTATCACAGTCTCCAAGGCTATTATAAACAGTCCCTCTGAGACTGACGGACCAGCAGAGCATGGAGGGGCTGGAGACCTCAAGGGCACAGAACTGCTGGCTGCCCTGGGCAGACGGACAGCAGGGGATTAAGACTGTACCACCTCTTAGCATGTAGCAAGTGAGCCAACTACACTGGATCCCCCTGTCTCCTAGGTCCAGTCTTCAGCCCACTCCTGCCTGAACTTTTGTCTCTTCTCAACAGACAGGCTCATCCAACACTCCAAGGCCCCTTTCTTACCAGGTTCCTGGGTCCTTCCCTGCCTGTGGCTTACAGGACTTCTCAGCAGCATCAAGTGGTTCCCATGTCTTCCTCTCACTCGCTCCTGTTCCTTGTCCCTTCTCACTTGCTGACTTTGTCATATTCTCACAGCTGGCCCTCCTTTTCCCTGAACTATAAACACTGGAGGGTCGAGGGCTCACTCCTGGGTCCTCCTTTCCACTCTACCTGCCCTCTCTAGATGACCTCAAATACCTCAATGCTAGGCCAAGTGATTCCACTCCCAAGGCTCCTCCAGGCTGGGGCCTGTGCCTTCACAGGCTTTCCTGATGCCTCCACTGGGACACCACATAGGGTCAGTCTCAGGATGAAGCCCATGACTTCCCACTAGGTCTCCCTCAGTTCTTGTCCTCTCAGTAAAGAACACTGACAACCACACAGTGCGAAAGCCAAAGGTCAAGGTTAAGGAGCCTTTGATCCCTTCAGTGCCTCTGGCCTTAACTCCCTCCTACCTGCTTCCCCAGCTATTCTACCACTGTGAACTAAGCCCTCATCACCTTTGCCCTGGATGTCTACAATCTGCTTCCCTCTTCAGATTCCTAGCTGGCTTTCCACTTCACACAGCGGTCAGAATGGCAGCATACACATATCTGACAGTTATCACTTCTCCATATGACCCTAGAAAAGTCCCACACAATCCAGCCCAGGACCTCACCAATCCCTCCCGTGTCTGCTCCCAAGACACCAGCCTCCTGGCCCTTCTGGCTCTCCTGCTGGCTCCTTGTTTACCTGCAGGTCTGCCCCACTCCAGGCAGTGAGCATCAAGCCAAGGCACTGTGTGGACAAAAGGAATATAAACAATGCTCACACAATAATCAGTACCTCATCTGGGGCACCATTCCCATTGGAGGGGACATGGAGCAGACAGTGAAGCCTTCAGTCAGTTAAACAAAATGACTCATGACAGCAGAAAACATGTCCTAAATCCCCAGGCAGAAGGGTCCAAGACCTCTTGGGAACCACTGCCAGTAAGCACACCTGAGCTCACTCAGTGAGGGGTTTCACCCTACCTGTGCCGACAGCCAGCTTTGTGTCCCAGGTGCACTCGGGCATCGAAGAGGCTTCTGATGGAAAATAATTCCTTGACATTGAAGAAGTCAGAGTGCTTGAGGGGCTCATTTATAATTTTGTCATTGAAATCTACAGCAGGGTAGAAACATAGATTGTAGTACATACAACTGGCCTACCCAGTTCCAACTGTTGCCCTGCAAAGATGTGGCTGTGTGGGTGAAAGAAGCCCACCAGCTGAAGACATCTGAAGCCAGATCTAGAAGCCATAGATTATTATCACCTAGGCCCTCTGTTACAGGTGAGAGCTTTAGACCTCCTAATTTTAAAACTAGAAACTGAAGCAGAGTGCCTTAATGGCACAGTGGCTAAAGCACTCAGCTGTTAACTGAAAGGTCAGCTGTTCAAACCCACTAGTGCTGCTTCATAGAAAATGTGGCAGTCTGCTTCTGTAAAGACTGACAGGCTTGGAAATCCTAAGGGGCAGTTCTACTCTATCCTATGAGTTGAAATCAACTCAATGGCAGATGAGTAGGGACGAAGGCTGGGTTCTGAGCAAGAATTCACTCCTGGATAAATCTGTCATTCCCCCACCCCCCATTTCTTCACCTGAAAAAGAAGAGAGCCCTAGCTGGTTCTAAGGCTGGCATGAAAGCTCAGGAGCCTAGTGAGAAAGTCCCCAGTTGGAGGTAATGCCCATCAGGAGTCCCACAAAGTACACTCACTCCTTCAGGAGCCTGACTCTCACTAGGCCTACCAGGGGAGGGGATGCTGAGAAGCTCAGGTGTCCTCACTCTCAACTCTGTCTCAGGGGTTCAAGGACACTCCTGGAAGGGCTTGCATTAAACACCATTGTTTTGGGGCACCATCAAGTCAATTCTCACTCAGAGCAACACCATGTGACAGAACAGAACTGCTGCACAGGGTTTTCTTGTCTATAATCTTTATGGGACCAGACTGCCAAGTCTTTCTCTGGTAGAGGTGCTGGGTGGGTCTGAACCACTGACCTTTTAAGTTAGCAGCCAAGAGCTTAACCCCTTGCACCACCCGGGCTCTCTCCCACTCCAGGAAAGAGGTATTGTGTTAACCCTATTCACAGGTGACCAGAGAGAGTTGTAATGAGGCTAAAGAAAGAGCCACAGCCAACATCTCAGGAATGGAATCAGAGTTGGGGCCCAGGCCTAGGTAACTCTAAGGAACTGCTTTAACTGTGTAGCTTGTTACGGGCTGCCAGGGCTCTCTTGGGGTAGGTAGAACAAAGCATGCCAGTCAGGGATGGAAACGACCACCGACTGACCAAGAAGGCGGTTCCTTCTCTCTCCCTTGGTCCAGGGACACATGGGACTTCTGAAGGCTAACTACTAAGACTCCACTGACTTCCCATTGTATGCCCATCACCCCATTTGCTCAGGAGCCCAGTGTTACCACTGAGGTTCTCAGGTTCGCTGACAGTAGAGGCCGAAGAGCTTCGAAACGTCCTGCTACTCAGCCAAGACACCACCGAGGGCGCTTTCTTGAGAAAATCCAGCCAAGGAGACTTGGTCCGGGGACCTGGGGAAGGAAGCAAAGTCCATGCGCTGAGAAGGCGTACCGAGGGCACATGTCATGCAGGCTGTCTGCAGTGTGTACTTGCACAGCTCACCATCCTTCCCCACAGCCAGCTCTCTGGACCGAAAGTCCTGACGCACGCGGGCCGCCCTGTAGGCCCGAAGTTTACGCGTCTGCTGCGGGCGCGGCCCCTCCGAGTACGAGCACAGCGCTGGACCCAGAATCACGGTGGATCAGCCCCGCGCGGGTCGGAGATGCATAGACGTCTGGCACGTCTGCACCCGGCCGGCCCTCTCAGACACTAAAGCCAAAAGACCAAAAGCTGGGCCTAAGAAGGTCGGTCCCCATCGCGACTCCAAGAACCCAAGCCCCAACCCAGAATCCTGCGTCCCGCCCTAAATACCAACCCCTCCCGCTCAGGTCTGGTAGGTGCAGGGCCACGCAAGCTTACCCGCGCCAAGCAGCCGGGGAAGCACGACCCGGGCGTGCGCCATAACTACAGCAGACCCCAGGCTGGCTGACTGAACTTCCGCCGAGTGGCCCCAGAGTTCCGGTGAACTGCTTAGTCTTTCCGCCGCGGCCGAGCGGGCCACCCCGCCCCCTGCAGGCCGGGAGCTGCTACTGCTCGTACGCGTCCTGGCCCATGGCTCTAAACTTGCCCAGAGGTTGCTCCTGGCTTGCCAACCACCGCAGTGCTGGGCCCCAAAATCTCGTTGAGGCCCGACTGGAGGGAAGGAAGCAGGACGCGGGCCAGGCGAGGGGAACAGGCCCAGGGTCGGGGGACGAGGACGCGAGGCAGGCTCAGGGTTTGGGGCGGGCACCGCGGAGAAGGGGACAGGGTGCACGTGGCGGGAGGTAGGGGCTCAGGACTGAATCTGGACCACAGACCTAAGGAGCAGAGTATCCTACCCACCACTACTCGCCCCCTCGTTAGTCCTCTGCTGCAGAAGTGCCAGCCAGGCCCTAGGAGACCCCACGCTGTCATTCTGGGGAACCCTGGGCGATGGGGATCCTCCTCACCTCCCTCCAGATGATTTCTCCCCCAAGGCCAACACAAGTTTGGCTCTCCGAAACTGTTTATTTCTGAACACTGTTAGGCTTAGCAGGACTCCACATGTTAGCCAAATCCTGAGTGAACGGGTATTAGGCGGATGAAGTATGGGAGCTCTGGTGGCGTAGGGCCTAAGACATCCATAGAGATGTTGTTGTTGGGTTGGATCCGACTCATAGAGAGCCCCCTCCTTGGGTTTCCCATGCGGTATCACTACTGAAGTAGACTACCCAACCTTCCTCCCCAGGAGTGGCTGGTGGGTTTGAACCGCCAGCCTTCTGGTTAGCAAGCAAGTGCCTTATGCACTACACTACCAGGATACTACTGCCTTGGAAACCCAAGGAGGGGTCGCTATGAGTCGGATTTGACACAAAGGCATTTTTTTTTCCTAAGGAGTATGAAGTAACAAGGTTAAGAAGCACGCCTGGCGTCAAATCATTACTTGACGCGTTGCCTGGGAAAACTATACCCTCTCTGTTTGCTGAGGGACCCCCAGGACCTGAGTTTCATTTGCCCCCAAATCCAACCCCAAGACCCCCTACCCACTCTTCTTCACTGCGTTTTGGGAAATTCTCCCCTGGGTTGCAGGCGGATCAGCCTTCAGAGGAACAATAGTAACATTCCACACCCCCAGTCCCCGCAGGAACTCATTGACTGTCTTGGAGTCAGATCTCCTCCATAGGGGCCCCTCCTTGCGTTTCCCATGCGGTATCACTATGGAAGTAGATTGCCCAAGCTTCCTCCCCAGGAGTGGTTGGTGGGTTTGAACACACAGTCTCCTGGTTAGCAGTCACATTCCTGAGGCACTACGCCACCAGAGCTCCAGGCCCAAGCTTTATCTCAGGAGCCTAGGCCCTTTGTTCGCAGCGGAAGGTTCTAGACTCGCATTTATCCCAGTTCTCAATGGAGGCACTTGGGACCGTGTGGCGCGGTGCCTTTAAGAACCGGCCCCTCCCTTGTCAGGTGACCAGGCCGTCGCTTAGCAACGGGGTGCCTAGCCTACTGCTGTGGATTCCAGGCGGAGCATGTTTCCTGGCATTTCTTTCTTCTTGCTGCACTGGTAGCTAGAGGCATAATGTCCCAGGAAGACACCCAGGAGTGCACCGAACCCACCGAGCAGAAGGCCAAGGCCCCCCCGGAGAAAACCAGCGACTATTACCGCGTGAGCAAGGACCTGCCGGTCAGGTTCAACAACCCGGCGTGGTTTCGGGGCTACAGGTAAGGAAGGAGATGTGAGCTGAGGCGCTGGAGTCTGCTTTAGTCTACCTGTCTGACTCAGGGAGAGGCCGCCTGGTTCAAGGGGGGCAGCGAAGGGTGGGGGGAGATGCCGCGAGCTGCTCATGTCACCCAGCACTCAGTCTTGAATGAAGTGATCTCCCAGGCCTCCCAGCCTGTTCTGGCCTCTGAAGGCAAAAGCAGCAGCGGTCAGTGGCATGGCTTGTGTGTTATGAACCACCAACAGCTGTGATAAATCCAGAAAGCCAAACCTCCTGCGCTTGAGTCAGTTCTGACTCATAGTGATGCTACAGGACAAAGAACTGCCTCATAGTGTTTCGTAGGTTGTGGTTGTGATCTTTACGGTAGCAGACTGCCACATCTTTCTCCCCCAGAGCAGCTGGTAGGTTCCAGCCACCGACTTTTGGGTTAATAGCAGAGCGCTTTAACCACTGGACCACCATGTCTCCTTAATAGCTGTGAACATGCTGCCTAACACTTAAAAACCTATACATGGGGTCACAAAAGGACAAATATTGTATTAGTCCGTTATTGTAAAAGTTAAGGAAATGTTTATATATTGGAGGACATTTTCTTTGTTGGTTACCAGG
>NW_006922043.1:22391-39255 GCF_000298275.1 Orycteropus afer afer
AAAAAAAAAAAAAACTATACATGGGGTGGGCCTTGGTTAGTGCAGATCTGGTCCAAAGGCCACCATTCTGCGACCCGGAGCCATTCTGCTCTCCTCTTTAGCCACAGATGCCTCACCTGCAAATGCTTTCTATCTTGGGACTGTTGAAAAAACCACTGCTATTGCAGTGCCCTGAACGCTCCATTGAATGATAGGGAGCTGCTGTTTAGTTGACTCCAACTCATGGCAACCTTGTGTGCAACAGAATAGAAGGTTGCTGGGACCTGCATCATCCTCACAAGCTCCCTCGTTGCAGCTGTGGTACCATCCATCTTACCAAGGGTCACCCTCACTGGCCCTCTCCTTCACCAAATGCAATGTCCTCCTCTAGCAATTGATCCCTCCTGATGTTGTATCTAAAGCAAAGGAGTTGGACAATGCTCTGTTGTGATTCTCTGAAGTAGATTGCTAGGACTTTCTTCCCTAATACATAATATTAGGCATCAATTACTGGGAGGCCCTGCCCTCCATCACTTAACCCCTTAACAATCCTGTAGAGCAAGGTCTCTGTTTTCATTTCCCAGTTGAGACAAGATGTAGGAAGATACTAACTTGCCCAGGATGCTGTAATTACTATGCACTGTGCTCTCTGAATGCAATCCCTGCAGATAGCATGGATACTGCAAATTTCAGTCAGGCTTCCTTCCTGTTTGGCACTGGTGGAGGCATGGCCTCTGCCTGGTGGGGCTCAGAAGCCCCTTCAGCCAGAGCCCCAGGGTCATGGACCCCTGGAGGCTCAGTTTGTCAGGTTGGGGGTTGGACACTTTCCTGGGATTGCTGTAACCATGTCACGCACAGCGGGTGCCTTTAAAGAACACATATTTATTGTGTCACAGTTCTGGTAGCTGGGAGCCCAAATTTAGAGCCTCCGGGGCTGGGCTCTCGAGGGGGCTCTAGGGTAAGGTCTTCCTGTCTCCCTTAGCTTCTGGAAGCCCCAGGCACTTCTTGGTGTTCCTTGACTTGCAGATACATCCTCCTATGACTGTCTTCTCTCTGCCTTTCTCTCTGTGTTCCTTCTCCTCTTTTGTTAGGACACCACTCAGGCATGAGCTCATGTTCACCTAAACTGATCACGTCTTCGGAGACCTTGTTTCCAAACGAGGTCATGTTCACTGGACTTCAGTATATCCTTTTAGGGGACACAGTTTGATGGATAACAATGCCTTTTGGGGCTTTGGCTGCCATGGGAAAGAGCAGGGCAGTGGGGAGCAGAAGTCAGAGGGGCTACCACTGTCCATTAGGTCAGCCCTGGATACAGGGAACCACATTCATAGGGCATTGCCTGCCTGGGCACATTGCTCTCTCCTTGGGGTGTTTCCAGTGAAGCTCCATCAGGCAAACACTTGAAGACTGTGACTAGGATAGAGCTTGAAGAAATCAATGGAAAATCAAATGTATTTCTCATCTCACAGGACCAGGGAGCCTGCCTCCATGTATAGAACCAGCAACCAGGCTTACGGAGGCCACGCCCCCACTGTCCATGAGATGCCGGTGAGTGGGGAGCATGGGGGGAGGGTGCAAGAAACTTGGGACCCTGCAGCAACATCCTGTTGGAGCTGGGGGCGGGGGGAGTTGGGGATGGGCCCAGAGGCCAAAAATTACTGAGGCAAGGGGAGGCATCTCCCTTCCAATCCTTTTGGAACAAGGCAGAGGAGAATCTAATGAATGAATCTACTAATAAAATGTTTTAAAGGATGAGAAAGCTGAGTGTAGACTTGCTACAAGATCCCCACAAGGCCAAAAAGGATGGCCCTGGTCCCCATTTACATGTACACACGTGCCCAAAACCATCTCTTGTAACTGAGGCGGTAAGCTTTGAGGAAAATAAATAAAGAACTATTTTATTTGTGGAATTACCAATTCACTTCCTGAGATAATGACATGAAGAAGCATAGTTCAGCTGCAGCTGAAAAGCACACGTGGCAGAAGGCACAGTGGTGGACTTCAGAGGTCTGAGCCCATCTGGGAGAGCTAGGCTACTTTGAGACTAACCTCACACTAGGACAGCCCTGGACGCCTCTGCTGGGTCTGGGTGCAGGGTCAGATGGACCAATGTAAGCATCACTGGATGCCCGGGATGGTGGGCTCAACCATTTTTGGGATGAGAATGTTGTTTTTTTCCTTCCAAATACATCATTTAAAGATCTGGATAATTGCCCATTCAGTTGCTTTGCATGGGTAAAAGAGCTTTTGTGGTGAATAAATTGTTGTCATTGTTAGGTGCCATGCAGTCAATTCCGACTCATAATTACCCCATGTGACAGAGTAGAACTGCCCCATAGGGCTTCCTAGGCTGTCATCTTTATAGAAGCAGATTGCCAAGTCTTTCTCCCATGGAGTTTCTGGTAGGTTTGAACTGCCAACTTTTCAGTTAGCAGCCGAGAGCCCAATTGTTGTATCACAAGGGCTTCTTAATGAAGAGATCATTTATCTAAAACATTTCTAGAGTCCTTGAGAGTCACTCTCCTGGAATCAAATGATTCTGCATTTTCTTTCAGGATCAGGGATTTCTAAGAAGACCAATGCACTGGCTGACTCACAGGCATAGCTGTTTTCGTGTTCATAAGAAACAGTTGAGGAAAACATTCATATTGCTGATCCAATTGCTGACATCAGCAGCACAGAGTTTGGGGGCAGGTTGGGAATAGGTGTCACCTGTATCTTAACTGCCTGCTTTATCTGAGGTCTGATGTCCAGTTTCTTGACCAAGTATAGGGCCTAGATGCCATGAGTGTTTACTTCTCATGTGGGAACAGGAAACCAAGGTGCTTTCCACTTTAAGAAGAGACTGTAGCCATGTCTTTTTGCACTTGGTTCCTGCCACGGAATCAAAACATCACATGTTCTATTTGGGACCGTGGTGGTCTAAGGACACAGTACCTGTCCAGGCCCCTTGCCTCAGAAACATCAAGGTCACCTAACAGTGCTAGAATCATTCCTGGCCCTGCGTGCTTGTACACACGCACGACCATGGCCGTGCTTCATTCTGCACTCTTTGGCACATACTTGACACTACTCCAAGGGCAGCCTCTCCCCAGACTTTTCTGCTGGGAGAAGTCTACAAATGATTCTAATACACAGTCAAAGTCAAAGGACACTGATGTAGATATTCTTTCTACTCCACAGAAGACAAAACTGAAGTTCAGAGAGGTCCAGTGACTTGCCCAGAGTAACACAGCTGGCAAAAACAGAACCAGGGATTGCTGCAGGCCTGACCCCCTAAGTTAATGCTCATAATCACATCAAGAGTATGTAAATGTCACGTCCAAGTGGCCTTCTGAAAGTGAAAGGAGGAACTACTAATAATCATATGAGGCAGTGGTGACTCTGGTAGAATTCTCCCCTTCCATGTGGGAGACCCAGGTTCAACTCCTGGCCAGTGCACCTCATGTACAGCTACCACTCGTCTGTCAGTGAAGGCTTGCATGTTGCTGTGATGCTGAACAGGTTTCAGCAAAGCTTCCAGACTAAGATGGACTAGAAAGAAAGGCCTGGCAATCTATTTATGAAAATCAGCCAGTGAAAACCCTGTGGACCACAATGGACTGAATGGCAACTGATCATGGGGATGGTGTAAGACCAGGCAGTGTTTTATTCCATTGTGCATGAGGTTGCATGAGGTTGGGGTCAACTTCATGGCAGCTGACACCGCCACCACCACAAATAATCATGCCAAGACATCAGGCATACACGTGGACAGTCTTGGGCAGACTCTGGTGTTTGGCCACCCTGGCTTTTCTGTGACTGATGATGACATTTGTTACAATTTTTTTTCCCCCCTAAATCTCAAGCAACTGATTGAGCAGAATCATGCCTCATTCATCATATTCTTCCTTTTTGCTTCCAGAAAGTATTTTACCCTACTTCAAGCAAATTTTCTCAAGGACTTGCAGCCTTTGGGATGTACCGGAACAATACCTTGAATGTCTGCATGGAAAAGAGTTTTGTGACAGGCCCAGATAACTACATCACCCCCTGTGACCGCCTCAACTTCCACCCCAGCTACAACCCAAACAAGCCATCCATCTGCAACTAAGGGGCACGGAGGCAGCAGCAAGCCAGAGGATTGCCACCCCCTGGGCCTCGTCATTTGGTCGTTGTAATGGTCTAGCCTTCCCTGCTTGCCTGAGCCTGATCTTCCTCCCTGCATAGAGAAATGGGAAGCAGGGTTGTATCTCCTGCTTGTTTTATTTTACATGTAAGATGGACATGGAAAAGAGGTGCATGACGTGACTTCCAATTAAAATCATTGCCACATACTGTATTCCCAGACTCATCTGACATCTGTAACCAAGAAGCAAGGCTGTAGGCATCCTGGGTGCCAGGAATGCATGGATAATGCCATCATGCCTTTATTTGGGAGCCATTTTCATCTGCATGACAAGTTATGGAGCAGGTGTTTTATCATAGAGCCTCCTGGCCCAAATCTGTGTAAACACCACAAAGCCACAGCAGGAAGGTGAGTGTAGACAGGGCAGCAGTGTCTTGCCACCATCCACCATCACTTCTAGTGAGGAGAGTAGAGCCCAGGGGCAGCTCCACACTGAAGCAGGTGGGGAGGTGTCAGTACCGGGCCTGGTCAAGAGCAGGTGCAGGCAGGTAGACTTACACGTGATTCCCCTCCAGACACAAGGATAGGGTGGGGGAGAGCCAGAGCAAATGCACTCACTGTTGGGCGATGATGCCAAACAGGGGTTCTACTTTGTGTTTATTTTTAAATTTCAATAAAAAGTGTTTTTTTTTTTTTTTTCTTTTTTTTTTAAAAAAAAGCAGCCAGGGAACCACTTGCATTTTCCTAAGGCAAGGGTAGTGACATTATATGAATTTTTGTCTCTATACCATCCTAAATTCTATGAGTTAGAAAGTCCTCAGTAGGAAAAAAACATCCTGTGACAGGAGCTGGCTCTCAGATGGAGATTGTTTTCCCTCCTCTGTGAGCAACAAAAGCTCAAGAGAGGCAATCTAGACAACTGAGAAGTCAAGAGATAAGAAATGATTTTTCAAAAACCATTGATGACATCCTGTTTACAGAGATCTTTATCTGAAGAGATTATACTCATGCATTTGGGAAGAAATTAAACACCATGCTGGTTATTTCTTCATTATAAACTTTTTATTATTAATAACAAAAGTAAACATTTTGGCAACATTATTAATGTCCAATATGGAACAAAAAGTTTCCACAGAAAATCAATAAATTTCATAAGAAAAAAGATACAAAGCTGAACCCGGGACCAAGCCTACATGTTGTCTTTTTCCTCAGTGTGAATACCGGTGGGGACTCCAGGCACCACACTGAACACTTAATTTTTACAGCCCTTCATTAAAATACCAGGTGCTGATGGTAACAACCCTCTATCCTCTACTGAAATATAAAACGAACCATTTTGTTCAGTTTCTAAACATACTGAAAAGAACAATTCCTCCTTCCTCAACGGCTGATTCTGAAACGCAGGTTAGAAGTCAGAGCATGGTAAGCTACCAGCAAAAATAGTTTTTTCCCCTACCTAAGACTTGGTGGTGGTGTATCCAAGACAGCTTCATCTAAGCTAGGCAGATAGAACTGGGGCAAATGCCCACTCCTGACTGGCAGTATCACCAGAGCTGACTTGGACAGACAGACAGGGAGGTAATTCTGAGGTATGGGAATGCTTTGATTGGTCATCTACTGTAATCTAGTTCTGTGACCATTGCTAATGAGTTAAATTCAGACTGTTTTATCTGGAAAGATGAAAAACAGAAATACCTGTCAGAGAATATCCATGTCCATCACCTGAAAGCTCAGTAATGCCTGGCCCAGGCTCCTGATGCCCACATCCTGCCTTCTGGTACCTGAGGCTCTGTGAGCCCCAGGTGGCTGGGTGCCTCTCCACTTGACAGCTGTTTGATGGTTTTCAAAGGGCTTGGGCACGAGCACCTCACCTGACCTTCACATCTGAGTGAGGCAGATCATACCTCTATGTCTATGAGGACATGAGGGTCTAGCAGTCATACCCGACAGTTCCCAGGCTGAACCCACCTTGGAGGTATCCTGGGAGGTGTGAGATCCTCAGCTTCTAACCTTTAAGATAGGACCTTAACTTCCTCCTTGTTTGTACAAGTTACACAGGACTTCAACCAAATCCATGGCCACTGAGTTGATGCCAACTCAGTACCTCTAGAGGACACAGTAAAACCACCCCACAGGGTTTCCAAGACTGTCAATCTTAATGGAAGATTGCCTCATTTTTCTCCCACGGAGTGGCTTGTGGGTCCCAGCCACCACCTTTTGGTGAGCAGCTGAATGCTTTAATCACTGCATCAGCAGGGCTCCTTCATAGGGACTCCAGTGATTATAAATTTCAAGAACTTTCGTCTTTTTAACTTTTTCCCAAACTGAAATCCTTAGGAATTGTGGTGAGAAGGAAAAGGAGTTGAGATCAGCTGTTCTAATTGAATAGGAGAAGAATGTATTTTTATGATAGTAAACTCAACTCACTGCCATTGTGTTGGATCTGACTCATAGTGACCCTTCCTTGGGTTTCTGAGGTGTTAACACTATGGAAGTAGATTGCCTTATGTTCTTTCTGAGGACCTTTTATCTTTTAATTGATTAGAATAAAAGGGTTTCAAACACATCGTAAAATACACTGGCATTGAGGAAAAAAAAAAAAATCTGTGCCCAGCATTCAAAATGCTAGAAGCCACAAAAATTTCACAATATAATACACTCCTACACAGAACAGCCACACCTGGGAAAACACCTGGCTGTGATGTGCAGGTTTTGGCTTGGGGTTTGTGCTGTTTCCCTCTAAATAGGCCCTTTAATTAATTGGAGGTGAGGGATCAAAGAAGCAATACATTGTACATTATATTTATAAAATTTAATTTGTATTAATATCATGTTTCTATTATGTTTATTGCCTGATTTTCTAATGCACCTGCATCTCAGGAAATCCTGATAGCTGTCTGTTCAAATTTAGAGCTACAGAGACAATAAAGGTAGACTCATCCTTGTCCCCGCACAAAGAACTGCCCTCTATCAGGGTGTGTGTGAAGAAGCATCCAACATCAACCACTGGGCCTTTGTCCCTTCCCCCACCCTCAGCCCATTCCCTTGTTGTTAGGTGCCATCCAGTTGGTTCCAACTCATAGCAATCCCACGTACAACAGAATGAAACACTGCCCATCCTGTGCCATCCTCACAATTGCTGTTTGAGCCCATTGTTGCAGCCACTCTGTCAATCCATCTTGTGGAGGGTTTTCCCCTTTTTTGCTGACCATGATATCCTTCTCCAGGGACTGCTCCCTCCTGATAACATGACCAAAGTAGGAGATGAAGTCTCATCATTCTCTTCTAAGGAGTATTCTAGCTGTACGTCTTCCAAGACAAGATTTGTTCATTCTTCTGGCAGTCCATGATATATTCAATATTCACCAACACCATAATTCAAAAGCATCAATTCTCCTTCACTCTTCCTTACTCATTGTTCAGCTTTCACATGTGAATGAGGCCATTCCCCTGGGACTTCTGGACAGTGGTATTCTGCACAGACACTGTGACCACAGGAAGGCCTGCCACGCAGCCCAAGATACCTCTTCGATCAGGCCTCGCCCCTTCCCCATTTTGCATGACATGAACTGAAGCCCTAGCCCAGGCATGGCCCTACCCACTCCCCACCCACACAGAGTGAGAATGGTTACAGACTTTGAAAGAGCTTGGTGTAGCAGCCCATTCCACTTGATTCCACAAGAGGGGGACACACCTACTGTCTCACGTAGCAGCTCAGGAACACTGGCACATGGCCACACTGCCTGACAGACCTGCAAGGCACACAGCAGCCATCGCTCCAGGGATGCGCTCACCTGTCCCCACTGCTCTTGCCATTCAGGAACCTGTTGGGCAGAGGCCAGGGAACTGCAACCCAAACAAACAAGAAGTAAGGGTTCCATCTCCTCTGTTCTGAGGCCCCAGCCCCAGCGAGAGCCAAATAAGGGTGAGGAGACAAGTTTCATCTGTGACACATGGGCAATTCCAGATACACATGCACAATCAGGCATCTGTCATGTCTGTGGAAACAAGGAATCTGCAAAGGGAATAACCCTTCCATCTGATTCTTAAAGCTACCAAATTATTGCTGAAAGCAAGAGAGAAGGGTGAAGGAAAACTACTGACAAGAGAACCTAGGTTGGAGGCGACTGCCAGATAATACCAAATGGGTGCTTCCAGGTTGAGACACCCCAAAGGGCCCTCAGCCCACGTTTCTAGCTGCAGTCCCAACCCAATGGCTGTGCAAAGACGCAGCTCCCTCCTCATGGCCACAGAGTTGGACACTGCATGCATCAGGGAGGAGCTCTCAATGGGAGGCACACGCAGTCCAGGCACTGGGACACCTGGCAGTCTCAGAGCCCATGTCAACACGGACACCCCACAAAGGACAAACCAAGAATAAACCAGAATGTTTCCTACAGTGGAACACAGGGTCCAGGATTCCCTTCCTTAGCCCATGAATGACACACGGTCACTTTATACCAACAGTCCTCACATGTCAGCGAGCACAGAGAACTGCACACGTGTGCCAAGGAAACATGCCGAGTGGAGCCGGCAGCCGTGTCTGCAGGTGTCTCCTCTCAGACTTCTGGGAGGCTACACTGCAGTGGAACCCCAGGCTGTGGGGGATGGTACAGGGGTGCAGAATGGTGGAGGCAGGCAGAGGAGAATGTGAGAGTTCCCAGTTTTGGGGGGGCAACTGGAGAAGTGGCTGTCCTGGGACAGAGCAGATGGAGCAGTGCGTGGTAGCACCAACAGTGTGTCTTCCCCTCCACACAGGGGCGGGCAGTCGTAGATTCTTAAGTCCATGCCACATGTGGAGAGGACAGACTGTAACCCGATTCATGAACAGTTCTTGGTTTATTAGTATCAAAAGGATGGTTCCTACATAAAAAAACATGTTGTCTTCTCTGTCTGAATGTTAAAAGTCCTCTTTTAAAAATTAAATAGAATCTAAAGCACAGGTTACATAGGATTGCTTTTCCTGGAAGCACTTGAGTGAATGTGTGTGTGACAGGATGGTGCCACACACACCAGGTGGGCACCAGACAGTAACATGAGCCACAGAGTCTGTCACAGCTTTGACAAAGCTGACAGTGACTCTGGACAACAGCAGATACTCATGTCTGGGCAAAGTGAGTGCCTGTGAAAACCTGGGGTGAACGACATACAGCAAGCCCATCCCCATGAAACCACAACATTGGGTGGTTGGACTCAACCAGTGGATGTTCATGGGACAAGTACAACACAAATGTAACCCCTAATGCCCAGGGCTGTGTGACATAGTTGCTTTTTTCGAGTGGGCATGGGCACCATGGGGGCCTCAGAGAAGGCAGCACAGGGCACCAGTATTTTCTCCTAACGTTGAAGGCAGCATCCTCTGCTCAAATACCTACTGCCTGATCTAAGCACCAGCAGCCATGGCTTCAATTTGCTCACAGTAAGCAGCAGTCCTTCCTGCTCTGCCACACGGAGGCCAGCCCTGAAAACCACCAGTGTTTGCTTTGTTGTTGGGTGCCTCTCTGACTTGCTGCAGGTCCTGGAGGGCATGGGGCGCTTGGAGCAGAGGCAGTGCTCAAGTGCCCAGGGCTAGGACTGCAAAGCCACTAGAACAGTGCTCACTTGGCTGCGCAAATCAGGAAAAATAAAATGTGCGTGTTGTCATTACCTTTTAGAACCATAATTGAAAATGAAGAGGAGTTGCCCCCGTATAAAAAGAAGTTTATTGAGTCTGAATAACCATCTAGTCACCGAACAAGATTAGACATGAAACATACAGGCTTCAGAAGGCCACGCCACAGAGCGAGTTGGGGCCTCTCTGAGACTGAGCAGGGTCTCTCCTGCAGCAGGACGGCCCTTCATCTGCATGGGCCTTTGTGCTTTGGAACACTTTGCCCAGCCAAGGCTTGGACTGCAGTTTTCAGAATACAAAGTGCTGTCCAGTGAGCAACCCAGCAGAGTACTTGGGATACTTCAGGGCTCCTCTTGGGGAAAGGATCCGAATGGCTGGAGCCAGGGGCGCAAGCGGCCATTCTCACCAGCCAGTTTTCATCTCCAAACCTGGCTGTGATGGTGGGAACCAGCGCTGGCTTATCTGAGGCTTGTGCAGTGGGGAGTGCCCTACAAAATCTGATGACTGTGTTTTCCAAAAATATTTTTCACAGCACTTTAAATAATTTACAAAAAGCTACAAAACCCACATTTGCCAGGACATGCCTGTTAAATAAAAACTTAATTCCATGTTAGAGTACTTATAGATGGGGTCTTACAGCATGCCTGGCTGCCCGATAACCATAGGCATGATCAACACACACGCACGGATACACACATGCTCACTGCTGTCTAGATGTGGCCGTGTACTCAAAGCTGGAGGACGTTACCCTTCACCACCCCACTGCCACTGCCGTCCTCCATAGAGGTGTCACTGAAGTCACTGGCATCGCTGCCCAGGGCCTCCTGGTCCTCATCATCTCTATCGACAGCCCTGCGTCTGTACCTCAGGTCTAGAACGTTCTCCTCTGACCCTGAGATCCTCCTGTCAGGTAGCCCAAGGCCAACTGGCGACTTCCTGCTCTGCCAGTGCCCGCCTTCCTTCTTTACCAGCAGGTGGGAGCTTCCAAACACAGGGCTGGGGCCCAGTGGGACTTCCCGGAAGGCCGAGAAGGAGGGCCCCTGCAGCGGCAGGCCTAGACGGGGGCTGAAGAGGCTGGCCTGCTCTCCCCCCCAGGAAACGCTCTTCCCAAAATGGAAGAGCTGAGTGGAAAGCAGTGGGGCAAAGCCTGCAAAGGGCAGGCTCTTCTTGGAGTCCAGTGCCAGGCCAGATGGGCACTTAGCCGGCCCCTCAGCACCACTATCTCTCTCGGTCCCGAAGCCCCCTTTCCATGCTGCATCCGGGTGCAGTGCCCATGTGCTCTGGAGCCTGCTCTGTTGGGCAAAGTCACTCCATGGGCTAGCAGAATCAGCTTGAGGCTGACCGCTGAGGAGCACACGACTCTCCCTCTCTGCCCCGGGGCTCGGGGTCAGCAAGCTGAGGCTCTGGCGGCTCACTTGGAAGGCGCTGGTGCTCTCATCCTCTGCTCCAGCTATGGCACCACTGGGTAGCTGCTGAAAAGCACTTTCCACAGCAGTAGGCTCAACCCCTCTCTGATTCTGGTCTTTGCTGCCATAAGCGTTTCTCTTGCTTATGGGGGACCCTTTGGCAGACAACGTCCCACTGGCGTTCTTGGGTGGCGCTGGCTCACATGGGGCCTGGGCAGCAGGGAGGCCCTTGGCACCCTGGCTGAAGACTCTGGCCATGCTCTGCCCCCCAGTGGCTCTCTCTGTGCTCCTGGGCCCCTCGGCCAGCTGGGAGGCTGCCCGGCTCCTTGGGGTCCATGTGCACACACCAGGCGTAGGGGCCACCGCTGACTCCTTTCTGCCCAGTGGCTCTGGCCTGGGAAGGCCCCCTGCTCTGGGAGTGAGGGGGCCGCCACCATGAATATCTGTGCAGTTCATAGATTCCTTGGCCTTCTCGGCCAGAAACTTACGAATCTCCAGCTCGATGCTGTCATCACTGTCTACTGAGCTGCTGTCATCAGATAGAGAGATGGGACTCGAGGTGGAGCTCGAGTTTTCATTGACTTCCAATTCATTGCAGAACAAACTTCCCTCTGGAGCCTTTTTCCTCAGCTGGAAAGACAGGGGAGGATCCCCACTGCTAGTGCCATCTGTCCGCACGCTCTCCACTGTGCTTTCGATACCGTCACCCACCCCAGGTCTCCTCACTGTGATCTCTCTGCTGTCCTTTCTGGATTTTGAGAGGCAACTTTTCAACAAACATGGGCTCTTGTTTCTCCAGTCTTTCTGGAAGCTGCTCCCTGTCTCCAGACCCTGTGTCTCAGTGGTGCTGAAGCGGACTCTCTTCTTGCACGTGGCAGCTCGTGGCTCCCTGCACCTCCTTTTGAGTTTGCGTTTGGATCTGAGCAAGTCCTTGATGGCAGTGTCCAAGTCCTCATCACTATCCAATGAGCTGCTCTTGTCGTCAGAGCTCCCCTTCTCACCTACACCCCTTGCCTCATCCACCTGGCCATGGCTGTGTGACATGCCACCTCTCACATCTGAGGCCACAAGCTCGTCCCCAGGCCCAGCCGCCTTGGAGGGAAGAGGCTGGCTCCTGGCCTCAGCCTCAGCTGCCTCACCAGCTCTCCCCTGGCTGGGAATGTCCCACCCCTCATGACCAGGCTGAGTACTCCCGTGGCAGTGATCAGCATCCTGGGAATCCTCCTTCGCCACCTCCTTACTTTTCTTCAGTGCTGATGGTTTTGCAGTGCTGCCACTACCTCTGTGTTTCCTTTTGCAGCTCAGAGGCACATCCAGTGTCTTAGAAAGTGGGCCACCGGCCTGGCTGTTGGGCCCAGGTGACAACCGTGGGCTCCATGCAGGGGGTGGGTGGTTTTCAGCTTGGGCCAGCAAGCTCCCCGATTGTGCCTTAAGGGCCAAAAACGTCCGAATTTCCTGCTCAATGCTGTCATCGCTGTCCACAGAGCTGCTGTCCCCATCAGAGCGGGAAGGCACACTGGGGGCATAGAAGAGTGGGCTTGTGTGCAGAGTCCGGGCACTAGCCCCTGAGGGCACTGGCAGGATGGTCTTGGAAATGTCCAGAATGGCCTCAGCGCACATCAGCTCAGCGGAAGTGTCTGCCCGGCATGAGGCCTGGTCTGCACACTCACCCTTGGCACCTGTGTCTCCCAGCTGCGGAGAAGCTTTGGTTTCCTTCGGGGGACCGGTGGGATAGCTGGAATCAAGGGCATGTGGGTCAACCTCCATGGCTTTTGTGGTCGCCAGCTTTTTCTTGCTTGCAGTTTTCCGGTGGGTTTCAGGAAAGGCACTTTTTGTGGAGGTGCTTGTGTTGCTGGCAGAAGAGTCAGGCCCTTGGTCCTCTCTGAGCTGGCCTCTCTGTGGAGCATCCCCACTGGCCTCTTTCCTGGTTTTCTCCAGCTGGTAGAGCTGAATGGCTTCCTCAATGCCATCATCACTGCTGGAGTCGGATGCAATGGACACCAGGGCCGCACTCTTGGCCTGCTTCCCCCTCCGCCCAGCACCTATAATTTTCTTAGTGCCCCCTTTGTTCTGAGTTGTGTCCGAAAGGTGGTAACTGGCTGCCTTGGGGGCTGCTGGTTTGGTGTTGCTCAAGGCCTCTGTCTCGATGGTGACTTTAGCCTTGAGGCCTCTGGGCTGTACACTCGTCTTCTGTTTTCGGAAAACAAACTCCTTGCCGGCACCCACTGTGTCCTGGCGATGCACCCTCGTGGCCGGCTCTTTGCTGGACTGTAATGCCAATCTTGCTGAGATTTCACCTGGGTCTGGCTTTTTGTCCACAGAAGCATCACACTTTTGGATTTCATGTTGCTTCTTTTCATTCAGAAACTGCTCTATTTCCGCCTGTATACTCTGCTCGAAAGAGTCATCACTGCTTACACTCACAGGGGAGGCAGGGCCCCGGTTTTCACGGGCCCCTGTGTGGCTGTCAGGGACACCTCCTGCCACTGTGTTGTCTGCTCTGGGTTTTGCAGGACACAGAGCAGTCATGGTGCTGTTCTGGGGTGGCTCTGGCTTACCTCTGCTGCTACCCTCTGTAGCCCCTGAAGGCAGGGCCACACTGGGCATAGGCTGGGAGCCACTGGACATGGGCTGGGCCCTGCTGCTCTTGGCCTTCAGATACTCCTGGATTGCTTCCTCAATGTCGCGGTCCACAGAGTCATCGCTGTCTGAATCCAGCGCCAGAGGGCCAAAGTCCACAGCTGCCTCCTCTACCGTGGGGTTGAAGTCAGCAGTGAAGGCACAGGCAGTGAAGGTGGGCTGTTCCTTGGGCACAGCTGGGTTGGAGGCAAGCCTGGTGTCACGGCATCGCTCTCCCCGGTGGCTTTTCCGTGTGGTGTGCTCATTGCTCATGCCCAAGGTGGCTCTGTCGCTCTGCAGCGTGCTGATGACCATCTGTACCTTGGTGCTGACCGCTGCCCTTGCCACGCCCTCTGTGGACTCTGAGAAGCACCCAGGAAACCTAAAGCTTCCCGACGGGCCGAAGGCCTCCCATTTTGACTGGAGAGCAAGCACAGGAGGTACGTTCATGAGGAACATCCTAGCGGGTTCTTTTACATTCCTGCCCGCTTCACATCCTGGGAGGAGAAAAAAGCACATTGGTATGATGTGGCCTAGAACGTAGCTGCTGAGTTAACATTGCACACGGCAGCGAAGGCACGGCACACCTGGGCTGTCTTCTTAAGGCTTTCTGACTGCCAGAATGAAAACGAGAGATCTAATTCAGACGCTGAAAAAATAAAAACCAAACCCACTGCCATCAAGCTGAATTTGACTCATGGTAACCCCCAATGGATTTCTAAAACTATAAATCTTTACAGAAGCAGATTGCCTCATCTTCTTCCTGCAGAGCAACTGGTGGGTTTGAACAGCCGACCTTCTGGTATGCAGCCAAATGCCTTATCCACTACTCCACCAGAGAAATATGGTTAACAAATTGTTTTGGGCCAACAGAATATCACCAATTTAAAGGCCCAAAGCCAAAGTCTGGAAGAGCTTACCCTGAGAACAAGTATATTCAGTCACAATGACCTTGCCATCATCCCTGACAACAGCTCTGACACTATCATTCAGGGGTGTGTCTTGCTCATTCTTGAGTTCTAAGACCCCACAAAAGCCCACAATCCCCCCACAAAGTCCCCTTTGGAGACAGAAGTGGAGACATACAACGGAGGAGCGGCTTTTACTGGTTAGGGGCCATGTACACTTGCCTGGCTGTGGCCATTATTCAAATGGCCTCCACAGAACTAAAAAAATTATAGAACACATTTACATGAGCCTTGGAAGTCAACTGTTAAGAACAAATCGTGAGTATTATTAACCTCGTAAACAGCAGATGTTGTTAGGTGTGGATGAGTTGGTTCAGACTCATAGTGACTGTATTTACAAAATAAAACACTGCCGTCCTCACAATTGCTGTTTACACAATTCCAGAATAAAACACCGTCCTGTGCCGTCCTCACAATTGCTGTTGGCTCATTTGCCAGCACTGTATCAGACAATGTTCCACTGCTATCCATAAGGTTTTCACTGGCCAGTTTTTTCAGAAGTAGACCGCCAGGTCCGTATGCCCACTCTGCCTCAGTCTGGAAGCTCCACTGAAACCTATCCAGCATGGGTGACCCTGCTGGTATTTGAAACACTGGTAGCACAGCTTCTAGCATCATAGTAACACACAAGCCACCATGGTGTGACAGATTGACTGACAAGTGTTGTAAATAGCAGCACTATCTTAGAAACAGACCCAGGAACAGATGTGCCAGGCTAAAGAGATTTGTACTAGGTAGCAAAGTTGGGTGGTGCAAACAGTTAACGAACTTGGCTGCAAACCAGAAGATTGGAGTCCACCTGTAGGTGCTGTGGAAGAAAGGCCTGGCAATCTACTTCTGGAAAACCAGCCACTGAAAATCCTATGAAGCACAATTCTTCTCTGACACATATGGATTCGCCATGAGTCAGAATCAACTCGAAGGCAACTGGTGGTGGTGGTGAAGCAAAAGTCAGGGAGGAGGTTTTCCTGAGGAAAAATACTCCTGTCTCGACCATGTTTACCATGCTTTTAAGTGTTTGTAGATCCAGGTTGAATGCCTAGTGAAGTCTTCTAAGTTGTCAGAATACCTAGTTCAAGAATGAAGAGAGAAAAATCAAAAAGAGCATCTCCTGGAAACAGCCTGCAGCTTTAAAACCAGCAACTCCGTCTGATGGATCATTCTGGAAAATTCTCCTAAACTGTACTTGGAGCAAACGGTGAGGCACAGCAAGTGGTCCGGCTCTGTCAGACTGTCACCTGCACCCCAGCACCCCGTATTGGGGACACCTGGCACCAGCACCCGGAAGCTGCTTGGTGCCAGTGTGGAGGGCACTTGGCATCTCAGCTGACATCGACTTCCTGCAGCGATAAAACCAAGTTTAAACTTTGTTATCATAACAATCAGGCTACCTGTGTAAGGAGGCCCCAAACTGCTTCACCAAAAAGTGGTTCAGCTCTGTGTCTGATCTCCCAGGAGGGGCCTTCTCCTGCAGGCTAGGGAAAGCCATGCAGGGGAGAAGGAGCTGGTCCAGGAGGGGGCAGCAGCTGGGGTCCCTCTTTGCCAGTGTAGGTGGGGCTGGCTACAAGACGTCCATCTCTTCCCAAAGCTGAGGTTTTATTTATATCTCAATAGGGTTTCCATTGCCAAAAGCTGCAATGCGATTCCCCAAGCCTGTGGTATGAGGCCAAAGTGGGACCCTCGTGGCTAACCCTGCCCTGCCCTGCCCTTTCACCCCGACCATAGCAGACAACTCTGTCCAAGGGGGGCGCTCACCCCTAGACGCTTTCATTGCCAGAAGAGAGGTCTCGCCTGGAGGGGCACCCAGTTCTCATCCAGGTCAGTGCGGGCACCTTTCCCAGGGAAGGGGATGGAGAGGCCTCCACACAGGGTACGCCCCCCCAGAGAATTTTCAGGGATCCGTGGACCTGGGATCTGAGACAGAAAACCCCATGACCTTTCCGGAAGCTCAGCTGGACGCAGGCCCGCGCCGCACCACTGAGGTGGGCCAAGGCCTCAGTCCTTCTCAGGGCAGCGGTCACCCAGGTCTGGCCGGAAGCTTGAGTGGGGCCTCACCTGCGCCTCACCTGGGCGGCCGTGCAGCGACCTGCTCTTCTGGCCCCATTGGCTTTCGAGGAACGCAGAGCCCTGGAGGCGGGAGACGCCGCAGGGCAGCCACGACCCCGGCCCC
>NW_006922043.1:39835-61290 GCF_000298275.1 Orycteropus afer afer
GCCCGGCGCCCCGCAGGTCCGAGCCCCTAGGCGAGGAAGCGGGCCCGGGATCCCAGCCGAGAACAGTTCCCAGGTCCCCGGTGCGGGCGGCGGATTCACTGCGCTGCTGCTGGCAGGGGCAGACCCCCAGGCGGAGCTCGGGGCAGGCCCTCCGCTGTCTCTCGCCCGGTCTCAGGGTCCGCTCGGTGCCCCGCGCGGGTGCGCGCAGTGGGGACGCGCGAGCAGCCTCTGCGATCGCACAGGTGGATGGTTCCGAGCTGCGAGGGGCTGGGTGGCCGCAGGGACGCGCCTGGCTGGGGTATGTTCTTGACCATTGTTGGGTTGTTACTAGAAGCTCCCAGGTCACCCATGGAAGTGCTGTGCGGGCCCTGTGCGTGGCATCTCCGTCCCTGTCCCGTGACGCTGCGTTTGCACAGAGCCCTTGGTGGAGCGGGGCTCCAGCGCAGGGACAGCTCGGCCCCTCTACCTGCCTCCCTCCTATAGGCTAGTTCTCCCCGGGGGAGCTTTGCTCAGGCCTCTAGCGGCTATAATCTTACTGACTGCGACCCTGCTGAGCGTCTGTGCGAAAGTTAGATATAGGTGACTTCCCAGGGTCATTCTGCAGGAAGCACAGCAGATAGGACTCCAGCCACCACTCTTAATAGGAGCTGAGAACTTCGGGGCAGCAAGGGACCCCACAGACAGTCACTGAGCAGAAGGAATGTGAGCGGGAACCCTGGGCCCTGCTTTGCCTTTTGCATAGGATGGAGTGGAGGCTGGGGGTGACTGGCATAGAAGCACACCTGAGTCTTACCTGGAGAGGACAGATGCTTAAGAGACTGTCCTTCCTGTCCCAGAGTCAAGTCACTACCTCCCAGGAACTGCCCTGGACTACATCAAGTTCTAGTACTGCCTGGGCTCTTCACTCTTTGACCTTGGGGTCTTTTCTGTTTTGTTTTGTTTTTCCTACAGTCCAGAGAGATTTGTCCCAGGTGCTGCTCAGAATGTGAGGAGGCAGAGACCTGATGAGGCAGGTTCTGCTCTCTGGATACTTACTCTGATGGGAAGGATAAATAGTAAGCAAGACACAAAGATTGGCCCCATTGGCCTCCTTGGCTCCCAGTCTGGATGAATCTGGAGTATGATCTTTGGTTTCATTTCCTATCTAGAAAGTGCCAGTTTGATAGGCTCAAAATTAGAGACTTTTTCCTACAGAGGACATGAAGGGGCTATTTTTAGTCTTACACCAGCCTGGGGCCTGTATTGACCTACAGGCCATATGTCAGTAAACCCAGATGTGATTTAATGCCTCAATTTTTGAAATAAAGTCCCCCCCCCTTATTAAAAGAATAATGCTCGTTTATTACAGAAAGTTTGGAAAGTGGATCTAAGGAATAAGCTAACCATCCAGAGGTGGGGACTATTAATATTTTGGTACCTTCCTTCACAATTTTTAAACTAGTACTCTGATGAACATCTTTGACAATATGTCTTTGAAACTGGTCTAAGTATTTGCTTAGAATAAATTCCTAGAAGAGAGACTGTCAGGCCAGAGACTGGGATAAATTTTGCCAAAACGCCCTCTGGAAATGTCAGACTAATTGGCTGTCTACCCACGAGGTGAGTGAGAAATGCTAGCTTCCCCACTCTCTTGCCAGCCCTGCACTGTACCATTCTATTTTGTCTTTGCCAATTTGGTAAGATGAGCCTTTTATCACTTTAATTTTAATTCCTTTGACTACTGGTGCTGTTGAACATCTTTTCATTTTATGTTGGCCATTTGGAAAATTGCCTATATGTGTTCTCTACTCATTTTTCATTTTTCTGTTGGGTTTTGTGTCTTTTCTTATTCATCTTGAGCTTTTTAGAGTAAGGATTTTAGCCCCTTTCTACCATATACTTGTATACATTGCATTTATTTTTCCCAGTGTGTCATTTTTCTTTTAACTTTGGGTGTGTATTTTTTGTTTGCCTTTTGCAAGTTTTAAATTTTTAATGTATGTATTTTTTCGCATATAACACACCATGTAAAGATGCACACACACATATAATGCACATAGTGCATATCAGGAAAACCAAGATGCACATTTGCAAAAACCCAACATGCATTATTTATAAAGTATGGTAGTCAAATCTATCACATTTTCTTTTATGGTTTCTGGCTTTGGGGTAAGACCTAGAACAGCTTTACTATTCCAAGATTTCATAAGTTTTCACCAATTTAATGCCTAAATTTCAGAATAAGAGGATGATGTAAAACATGCAAAGGCCTGATCCAGAGCTTTCTGTGGGAATTGGAATCAATGACAAATAATAAAGAGTTTTTCAAAAGGGTGAGCAGTTTCTTCAGTCCTTTTGGAAGCCACTAACCTTTGGATTATTTATATATATATATGTAACTTTTAGGAGCTCTCACCTAGTACACCTTGTACCTCAGAAGAGGCATCTGCTTTTGTCCAAGCTTCCCTGTCCTAGGAAGTGTTGGCTTTGGCATAGGGGACTCCCACTTTCTCTCAAATCAGGTACCTAGGTGAATCAGGCCACAAGACTACCTTTCTGCTGTTCTCCTGGTAGACTCATTGGCCACCAGAGAGGTGACACCCAGGGGAAAAACCTACCCTCCCCCCACCCCTGGCATGTCTCTGCTCTGCCCAGGGCTGAGCTCTCAGCTCTGGGGGAGCGCTGGGGTGTGACCAGGGCAGGGAAAGGAGCATTGTCACATTGAACACTGGGGCTCTGGCCAGGCCCTTGGCCATATGGGTCACTGCTCCCTCTGGACCTCCATTTGCCCTGTGCAAAGAGAACAGAGAATCCACCATGACCTCTCGCCATCAATCCAGGTGGAGGAGACCCCTCCAGGGAGATAGCCAGGGCTGAAGACCAGAGTCAGTTCTTGTGAGGGAAGCTGGGGGTCCCATTATTCACCTCTATTTTCCTGTGAAGAAAGCAGCTCTGGTGGCACAGCATATACGGCATTTGGTTGCTAACCAGAAGATAGGTGGTTCAAACCCACCAGCCACTCCAAGGGAAGAAAATGAGGCAATCTACTTCTATAAAGATTTACAGCCTTGGAAGCCCAATGGGGGTCACTGTGAGTCAGAATCAACTCCAAGAGAGTGGGCTTTTTTTTTTTTTTTTTCCTGTGAAGAGTTAAAAACCAAAAACTAAACCCATTGCAATCAAGTAAATCCCAAGTCATGGCAGCTCTGCATATTATAGAGCAGAACTGAGCTCTGTAGGTTTTTCTTGGCTGCAATCTTTTTGGAAGTAGATTGCCAGGCCTTTCTTCTGAGGCGCTGTGGCTTGGTTTGAACCATTAACTTTTAGGTTAGTAAAGACACTCACTGCTGTCGAGTCAGCTCTGACTCATAGTGACACCTCCTTGGGTTTCCAAGGCTGTATCACCATGGAAATAGATTGCCCAATCTTCCTTCCATGGAGTAGCTGGTGGGTTTGAACCGCCAGCCCTCTGGTTAGTACTCAAATGCCTTAGCCACTATGCAATAGTGAAACACAAATGGTTTGTGCCACCCAGGGACCTGTAAATAGTTAATGTTTCTTACATGAAGGGGAGGGAGCTCTGGTAGCATAGTGCCTAAGGCACTTGACTGCTAACCAGAAGGCTGACGGTTCAAACCCACCAGCCACTACTCCGAAGGAAGGTTGGGCAATCTACTTCCGTAGTGACACTACCTCGGAAACCCAAGGAGGGGTCGCTATGAGTCGGGTCTGACTTGAAGGTACATAACAACAACAACATATGAAGGGGAAGCCCTCATGGTGCAGTGGTTAAAGTATGTGGCTGCTAACCAAAATGTCAGTGATTTGAACCTCTCAGCTGTGCCGTAGGAGAAAGATGTGGTAGTGTGCTTCTGTAAAGATTTATAGCCTTGGAAACCCTATGGGACAGTTTTACTGTATACCACAGGGGCACTATGAGTTGGAGTTGACTTGATGGCTCTGGGTTTTGTTTTTTGACAATAAAAGAAACTCAAAGAAGGCACCATTCCCCCAATGTAAGACAGGTTTGAAAGTCCTTAGGAAGGACATGGGGGATGTGGGTACCCCATACCCTATGGGGACCATTAACTGGTGCAGTGTTTTGGTTCTGGGTTAAATGTGCAGTGTACACACACCTAAGCCAGCGATCCCACTTGTAGGAATCTGTCCTAATATTATGCAGGTATATAGACAGACACAGAGCTAAAAAGAGTGCTCTTACCTGATGAAAGCAGTAAACCTATGTAGATGTTAATAGGGGGAAGTGAAGCAAATTTTGGTGTGTCCATGCACTGCTAAGCATCTGTTTGCAAGAACAAGGTAGATGCTGATGCCCCACTGTGGAAAGTGGTCCAGGAGGATAAGAAAGGGAACAAGGAGCAGAACAGCACAGAGCTTAGTTACAGATGTGCCTTTAAAATGTGGGTGGAGGTGGCAGCAGGATGATTGAGTATCTGGTACATGGTTTTTCCTGCTTAGCTGTGCAAGCAGCCATTGACAGTGTAGACCCCCCAGCAGGGGGTCTTGGGTGGGGATGGGCAAGGGGGTAAGGGACCATTTTCTTGTTCATGTTGTCTCCTTTTGTACTGTTGGAATCTTTAAAATCATGAGCATTGCTTTCATATATGCATATATTAACCCCTATACGATATTTGGGAGCTCTGGTAGCGTAGTGCCTAAGGCACTTGACTACTAACCAGAAGGCTGGAGGTTCAATCCCACCAGCCACTCCTTGGAAGGAAGATGGGCAATCTACTGCCATAGTGATACTGCCTCAGAAACCCAAGGAGGGGTCGCTATGAGTCGGGTCCGACTCGATGGCACATAACAACAACAACACAACATACAATATTTAAATAGAAAACACAAATATTTGTGCATGCAAATGAGATGTGTGCACACTCCCCAGCACTACACAAGTAAGTGAGAGACCTTCCAAGGAGATGGGGGCTAGCACTTGTCCATCTTAAGTCCTGAAAAGCTGGGCAAATAGCAGCTTCAAGTCTATGGTCCTCAATTCTGGACTCTGGTCTTCAGCCCTGGCTATCTCCCTGGAGGGGTCTCCTCCACATGGATTGATGGCGAGAGGTCGTGGTGGATTCTCTGTTCTCTTTGCACAGGGCAAATGGAGGTCCAGAGGGAGCAGTGACCCATATGGCCGAGGGCCTGGCCAGAACCCCAGTGTTCAATGTGACAATGCTCCTTTCCCTGCCCTGGTCACACCCCAGCGCTCCCCCAGAGCTGAGAGCTCAGCCCTGGGCAGAGCAGAGACATGCCAGGGGTGAGGGGAGGGTAGGCTTTTCCCTTGGGTGTCACCTTTCTGGTGGCCGACAGGGGCAATAGCTCGTTCTAACCAGGGCCTAAGGAGTTTTTCTATAGACTTGAGTCAGTCTTTGGAAATTCTCTTTCTGTAAAACAGTTTTTAAAACCTTTTACTTCAGAAATTACTTATGATGCTTCATTCAGTTTTATTTCTTGAATGTTTATTTCTTTGGTTATATTGTCAGAGGGGCCCATTCCCTAGAGAAGGCCGTCATGCTTGGTGAAGTAGAGGGTCAACCAAAAAGAGGAGGACCCTCAATGAGATGGATCGACACAGTGACTGTGACGATGGCCTCAAGTGTAGCAATGATTGTTGGATGGTGCAGGACCAGGCAGTGTTTCATTCTGTTGTGCATGGGGTCATTATGAGTTGGAACCAATTTGATAGCACCTAACAACAACAACAACAGCTTCATATAGTTTTCCTAGCGTACATTTTACCCAAATTATTACTGACAACTTTAGGGGACAACTAGATTCTAAGACTATTTGCAAGATAGAAATTTAAGCAAATGAAAAAAAAAAAAAAACCTCTTGAGATAATTATTCAGGAAGGCCTAGTGTAAATGGAAAACCAAAATTGAGGACATATTATCTCAGATTTAATCCAGTTGTTGTTAGGTGCCATCAAGTCGTCTCCAACTCATAGCGACCCTATATACAACAGGATGAAACACTGTCTGGTCCTGTGCCAGCCCCATGATCCCTGAGATGCCTGAGCCCATTGCTGTGTTCTAGGAAAAACAGGACATTTTTCAATATTGGATTTGGGAGAAAAATGGTTTTCTCTCTCTGATTCTTTGTAAAATATACACAGGGTGGAGGCCTTATCAATTATGTGATATTTGATCTGACCACTTCACAGGAGGATTAGGGGTACCTGGGTGTGAGGGAACTCAGTGTACACCAGAGGAGGCTGGGTTGGGCCAGGATGGCTGACTCTTCACAGACAGGAGAAATATACCAAGAAAAGGAAAAACTGACCAAGGCCGTAAGATACTGGACATAGAACCAGACCACCTCAGGGACAGGAGCTATACTACCAGGGTTCCTATGAGGCTCAGGTGCTGGACACCTCTATGGGGACAAGTGTGTTCAGGGAAACCCCCCCCCACACACACTCCAGACAGATTCTGGACACAGTCTGTGAGAAGTGTGTGCAGGGAACCCCCCTCAGACAGGTTGTGGACACTATGAGGACAAGTGTGTGCAAGGAACCCCCTCAGATAGGTTCTGTGATACACTCTATGAGGAAGGGTGAATGTAGGGGTCAATGAGGTGTACTTAGGGACATAGGACTGGTCAGCAGGGGAGGTGGGTGGTGATGTGGATACTGTAGGGTCCTCAGCTGACCCATAGGGCCTTGAGCTGGAATGCCCCCTCAGAATTAATCCACTGAGGAAAATGGCTGGGCCTTTATACCTCTGCACAGAGGTCACTGGAGATGGGCTATCCAATGGACAGGAGTGACCTCAGCCAGGAGTTTCCTGGGGGTCAGGACAATGCCTTCAGGGGGACTTGGGGGTCCCCTGGCCACAGATTGCACTCCTGGGGGTTGAGCTCCTTGACCCTGAAGAGGGCTTGAGCTGCTGCCCTGTGTCCACCACACACCACTGTTTGGTTTCAACCTTCCTGGACTCTCCTCTTTTTGTGAAGCAAGTACTTGAATCTCTTAATTCAAAAACACTGCTAGGAGCTCTCTCCATATTTTAGGTGGCAAGCAGCTTGTTAAATCTTCCTCAGAAATTTTAGCCAAACTATGTTCAGTGGAAGAGACAAAATGTGTCAGGAATTACAAGATGATAAGGCTTAGATTAGAATTCTCTTTTGGAATAGAATTTGTTGTTACATGCCATCAAGTCAATGGCAACTCCTAGTGACCCCACGTGACAGAGTAGAACTGCCCCATAGGGTTTCATAGACTGTAGTCTTTATGGACGCACATGTCCTGGTCTTTATCCTGCAGAGCTGCTGGGTGGGTTCAAACAGCAGAGCTTTCAGTTAACAGCCAAGCACTGGACCATTGTACCACCAGGGTTCCTATGAGGCTTAGATATAAAAATCCAAAATAAAAATTAAAAAGTGAAATTTAAATAGACTTTATTTTTTAGAGCAGTTTTAGGTTTGCAGACAAGTTGTGCAGAAAGTACAGAGAGTTCTCAAACACCCCGTCCTTACACATTCCCGCTCCTATTAACAACATCTTGCATTCATTCATGTGATGCATTTGATGAATGGATATTGATACACAGTGATTAACTCAAGTTCACAGCTTACATCAGAGCTCACTCTGTGTTGTACAGTGTGATCCAAAATAGAATTCTAATAGTCAAGATCAAAACGATGGCAAATGTAGCGATGGAAACAAATTCTGACAGAATACCAGGAGGAAGCCTCCCTGCTCTTCTTAAATGAATGTGACACAGAGTGTAAATGAGAAGGTTCACACTTTCTTAAAGTCTCAAGAACTTTCCCCACATCCATGGAAATTGTTCTATTTCTGTTGTCCTTTGGCACAAAGAAGAGGGAACCTGCTGCACGTGTTCTGGATTTGGGAAAAGCAATATAGAACGTTTTACATTTTTATATAAAAACCTATTCTTAATATCCTGAATCACTTGCTCTCTTTCTGAGATATGATGTGGTGAAGAATATCCTCACAGCTTGGTAGTTTCTTTGTAGGGTAGTTGGTTTGGTGCCATGAGGGAAAAGAAATATTCGGAGGGCTGGCGGGACAAAGCTGAGGGAAGCCACCTTTCACTCACCTCAGGACAATTCAGAAAGGAACCTAAGGAGACTACTGGAGAGAGAGATTGTCCTAGATATCCCTTGACTCCAGAAGGTACTGCCTAACAAACTAAGGGAATCTTCAAAAAAATAACTGTACCATGACACTTTCTATATTTTATCTTGGAAATATTTTCCTCGACATGGCTAGGAAAAATGTCTACTGCTCTTCTCCCAGTTATGCCTTGAACATGTAGACATGAGGAGAGATGAGGTCTGCTTTAGTGGATCGAGGCACAATGAGCCAGGACAAATATGTTATGAACCCATTATATGAAAAAAGCAAATATGTAGAAACTGAAGATTATTAGTGGTTCCCAGGGGAACAAGGGAGGGGGAAAAAGGGGAATTTTTGGTGGTAGAATGATTTGGAAAAAGACAGCGATAATAGTTGCACAGCATGAAGAAATATCAGTGTCACTGACTTACACATGTAGAAACTTGAATTGGCGAATATTTGTTGTATATTTTCACCTCAATAAAAATTTCAAAAGGCACAGTGAGCACTTGGATGCCAGAGGAAGTTAGAAAGGGAGAGGAGAGAGCATGAGGCATCCATGTGGACATGAGCAAAGCTAGAGTGTAGGTAGGTTTCCTTTGGCAAGGCCCACAGGTCCATTCAAGGACTTTTCACTGATGGTGAGTTCCATTGAAGGGTAGACATCTTGGGTTTATTTTATTTATTTTTTTTCCCCTTTCAGGAGAGCAAGGTTAACAATGAGTCTTAGGGGAAGATATGGAGGTAACAGGGTTGATGTGGTTAAAAGACTGCAGTTCTCACGGCCCAGAGTCAGCCTGCATGTGGAGATGCCGGAGGAACAAGGAAGGCATTGGTGTGTCCAGGCAGCTCCTCCCAACGGAGGCTGCCACACAGTGCAGCTCAGGAAAGTGTGATGGGAGCTTGAGAGTCCAGTCTGGATAGGTTCTGGACCTGCTGTGGTAGGGTGGTCAGAGCCAGAGGGGCTCCCCTGGGAGAGGTACAGGTCAAGGTCAGAGGGGTGGGTTGCTGTTTGAGTTTCCCAGAACTGTTGTAATGGGAATACCACAAGTAGGTGGGTTTAAAGAACAGGAATTATTTTCTCACAGTTCAAGAGACTAGAAGTCTGAATTCAGGGTGTCAGCTGTAGGAAGAAAGAGGTCCTTTTTTGGGGGTCTATTTCAGCTTTTATTGTTGGGCACTGTCAAGGCAGTTCTGACTCACAGTGACCCCACGTGACAGAGTAGAATTGCCCCAGAGGGTTTTCTTGGCTGTAATCTTTACAATAGCAGATCTCCAAATCTTTCTCCCATGGAGCCTCTGAGTGGCTTCAAGCCACCAACCTTTTGGTTAGCAGCTGAGCACTTGCTTTTCAGCTTCTAGTGGCTGGCAATCCTTGGAGTTGCTGGGATTGTAGACTAGTCTGCCTCTGTCATATTCAGGTAGTATCTGTCTTTCCCCTGTGTCAGCTTGTCTCCTTGTTTATGCTACTCTCACATCACTCAGTGGTGATTCCGTTTAGGACACACCCTGCACTGATGGGACCTCATTAACATAACTGAGAGAACTCTACTTCCACGTAGGATCACATGCACAGATACTGGGGTAAGAACTCCCACATGTATTTTGGGAAAGGAGAATTTAATCCATAATAGCTACTCTGGGTTTTCTGCCTCCAAGCCCCCCATAACCCACCTCCCATGCTCCTGGTCAGGGAAAGTGTGTGTCCTAAGCAGATGGAGGCATTAGGGCCAGAAGAGAGCAGAAACCTTATCACTACCCTGCCAGGCTCAGCTGGCCATCCTGCTCTCCAGCTAAGGAGACAACACTGAATCGACTTATGTAAAGTTCAAACACAGGCAAGACCAGCCTATGGTGATAGACGCCAGGACTATGGTCACCCTTGGGAGGATACATAGAGGGCTTCTCAGGTGTTAGCCAGCTGACGGTTGTAGCATGGCTGTGTTCTCTGTGCTAACCCATTAAGCATGGCTGTGTACTCTGTGCTAACCCATTAAGCATGTCTATGCTGTGTGTGTGTTTCTGTATGTTTGTTATACTTGATTTGGGGGTACAAGAGAGAGGCAATGTGTCTTTTTATATAATATACCTCTTTTTAATATGCATAGCTGTAAAAATCTTTGTGCATTTTCCTCTGCATTCAACCATTGATAATAATGCTACAGAATTTACCTTTGCCCGGCAGTGAGAGCTTTGTTATGTTTTTAAAATCTGATTTGAAAATAAGTGCATTGTGCCTTCTGACATTCACCAGCAGGCATAGGCTGGAATGTTTGTAGCAGCCCTACTTGTGATGGCTACAGACTGGAATGATCCAAATGCCACCCACTGTAGAATGGGTAAATAAGTTGAGTTTATCCACGCAGTGGATTAGTGCGAGCCTCAAGAGTGAGCAAGCTATAAGTGCATGCGTCCATGGGGATGAGTCCCTCTGCAAAAGAGAGGATGCTGTAAAGTTCATAATCAGGCAAAGCTACTCTGAGGTGGGAGAGTCAGGAGAGCTGTTCCCAGAGTAGACATGAGAGGGCTACCAGGTGCTATGATGTCCTGCTCCTTGAGTTGGGCAACCAGATTACAACATGGGTGTTCACTATGAGAGTGTCCACAAAGCTGTATCATGATTTGTACAGTTTTGGATTCAACTATGACCCCCCCCCCCCGAATATGTGTTGGGATCCTAACCCTTACACCTATGTATAGGATCAGGTTTAGGGATAGGATTTTCTTAGTCATATAGTTCTATATTACTTAGCCTATATTACTTGCTATATTCTTAGTCAAAAGTTCTATATTACTTTTCCCAAATTCAGAACATGTGCAGCAGGATTTTCTTAGTCGTATTCATGAGGCAGTATTGGTATAAGGTGTGTCCTAAACCTAATTCCTGCTGAGTAATATAAAGAGCATATATAAAGAGCAGGAGCTCTGGTAGCATAGTGACTAAAGCACTTGACTGCTTAACCAGAAGGCTGGCGGTTCAAACCCACCAGCCACTCCTCGGAAGGAAGGTTGGGCAATCCTACTTCCGTAGTGATACTGCCTCGGAAACCCAAGGAGGGGTCGCTATGAGTCGGGACCGACTCAACAGCACATAACAACAACAACAACAACAATATAAAGAGCAGATTAGACACAGAAACAAGCACAAATAGGGTAATACAGATGTCACATGAAGATTTCCAGGGAACTGAGGAGCCACCAAGGGACAGGGACTGCAGAAGCTGAAATAGACAAAGGTTTTCCCTCAGAGCTGGCAGAGAGTGCCTGCCCTAGAGCTGGTGCCCTGAATTTGAACTTTTTGCCTTCTGAAGTGTAAGAAATAAGTTTTTCTTCTTTTAAACCACTCATTTGTGGCATTTGTATTATAACAACACTAGGGAATTAAGACATACACTCTTCTGTGTGAATGTGATTCTTCAATAAATAGATTTTTAAAGTAAGAGCTTCCTCCCTATTCTGATTACCTAGTGCCACTCTGACAGAAATATACCACAAATGGGATGGCCTTAACAAACAGGAGTTTATTCTTACAGTTTGGAGGCTTTAAGTACAAGTTCAAAGTGCCAGGCTCTAGGGGCTGGGTGAAAGCCCCTCAGCCTTGGGCTTCAGCTCTGCCTCCAGCTCCCAACCCACTGAAGCTAGAGGCTTTTCTTCACTCAGACAGCTGCTGGCTGCTGAGGCTGAGAAGCCCAAGGTTGACAAATAATAATGGCACAGTCCTGATGTTACCAAACCACATGGCAGGCCATTAATTTAAGTCCATTTTAAGTCCCAAGGCCGGCAGAGCATGGCAGGCTGCTGAACAATGACACGGCTACATGCAAGGGTCCAAGCGTGTCATAGGCTAGAGACCATTCCCCAAAGCTTCTCCTTATATACAGGAAGCAGACCACATTCCCTAAGGCAGCTACTCAGCTGCTTGTGGTAGATCCCACCATGGAATTGATTGCCAAACTCATCATGGGGAATAACTACCACCAGCTGCCCAGTCACTGAACCAGGTCCAGCCAAGTTGACACACAAATATAACCACCACACCTCCTTCCCTTTCCTTCCTAAACTGTCCAATCTGAAGAATGGAATTTTTAATTCTCATCGATTCCAGACCTTCTAGAACCATGAAGGCTGAAATGAGCCACCCAAACTGTCACATTGAGGTAATCTTTGAACCTTCAACCTTGAGAAAACTGGTTTTCTGAAAGTCATATATTTAGCTCAAACAATAGTCTGGCTTAATTAGTAAAGAACATTGTCTATTTCATAGAATAGCCTATGTGCAGTCAGTTTCAACAAGTTCAACAAATAGTTCCTAAGGTCAGATTGGAAGCTGTGTTTTAAGGTAAATCAGTAATTATCTGAATTGTTCTTCAAGAAAATGTTGCATCTCCATGAGTTACTATGTAAGCACTGTTCTGGCCCTGTTTCCATGGCAACATATAGTTACTAGTGATAAGTTGGAGTATAAGAATCTGCGAAAGATTTTTCTTCTTTGGAATGTTTTCGACTCTGTAGTCAGAAATCTTGTATATAAAATAAATAAATGGAGCCTTGGTAGCACAATGGTTAAGCTCTAAACTGCTAACTGAAATATCAGTGAGTCAAACGCACCAGCCGTTCTGCAGGAGAAAGATGTGGCAATCTGCTCTGTAAATATTACAGCCTAGGAAATCCTAGGGGGCAATTCTACTCAGTTCTGTATAATTGCTGTGACTCACAATTGACTCAATGGCAACAATAACAACAACATATTATACAACAGTAACATATTAAATAAACTTCAATCAATTTCTATTATTGGCTTAATATTATTTTTGTTTTAAGAGTTCTAAAGCCATAAGGTGGAATCATACACTATGTAGCATTTCAGACTGGCTTCTTTTTAAATTTTTTAATACAGGCATATCTTGGAGATATTGCAGGTTTAATTCCATACCACGCAATAATGTGAATGTTGCAATAAAATAAGTCACATAAATTTTTGGTTTCCCAGGGCAAATAAAAGTTATGTTGATTATACTGTAGTCTATTAAATGTTTAAAATTTGCAAAATTGTGAGAATGACCAAAATGGGACACAGAGACATGAAATGAGCACACACTGCTGGAAAAATGACGCCAGTAGACTTGCTTAATGCAGGGTTGCCACAAACCTTCAATTTATAAAAAAATACAGTATTTATGGAGTGCAATGAAGCAAAACACCATAATGTGAAGCACCATAAAATGAAGTATGCTTGTATAAGTAGTTAGGCTGAGTGACTAGCTATTTGGTTAAGTTAACCAATTGGGCAGAAGTGAACTTTCACCTCACTCCATGCAGCTCACTTATATTTATAAGTAGCCTAAGAATCCTGTGGATTATTTGCATCCTTAATGCATATAAACCCAGTACAGGCTTTTATGTTTGCAGTTTAGTTCAACAGCAAATGAAGAAGTTTGGAGAAATGTGTTTTAAGATGAAGCAGCAGTGGCACATTGCCTGGATGGGGGAGAAAGGGGACACATTGATTAGGCCCTCCTGGGTCCCCAGGCCACTGTTCTTATCTGTAGCCTGTATTGCCAAAGATAAAGAGGTGGGCTTGCAAACTCTGGATAAGAAGCCACTCCTGCTTTTGCTGTGGGAACAGGACATGCTGGCACAGTCTGAAGGTATCAAGGCTGAAGAGCTGTGCAAACGTGGTGTTGGTGCTGACAGATGACAGGAGTTAGCTTCTTATCTCTGGTAGATGGTAGTAGAAGGTAAGGGCTGGAGGGTGGAGAAGGGGAGAAAAGACGAGAATCTTAAAAAGTATTTTTCCTGCACAGAACATTTTTATTCCTTACAAAATGGATTTACATTTTAATTGAAAATAACAGCTACTTTTTATTTAAATTACCTGATATATATCGAGCACTTGAACATTGGTAAAATGAGGGTCTAGCCTTTGCTTCACCGTAGATGCTTGGATCCAGGGTTCCCTAAGCCAGCAACTCTGTCTCCAGTGCTGGAACCTTATTCCTAGGGGAGGGACCTGACTGGCTCAGCTTATCATTCTGAGCTGGACTCCACAGACCAGTTTATGGATTTCTGGGACAGATGTCTATTCCCGAAAGCTGTAGTGGGTGAAGGGGGGTGGGCTAGGGAGGGAGCCTGATACCAATAAGGAGTATGGGAGTGTCAAGTAATACAAGGGTTCACCACTTGGAAAGGGAGAATAAATTGCCTGTTACATGGCCAAGAGGCACCTGGGACTGAAATGGCCCCAAGCCAACCAGCTCCTCCTCCTCTATTTATCTTTTCATTGTATATCCATCCACAATAAGCCAGAAACCTGGGTCTGGCAAAAACCTGTTTTTCATGGCAAAAAACAGCCGATGATTATTTGTACCCGTATTCATTTGTGACTGCTGCTCCTTCCATTTGAGAGGTGGCATCTATTTCTCCATCCCTTGTAACTAGTTGGCCATGTGACTGGTTTGGCCAATGGGATATTAGTGAGCATGATATAATCGGACACTTGGAGGTTCTTGCCCATTGGGGCTTGCTCTCTCTTGCTATTGTTTGGAGTCCTGAGTCCAAAGATGAAGGGGCCCAGGTTAGTATTCTGGGGAATAAGAGAACCTCTGGGACAGGAATGAGCAGCTGAGGCCTCCCTACCCCAATTGTCCAGACACCAGCCCACCCACAAATCACCAACTTTGGGATTTATTTCTTAGTTTATACTTATCTGTTTTCTAATTTATTAATTGCTGCTTTTGGCTTTTGTAAGCCAGCCCCAAGACCAGTGGCAGGTGGGAATCTGCATGCGGTGAGGTGCCCGAGGGGCAGAACGCAGTAAGCCAGCCCTGGGACCAATGGAAGGTGGGTGTCTGCATGCGTGGAGATGCCCGAGGGCAGGTTGCAGTAAGCCAGCCCTGGGACCAGTGGAAGATGGGTGTTTGTGCCCTTGCAGCAGACCAGGTAAGTGAGCAGGGCAGGGGAGACCAGGAAATGAGCAGAGCAGTTTGGAATAGCTAAGGGAGACAAACTTGTGTGTTAGTTTGTCGTACTGTGGTTGCTTGAATGTCGCTGTGAGGCTGGAGGCTATGCCAGTGGTGTTTTAAATGCCAGCAGGGTTACCCATGGTGGACAGGTTTCAGGGGAGCTTCCAGCATAAGACAGACTCAGAAGAAGGAAGAGGCCATCCACTTCTCAAATAATTGGTCAGTAAAAACCTTATGAATAGCAGTGAAACACTGTCTGATATACTACTGGAAAAGTTTAAGAATAGCCCTGAAACATTGTGTGATATAGTACCAGAAGATGAGCCCCTCAGGTCGGAAGCTCTCAAAATATGACTGAAGAAGAGCTGCCTCCTCAGAATAGAGCAGACCTTAATGATGTGGCTAGAATAACGCTTTTGGGACCCCCATTTGCTGATGTTGCATACCTCAAAATGAGAATAAACAGCTGCAAATGTCCATTAATAATCAGAACATGGAATGTACAAAGTATGAATCTAGGAAAATTGGAATCTGTCAAAAATGAAATGAAACTCATAAAGATCGATACCCTAGGCATTAGTGAGCTGAAGTGACCTGGTTTTGGCCATTTGGAATCAGATGACCATATGATCTACTATGCCACAAAGGACAAATTGAAAAAGAATGATGTGGCATTCATCATCACAAAGAATGTATCAGATCTATCTTGAAGTACAATGCTGACAGGATAATATCCATACGCCTATGAGGAAGACCAGTTAATACCACTGTTACTCAAATTTATGCACCAACCACCAAAGCCAAAGATAAGGAAATTAAAGATTTTTACCAACTTCTGCAGCTTGAAATCGACCGAACATGCAATTAAGATGTGTTAATTATCACTGGTGATTGGAATGCAAAAGTTGGAAACAAAGAAGAATCACCGGTAGCTGGAAAATTTGGCCTTGATGACAGAAATAACGCTGGAGATCGCATGATAGAATTTTGCAAGACCAAAGACTTATTCATTGCAAATACCTTTTTTCAACAATGCAAACAACAGCTATACATGTGGACTCTGCCAGACGGAGTACACAGGAATCAGATTGACTACATCTGTGGCAAGAGGGGATGGAAAAGCTCAGTATCTTCAGCCAAAACAAGGCCAGGACCTGACTGTGGAACACATCATCAACTGCTCATATGCAAGTTCAAGGTGAAGCTCAAGACTATTAAAACAAGTCCATGAGAGCCAAAATATGACCTTGAATATATCCCTCCTGAATCTAGAGCCCATCTAAAGAACAGATTTGATGCATTGAACACCAATGACCAAAAACCAGAATAACTGTGGGATGACATCAAGAACATCATCCATGAAGAAAGCACAAGGTCATTAAAAAGATGAGAAAAGAAGAAAAGACCAAAACGGATGTCAGAAGAGACTCTGAAACTTGCCCTTGAATTGGAAGTAGCTAAAGCAAATGGAATAGTGGCTAAGGCACTTGACTGCTAACCAGAAGGCTGGCGGTTCAAATCCACCAGCCACTCCTCGGAAGGAAGGTTGGGCATTCCTACTTCCGTAGTGATACTGCCTCAGAAACCCAAGGAGGGGTCGCTATGAGTCGGGGCCGACTCGATGGCAAACAACAACAACAACAAAGCAATGGAAGAATTGACAGGATAAAAGTGCTGAACAGAAGATTTCAAAGGGCAGCTTGAGAAGACAGAGTCAATTATTATAATGAAATGTGTCACTAGTTGGAGTTAAAAAACCAAAAGGGAAGAACACACTCAGCATTTCAGCAGCTGAAAGAACTGAGGAAAAACTTTAAGCCTTGAATTGCAATATTGAAAGATTCCATGATTAATATGTTGAATGATGCAGGAAACTTCAAAAGAAGATGGATGGACTACACAGAGTCACTGTACCAAAGAGAATTGGTAGATGATCATTCATTTCAGAAGGTGGCATATGATCAAGAACCAGTGGTACTGAAGGAAGAAGTTAAAGCTGCACTGAAGGAATTGGTGAAAAACAAGGCTCTGGGAATTGATGGGATAGCCATTGAGATGTTTTAACAAACAGATGTTGTGTTGGAGGCACTCATTCAGCTATGCCAAGAGATTTTGAAGACAGCTACCTGACCAACTGACTGGAAGGGATCCATATTTGTACCCATTCCAAAGAAAGGTGATCCCACAGAATGTGGAAATTATCAAGCAATATTACTGATATCACATGCAAGTAAAATCTTACTGAAGATAATTAAAAAACGGTTACAGTATATTGACAGAGAACTTCCTGAAATGCAAGGGGATGTGGAGTGAGGGATATCATTAGCTGATGACAGATGGATCTTGGCTCATAGCAAAGAATACCAGAAAGATGTTCACTTGTGTTTTATTGTCTATGAAAAGACATTCAATTGTGTGGGTCATAACAAATTATGAGTAACATTGAGAAGAAAGGGAATTCCAAAACACTTGATTGTACTCATGAGGAACCTGTACATAGACCAGGAGGCTGTCATTCAAACGGAACAAGGAAATACAGCATGGTTTAAAATCAGGAAGGGAGTGCATCAAGGTTGTATCCTTTCACCATACTTACTCAATTTGTATGCAGAGCAAATAATCCAAGAAGCTGGATTATATGAAGAAGCATGTGGCATCAGGATTGGAGGAAGGCTCATTAACCACCTGTGGTATAAAGATGACACAACTTTGCTTGCTGAAAGTGAGGATGACTTAGAGCACTTACTGATGAAGATTAAAGACTACAGTCTGCAGTATGGATTACACCTCAATATAAAAGCAAAAATCCTCACAACTGGACCAATAAGCAGCATCACCATAAATGGAGAAAAGACTGACGTTGTCAAAGGCTTCATATTACTTTGTTCTATAATCAAAGCCTATGGAAGCAGTAGCTAAGACGTCAAAAGATGTATTGCATTGGGCACACCTGTTGCAAAAGACCTGTTTTAAGTGCTGAAGAGCAAAGATAGCTCCTTGGAGACTAAGATGCGCCTAACCCAAGCCATGGTATTTTCAATCGCCTTATATGCATGTGAGAGCTGGACAACGAATAAGGGAAACCGAAGATGAGTTGGAGACAACTCGACGGCACATAACATCAACAAATAAACAAATAAAGCTTTTGTCTTTATTAATTTCTTCCTTCTGCTTTCTTTTGTTTCGTTTTGTTGTTCTTTTTCTTTGAGTCAGACATATAAATCATATTTTTATTTTTTATATTGAGGTAAGTAAGCATTTTCCTTTGAGCACTGCTTGAGCTACACTTTATTCATTCTGATACAGATTTTTCACTAATGCAATTTCCTGAATATTTTACATGTTTTGTATTTCTTCTTTGAGCCCAGAGTTATTGAAAATTAAGTTAGAAGGAAGAAGCATTTTGTTGATCTGATCTTATTTTTTATTTCTAATTTTACTACATTGTGATTGAAATTTCCAATAATATTTATCTTATTTTAATCTCCTTGGTCAGTTATGAACTGAGAGAGATGAATTAAAGTCTTTCTTTGTGTTTCTGTTGATTCCTTCCTTGGTAATATGTGCTTTCAGAACTTGCCACTGTTACTTGGAGCATAGACAACAGTTACATGTTCATTGTAAATTGGACAGTTAACATTTATAATGCTTTGTTTTATTGGAAGCTTTTTGGCTTAAATTTCGCCATGTTTGAGATTCTGATCGCTGTTATTTTTGGTTTCCTTTTTCAGATAAACTATTGCTTATCCTTCATCTTCAGTCATTTCAAATAATTTTTAGGTGTGCTTCTTGTATATAGCAAGGATTGGGTTTTGCTTTTTGGTACAATCTGTAAATCTCTCTTTTTCTAAATAGGTAAATTTATCCCATTTACACTTAATGATATAACAGTTGTATTTGAGTTCTTTCATATTCTTTTACATTTTGTTTTCTCTTTGTTCAAAAAAGTCTTTCAGAATGTAGTGTCCTTGTTTTGCTTTGTTCATTTGATTTTTAATATGCAATTCTTCTGATACTTAGGAAGGTTATGTTTTTGTACTATGGTCATGTGATAGTTGAGGTGTGTGTCACCTTGGCTAGGCCATGATTCTAAGTGGTTTAGCAGTTATGATATAGTCATCCCCATGATGAGATCTCATATAATGTAATCACCTCTATGATGAGATCTGCTATGAGTGGCCAAAGTTGAAAGGAAATGTCCTCAGGGGTGTGGCCTCCTTCCAATATTTATATAGATGTCCTGGCAAAGGTTTCTGGCTTTTGATGGATTTGGATCCAGCATCTGGCTCATCATCATCTCCAGTTCCTGGATTTGAACCAGTGACCTGCCATATTGCCTGCTGAGTTTTGGATTGTTGCCTTCATATCCTGTGAGCCAAGAGAATGCCATCTTACCTGCTGATCTTGGGTTCGTCAGGCCCTGAAGCTACATGAGTCAGGAGAAGCCTCCAGCTTGATATCTCACCTACAGATTTGGGACCCACCAGCTTCTACAACTGTGTGAGCCATTTCCTTGTGATAAATGTCTCTGTGTGTGTGTGTGTGTGTGTATATATATATACATTATATATATATACACTTCATTAGTTTTGCTTCTTTAGAGAACCCAGCCTAAGACAGTTAATCTTTATTCATAAATCTTATGTTGTTGTTGTTGTTAGGTGTCATTGAGTTGTCTCTGACTTACAGCACAGCAGACTATGCACAGCAGAACAAAATACAGCCTGGTCCCATGCTAGCTCCGTGATCCTTGCTATATCTGAGCCCTTTGCCACAGCCACTGTGTCAATCTATCTCATTGAGGGCCTTCCGCTCTTTTATTGACCCCCCACCTTACCAATCATGACATCCTTCTCCAGGGAATGGTCCCTTCTGACAACATGACCAAAGTAGGTGAGATGAAGTATGGCCATTCTTGCTTTCCAAGGAGCATTCCGGCTGCACTTCCTCCAGGACAGATTTGTTAGTTCTTATATAGCAGTCCATGGTATTTTCAGCATTCTTCACCAGCATCACAACTCAAAAGCACCACTTCTTCTTTGGTCTTCCTTATTCATTGTCCAGCTCTCACGTGCATATGAGGTGGTTGAAAATATCATGGCTTGTCTCAGGCACACCTTAGTCCTCAAGGGGACAACTTTGCTCTTCAGCACTTGAAAGAGGGCCTTTGCAGCTGACTGGCCCAGTGCTATGCATCGTCTAATGTCCTGACTGCTGCTTTGATTGGCATCGATTGTAGAATTAAGCAATGTGAAGTCTCTGACCACTTCAATCTTTTCTCCATTTATCGTGATGCTGCTTATAGGTCCTGTTGTGAGGATTTTTGTTTTCTTTATATTGAGATGTAATCCATACTGCAGACTGTAGTCTTCAATTTCATCAGTAAGTGCTCCAAGTCATCCTCACTTTCAGCAAGCAAAGTTGTATTGTCAGCATATCACAGGTTGTTCATGATTCTTCTTCCAATCTTGATGCCATATTCTTCTTCATATAGTCCAGCTTCTCAGATTATTTGTTCAGCATATAGATTGAATAAGTATGGTGAAAGGATACAACCCTGATGTGTTCCCTTCTTGATTTTAAGCCATGTAGTGTCCCCTTGTTCTGTTCAAACAATAGCTTTCTGGTCTATACAGGTTCCTCATGAGTACCAGTAAGTGTTCTGGAATTCCCATTCTTCTCAATGTTATCCACAATTTGTTATGATCCACATAATCAAATACTTTTGTGTAGTCAGTAAAACATAAGTAAACTTCTTTCTGGTATTCTTTGCTTTGAGCCAAGATCCATCTGACATCAGCAACAATATCCTTTGTTCCACATCTTCTTCTGAATTCAGCTTGCATTTCTGGAAGTTTTCTGTCAATATACTGCTGCAACCTTTTTGAATTATCTTCAGTAAGATTTTACTTGCATGTGATATCAATGATATTGCTCAATAATTTCCACATTCTGTGGGATCACCCTTCTTCCAAATCTCTTGTCATAACCAAGTTAGTGCCTCCAGTGGGGTATCCATTTGTTGAAACATCTCAATAGGTATTCTGTTCGTGGAGTCTTGTTCTTCACCAATTCCTTCAGTGTAGCTTTGACTTCTTCCTTAAATACAATTGTTTCTTGAACATATTCCACCTCCTGGAATGGAAGAAGATCAACCAGTTCTTTTTGGTACAGTGATTCTGTGTATTTCTTCCATCTCTTTTGATGCTTCCTGCATCACTCAATATTTTGTCCATAGAATCTTTCAATATTGCAACTCAAGGCTTAAAGTTTTTCCTTGTTTTTTTTTCAGCTTGAGAAATGCTGACCATGTTCTTCCCTTTTGGTTTTCTAACTCCAGGTCTTTGCACATTTCATTATAGTAATTGGCTTTGTCTGCTCGAGCTGCTCTTTGAAATCTTCTGTTC
>NW_006922043.1:61726-64005 GCF_000298275.1 Orycteropus afer afer
TTTGCAATGAATAAGTCATTGGTCTTGCAAAATTCTATCATGCGATCTCCAGCATTATTTCTGTCACCAAGGCCAAATTTTCCGGCTACTGGTGATTCTTCTTTGTTTCCAACTTTTGCATTCCAATCACCAGTGATAATTAACACATCTTAATTGCACATTTGGTCAATTTCAGGCTGCAGAAGTTGATAAAAATCTTTAATTTTCTCATCTTTGTCTTTGGTGGTTGGTGCATAAATTTGAATAATAGTCATATTAACTGGTCTTCCTTGTAGGTATATGGATATTATCCTATCACTAACAGCATTGTACTTCAGGAAAGATCTTGAAACATTCTTTGTGATGATGAATGCCATGCCATTCCTCTTCAATTGTCATTCCTGGCATAGTAGATCATATGGTTGTCTCATTCAAAGTGCCCAAAACTGGTCCATTTCAGCTCACTAATGCCTAGGATATCAATCTTTATGCATTCCATTTCATTTTTGACAGATTCCAATTTTTCTAGATTCATACTTCATACTTTCCATGTTCTGATTATTATGGATGTTTGCAGCTCTATCTCTTCAATTTGAATTGCATCACATCAGCAAAAGGAGGTCTCAAAAGCTTTACTTTATCCATATCAGTAAGGTTGGTTCTACTCTGAGGAGGCAGCTCTTCTCCAGTCGTATTTTGAGAGCCTTCTAACCTAAAGGGCTTGTCCTCCTGCACTGTATCAGACAATTTTTCCAGGCTTTCCATAAAGTTGCATCATAATGTATCAGACAGTGTTTCTCTGCTATTCATAAGGTTTTCCCTGGCCAATTCTTTGAGAAGTGGATGGCCTCTTCCTTCTGCCTCATCTGTCTCAGTCTGTAAGCTGCATTGAAACCTGTGTACCATGTGCAATCCTGTTGGTGTTTGAAACACTGGTGCCACAGCCTCAAGCCTCATAGCAACACACAAGCCACCACAGTATGACAAACTGACAGACAAGTTTGTCTCCCTTAGCTATTCGAAACCTTCCCACCCTCTCTTTTCCCAGCTATCCTACCTCTTGGGGGTGGGAGCTGTGTCCCTCCCCTTACCTGGATCCCTCATAAATCTTATATGACAGATTTGTTTGTTGAGTTAGTATTTGTAGCCTACTATAAGTAGGACTAAAATTAACATATTTGCTCTTCTTTTCTCTATTATCTAATTTAAGTGAATTTTATCTTTCTTAGCATTTGAAGTGTTAAATATTTTTGTAGTATTATTGGTTATTTCTGAAGAATAGCTTTTGATCCCACATTATTATGATGAGTCATTTAGCAACTTATTCTACCTCTCCCACCTTTTCCCTCTTCTACAAACTCTATGTTTTCATGGTATATGGCATTTACATTCCCTTTTCTCATTTACATTCCTAATCTCTCTTTTGCTCTTTTTGTTTGTTTGTGTTTGTTTTGGCTTTTTTATATTGTGCTCTGGTGGCATAGTGCCTAAGGCATTTGACTGCTAACCAGAAGGGTGGTAGTTCAAACCCATCAGCCACTCCTAAGAAGGAAGACTGGGCAATCTACTTCCATAGTGATACTGCCTCAGAAACTCAAGGAGGGGTTGCTATGAGTCGGATCTGTCTTGATGGCAGTGAGTTTGGTTTTTTGAAAATAATTTGCTTTTTTGAAAATAATTTGCTTTTAATGAAGTTCTGCAATTAACATTTTCAATGTTCATCATTAGTCACAATCGTTAGCTAATGATTAGCAATTATTTCCTCAGGAAGGGCTCATGGAAATCACATGCCCTGAGTTCTTGCATCCTCAAAACTATTTGTCTCCAGCCATTAGAATGGAAGGAGATTGGCTAGATATAAATCATAATTCTCTTCTTGAAGATCATATTAATATTTCTTATTGTCTTCTGTGTAGGCACCTGAGGCTAGCCTGAGATTTCTTCTTCTGTTAAGGGACTTGATAATTTTGCCCAACTACCCCAAATATCCCTTCCTTATCTTTCTTAAATTACATTTTTAAAATGTGTTCTGTTCCATTGCCTTATTTTTCTTCTCCATGGACTCCTATAATACATGCATTGGATCTTCTTTGTCCTTATCTTTAATCCTCTTAAATATTGTCATTAATCTTGTTTAATTTCCTCCCCTAGTTTCTGTCTTCCTTATGCTTTCTTGCTATCTGAAATACTATGTCTTTGGGCATGGATTTATGTATTTCCTGTAGAATTGTACCTTAAAAAAATTATATATATATGAGCTCTGGTAGCATAGTGCCTAAGGCACTTGACTGCTAACCAGA
>NW_006922043.1:64386-124305 GCF_000298275.1 Orycteropus afer afer
GGAAACCCAAGGAGGGGTCGCTATGAGTCGGGGCCGACTTGACGGCACATAACAACAGCAACAACAAATATATATATATATAACTTTTATTTCTTTGATTTTTTCTTCACCTTTTTCTCTCCCTCAATTTTGCCAGCTTACATTTTCCCTTCTTGTACCATTTTTCCTAAAATTTTGCATGTCTGCCTTATGTTTTTTTCATCAGTAGAAATAATTACTTTGTTAAAACTTTAGAAATATATGGTAAAATATCTTGTCACAATTTCAACTGATCCATTGCAACATTTTCTGATGAGTATTCTTCATTTGTTAGGAAATTTGGTGCTCTTTCTCATATTTACAGCAGGATCTTTGTGCCACTGCTATGCCAATTTATTTTGTCTATCCATCATTAAATGAGTTGATTCTTCTGGCCCAGCTACTTGCAAGAAGCTGCTCTGTGAGAAAGGGATCAGTACAGTCTTCCCTGCTGCTACTCAGATGGATACCTTCCTGAGAATACAGCCAATCTGTGTAATGATGTGTGTAGCTCTACCTTCTTTGAACTTTTGGACCAAGCTGGGCCCAGGTGGACTCCCTCCACTTTCCCTTCCCATGGTTACAGAAAAGTGATAAAGTGGTTTCCTTTCAAAGGCAGCCCCCTTCATCTACAAGAGAGCTTCTGCTGGAGCGTGCTGAGTGCTGCCTTCTCTGGACAAGCTCACCACCCTTCAAGCTTCTCTTTACTTTTGCCTGGTTTTAGCTTTTTTCTTTTGCCTTTATATGTATTTTCAGGGTCTACAGGTTATACTCATCTCCTAATTTTTTTCTAAGAACAGAGTTTAAAAATTTCTCCTTGCTGCATTGATGTGATTTCTAGATGAATAAAGATCCAATTTTTGATTTACACAGCCATCTTCAAACTAGAAGACCACAAATTCACCCTTTTCAAGTAAATATGTCAGGATTTTTTAAAAAATATAATGACGCCTTTTGGGATACTCTGTTTAGGCTTTTTTTTTTTCAGCTCAAGATAACAATTATTTTTCCTGAAACAAATTTTAGGGTTCATTTGACTTTAGGAATACCCATTGTAGCATTTTAAAGTAGTATAGCTCATAACAGTATATATTATATCTTAAATATTTAAATAAACTGCTTTAGTAGAATAAACAGTGGGGACACATTTCACCATGTTTTTCTTAAAAGAAAAAGAACTAGAAACTTTTCTTTTTCATTTTCTACTTCTTAGTTTTGCCCTTATTTATATAAAAGCCTCAAGGGGAAAATGATTATTTTTCCTTTCTGATTCTTCACAGAATAAAAAGACTGCAAAGGTCATTTATCCCTTTCAGAAAAAAAATCTGGGCCACTGGTACTGGTCTCACCTTGGAGGCTCATGAAATGTGGATGTGAGGAGATCCTGCAAAGACTAGGAAAGGAGGTTGGGAGGTGACAGGTGCCGGCTTCTCAGGGACAAGAAGAACTTGCAAAGAGGAGCGGAAGCATCAGAAAGATCAGCAGGAATAAGAGCTATCAAACCAGGGCAGCTTTTTCAGACATGAGCCCCCTGCTCAAACCCAGTCTCCAGGGCCCTTCTCTTTTTGAAGCAATTATGAGAACCATCTTTTTCAGCAGTGCTCTCTGATATGAACACTCCTTTCCTGTTATGTTCTAGATGAAAGGCTCTGAGTTAAATTTTCCCTCACAAAAAATTCATTCAAGCCCTGTTTAGTGGAAGAGGCTGTCGAAATGTGTCAGGAATTACAAAGCTTAGACAAAAATAGAAACTTGAAATAGTACTTAACAATAATTATGGAGAAAATGAGGACATGCATGTGATGGGGAAGAAGTCCATGTAAAAATGCCCTTCTCTATGGGACTTTTTCCTGAAGAAAATGTTCATTCACATGACTTATAAACACCTTCCTCACAGCATATAAATGAGGGAGGTAGTTTTTCTAAACATTCTCAAAAAATATTCAAAATATAAGAAAATTAATCCATTTCAATTAGAAATTCTCAACCAGTCTTGATCTACAGCTCTCCCTGTCCCTTGATCCCCAGGAAACATATGTCAATGTCTAGAGATATTTTTCATTCTCACAACTTAGGGAGGAGATGCACCTAGCATCCAGACATGCTGGTAAAATCCTACAGTGCACAGGAAAACCTATACCATAAGAAAATGCTGTTGTAGTGTGCTGTCAAGTCAATTCCGACTCATAACCACCCCATGTGACTGAGTAGAACTGCCCCATAATATTTCCTAGGCTTTCATGTTTCATGGATTACAGAAAGGTTGATGAATTTGAATTATGGTGTTGGTGAAGGACATTGAATATGCCATGGACTGCCAAGAGAACAAACAAATCTATCTTGGAAGAAGTACAGCCAAAATACTCCTTAGAAGTGAAGACGGCCAGACTTCATCTTTTGTACTTTGGTAATATTATAAGGAGGGACCAATCCTTGGAGGAAGGATATCATGCTTAGTAAAGTAAAGGGTCATAACAAATTATGGATAACATTGAGAAGCATGGGAATTCCAGAATGCTTAACTGTACTCATGAGAAACCTATACATAGACCAGGAGGCTGTTATTCAAACAGAATAAAGGGATACTGCATTATTTTAAATCAGGAAGGGAGTATCAAGCATCTAGGTTGTATCCTTTCACCATACTTATTTGATCTGTATGCTGAGCACATAATCTGAGAAGCTGGACTATATGAAGAAGATCGTGGCATCAGGATTAGAGGAAGACTTATGAACAACCTGTGATTTGCAGATGACACAACCTTGCTTACTGAAAGTGAAGATGACTTGAAGCACTTACTAATGACGATTAAAGACTACAGTCTGCAGTATGGATTACATCTCAACATAAAGAAAATGAAAATCCTCACAACTGGATCAATAAACAGCATCACGATAAATGGAGAAAAGACTGTAGTTGTCGAAGATTTCATATTACTTGATCCACAGTCAACACCAATTGAAGCAGCAGTCAAGAAATCAGATGACATATTGCATTGGGCAAATCTGCTGCAAAAGACCCCTTTAAAGTGCTGAAGAGCAAAGATGTCTCTTTGAAGATAAGGTGCCCCTAACTCAAGCCATGGTGTTTTCAATCACCTTATATGTATGCGAAAGGAGCTCTGGTAACGTAGTGCCTAAGGCACTTGACTGCTAACCAGAAGGCTGGCAGTTCAAACCCACTAGCCACTCCTCAGAAGGAAGGTTGGGCAATCTACTTCTGTAGTGATACTGCCTCAGAAACCCAAGGAGGGGTTGCTGTGAGTTGGCACTGACTCCACGGCACCTAACAACAACAGCAACAACATATGTATGTGAAAGCTGGACAATGAATAAGGAAGACAGAGGAAGAGTTGATGATTTTAGAGTTGAGGTGTTGGCAAAGAATACTGAAGGTACCATGGACTGCCAGAAGAACTAACAAATCAGTCCTGGAAGTGCAACCAGAATGCTCCTTGGAAGTGAGAATGGCCAGACTTTGTCTCACCTGCTTTGGTCATGTTGTAAGGAGGGACTATTCCCTGGAGAAGGATATCATGCTTGGTAAAGTGGAGGGTCAACAAAAAGGGGAAGGCCTTCAATGAGATGGATTGATACAGTGGCTGCAACGATGGGCACAGGTATTGCAAGGATTGTGAGGCTGGCACAGGACTGGGCAGTGTTTTGTTCTGTTGTACATAGGGTCACTATGAGTTGGAGCCAATTCAATGGCACCTAACAACAACAACATAGAGGGCCAGCAAAAAAGAGGAAGACCCTCAATGAGATGGATAGACATAGTGGTTGTCGCAATGGGCTCAAGCATAGCAACAATTGTGAGGATGGTGCAGGACTGGGCAGTGTTTCATTCTGTTGTGCATGGGGTTGCTATGAGTTGGAACTAACTCAATGTCATCTAACAACAGCAATAGTCTTTATGGAAAAAGATCACCAGGTCTTTCTCCCATGGAACCACTAGTGGGTTCAAACCACTGACCTTTCAATTAGCAGCCGAGAGCTTAACTGTTGCACCATCAGGGCTCTTTATCCAGTCCTGAATGTGGTGAGAATCTTTGAGGAAAGAGGAAGTGAGAATCTGACTTCTGACAGAAAATGATCCAGGAGGTTTCATGTTTTTTGTGTAAAGATATGCTTGTTACAAAGGGAAACACTGCCTCTCTGAGCGTCCTGACTCAGACAAACACAGTTGCTTTTCTGTAGTGATTGATTTAAGGCAACTGGGGAATTAATTGGTTTAAATGTTCCAACCTGAAGGCAGGTTTCACTTGATGGATGCCCACGTCTGGCACATAGAAGACGCTCAATAAATATTTGTAGAATAAATAAGGCAGTGAAGTGCTGTCTGGGGTGAGAGAGAGAGAGAGACAGACAGACAGACAGTTAAATACCAGCTTCCCAGCCAAGCTGTCACACCTCATGTTCTCAGATCTGGAGAACACTGTGGTGGATGGGTTCTAGGCTGTGTCCAGCCTCCAGAACATCCAAGGATCAGAATGAAGGCTGCACGAGGCAACTGAGGATGAAAGACCAACCCTCACACCCCTCCAAAGGGAGCATAATAACCCAGCAAGAAATAAATATGAGCCTCAAGTTCCATGTTCTCTCAAGACATTTTCTAACTTCCAAGTGCTAATTAAAAATGCTCTTTGGAGCAGCAATTTTTGTATTTCACCTTAAATATTTCCCTCTGTTAGATGTCTTTTTAAAGTCTCTGTCTTCCATCCAGAGCCTGTCATTAGAAAGGGATAGTTAGGCCATCTTCACTGTGGTTGGGGAGCCAAAGAAGAGAAGGGTGGATAATTGAGATATTAGTGCATGTCTTAATGTGTGGCCACAAAGGTGGGAAGTCCCAAACAGGGACCTCTCCTTCACCCTGGCTGAACAATGAGAAGATAGGTGGCAGAGTCACAGCAGCCAGCCCACAGCCCCTCTGCAACACCAGTGAGAAATAAATTGTACAACGCTGAGACTCAGGTCTGTTTGTTACTGAGGCAAAGCTGACCAATGCAGGGCCCTCATCTATCTGCTGGCTGCCGTTTCACTTGAGTGTGTAGAGAGAGAAGCCAGGTGACTCAAGCATATTGATGCAAAGGATTATGGTGCTGGGGAGGGAAGGAGCATTGTGGTGATCCCTGGGTTTAAGTAGAGGACTGCTACCACTGCACCAGAAGCAGTTGCAGCAGGGCCCTTCCTGAGCACCTAGTGATAATCACTGTGTTGGTGATAACAACATCTTACAAAAGGTCTGAACTTTTCCACTAACTGTCACAACAAAACCTCTAAATATAGTTGATACAGTGAGATTCACTGGGCTTGATTTAGTGAAAACACACTGTCAGCTGTGAAGGGAGGAAATTTTAAGGAAATTATCTCCATAATCATAGCTTTTAAAGAAATAGAAATTATGGCCCCAAAGCACAGTACAGGCATACCTTGTTTTATTGCATCTCACTTTATTGTGCTTCACAGATACCATGCTTTTTACAAATGGAAGTTTTGTGGCGATCCTGTGTCGAGCATGCCATTTTTCTGACACCACGCACTTACTTTGTGTCTCTGTGTCCCAGTTTGGTTATTCTCACAAAATTGCAAACTTTGTCTTCATGCTATTGCACACTTCATAGACAATGGTAGAATGTAATTTTTATAGGCACTGGGAAACCAAAAAATATGTATGACTCACTTTATTGTGGTATTTGCTTTATCATGGTGGTCTGGAACTGAACCCAAAATATCTCTGTGAAGTCTGCCTGCATATAGATGGAGGGCTTTGTGTGTCCATGTGTTATGTCCATGTGTACATGTGCATGCTCAGGTTGACAGACACTGAAAAGGCAGAGAGAGTGTCCATGTGGAGTTGCTGACATGGGACAATATCAGCTTGGAACTCTGTGGCCAGATCTTCCTTTCCACTGATTGCATGGGGAAGGTTCATTTACAGGAGGAGAGAATGAGACCGACAGAGCCAAGAAACTGTCAGAGATACTGCCTGCCTCATCCCAACCTCTGGATCCAGCCATCCCTGGGGCTGTCTCCACCCTAGCTGATGCCTCCTTTCTGGAGATCAGCTGGTTTGGGTTTTGCAACTCAAAGAGCCGTGACCAGTACAAGAGGTTTTTAAGGGGATGCACACTTTCTGAGAGTACGGCTCTTCACCAGATCTTGATATTGTCAAGCTCACAGGTCATTAAAATTAGCTTAGACTCTGAAGTTTAAAAACCATGAGATTTGAGGTAGAAAACAACATCAGTATCAGAGTGTTCACACTGGAGGGGACAGGCAGTTTTTTGTCAAAGAACAAACAGATTGATGATCCCATTGTCTCTGTCTATGCCATACCCCACCCCGACCTTAACTGGATTAGAACAGCCATGATTTCATGGTGCTCATGGAGCCTGGGGATCAGTAGTCCAAGTAGGACACAGTGGAGGGTTCTGCAGCTGTGAAGGTTTGGAAGGTTGTGGTGACTCAAGGTTAAAATCATCCCTTGTCAGGGCCTTGGGCTGGATGATGTGAAGGCCTGTGGATGGTGAATTTTATATGCCAATGTAGCTGGGCTCTGGTGCCCAGTTGTTGGGTCAAACATGAGTCTAGGGGCTATTATGGAATAGTTACATAGGATTAAGTCAGTTGGCCTCAAGTAAAGCAGATGACCCTGCACAATGTGGTAGGCCTTGTCCAATCAGGTGAAGCCTGAAGAGCAAACAGGGAGGTTCCCCACATGTGTTCTGCCTCCAGACTATACATAGACATCTTGCCGGAACTCCTCCTGTTTTCTCTTCTGTCACCTGACCTGCAGTTTTGGGACACAGACTGCAATGAGTGGTCACCGCAGGGATTTGGAAGAGGGCTCCCACTGTCCTTTATGGACAGGGCTTTGTGGGTAATCCAGAGTGAGGGACTCCCACTCCGTTGTGAACCAGAGCAGAGACTGAAAGGGCAAGAGCTTACACAAGAAAAGGCAGCTGGTATAGAACTGTCTGTATGGCCAAGTTCCTTCAGCCCAAATCCTGGTCCCCTCCTTGCCCCTCTCTAAGCAATATCCTGCCTGCCCAGCCCCAGGCCTGGCCTTTTCAGCTGGGCTACTGGAGGGACAGGAGCTCCCACACTGAAACTTCTCCCAAGATGGTCAAGGATCTTTGACTAGGCCCAGTGGCCAAGGGTCAGGGTATGTGTATGTCCTGGGGTGGGATGCCTATGGGAATAACCAGATGCTTTGAGAAGCTCAGGAGACCTGGTGGTGCAGTGGTTAAGCACTCATCTGCTAACCAAAAGGCCAGTGGTTTGAACCTACTAGCCATTCCACAGGAGAAAGGTGAGGCAGACTGCTTCTGCAAAGGTCACAGTCTTAGAAACCATATGGGGCTGTTCTACCCTGTCACACAGGATCACTATGAGTCGGCATCAACTTGTCAGCCGTGGTTTGGGTTTGAGGAGCTCCTTGCAGGCCCGAGGTTGCTGAGGCAGGAACGTCTCCACTCAACCTCCCGTTCTCCAGCTTCAAGGCTGAAGGGTGCCACCTTGATGTGGGGACAGAGAGAGAGACAGGATTGGGCTACTTCTGCATGATCATCACCACTAGGTCATGTAGGGTGATGCCTCTCCAATGCTCTGATCGTGCTGTGGCCCATACTATGACACACGTGTGTCAAAATTTGTGACACAAGACCCTTAACTCACCCAGCCCCTCTCTTCTCTCATTTTGAAAATTCTGCTGCAGACTTATTTTCACAAACACTGAGCATCTGTCAGCCGTAGTTTGAAAGTTCCTCACCTAGACTTTTCCTTGGCCCTGACTTTAAGCTCATGTGGAGTGCATACTTAATAGAAGGAATTGTTGATAAGACAGTTTGCATGATTTTTTTTTTTTTTTTTTTTGCATATTAAGGCTGCACACTCTGGCATATAGCTCACATGTGGAGCTTATCCTAGTTTGGACTAGCCATGTTTCAAGTGCCTGGTGGCCACATGCAGCTGGTGGTAGCTGTGTAGGGCAGCACAGAGCAGAAATGGGTAAATCCCCTTCTTCATACTCTAGGCATGGGCAGACAGAAATGAGAATAATATGAAAGGATTCTAAAAAAAAAAAAAAAAAAGGAAAAGAAAAGAAACAGATGGCCTATTTGGGGCCCTGCTCCCACCTGGCCCAGAGTGGTCCACCCTTCCCAAAGAGAGTTTTAAACAGAATTGTTACCACACTCGTGGGGTGCTTTTGTAAAGAAAGAATATAGAACTTTGTGCCAAATTTCCCTAACATTGTTCTGCTTGGCTGGAGGTACTGGGAGAAAGCTAAGCGGCTCTCTGATCTCCACAGTGACCTGGCCAGTCGGCAGGGCTATGGGCAGGTGGATGGAGGTTTCAGTCAGCACCATGTGGCTCTCCTTGGCTTCACAATTTGGGACCACAGGCCTCTGTTTGGGCATTATGGAAGCCACACTTTCATCAGCTTGGGGCCAGCCTCCAGGGTTCCTTGTAGAGAGCAGCTTGAAACTAGGGAGGCTTGTGGTGAGGTGGTCACATTGGCTGCCACCACAGCCCTGCTGCTGCAGAGAGGCTAGTGGAGGTCTGGCTGAGGAGTGAGGTGCTTGAGGGCCCTACAGGGTCAGGCGGAGAGCCTCCCTTAACTATGTCTTGGAGCTCTGGTGGTGTAGTGCCTAAGGCATTGGTCTGCCAACCAGAAGGCTGATGGTTCATACCCATCAACCACTCCTGGGAAGGAAGGTTGGGCTATCTACTTTCATAGTAATTCTGCATGGGAAACCCAAGGACGGGGCCCCTATGAGTCAGATCCAACTCAACGGCAGTGGGTAACTATGTCTTGGAAAGGCTAGGAGGTTCTGAAGATGTGATTAGCTCTACATAGGAAGGTCTCTGCATGGCTTCCTAAGGAGAGATGACTAGGAAGGTCACAGGGATCTGTGCTCACCCCCAATTTCTTCCAGAAAGAACTTCAGTCCTGGGAGAGCTTGGTATCATCAGGTCTGTCTCCCTGCTGCTTAGAAGGACCCCACCATGACCTCAAAGGCTGGAACCAGGGAGGAGGGAGGTGTTGGGCTAGTGAAGGGTCAGATCCTTCCTTACCTAAAATTGTGACATTTTGTCCACGTTAGGTATTTTTGCATTAATTTTGATTATTGCATTAGATATTATTTGTCTCCATGAGTGATTTTTTGGGGTTTCCTTAAATTCTACATCTAAGGGGAGTGTCTCATTCATTCACCAGCCTGATCTCCTTCCTGACATTTTTGGGCCCCATGCAGGCCCTGGATTTGTGGGCCCTTGTCTTCCTGGCCCTAGCCCTGTCAGAATTGCCCACTCTGGCCACTGGGTGTCAGGATACCCCCATGGAAGATGTTGGGCACAGGGACAAGCATATCCAGCAGGGGGCAGGCTCATACTTCCTTGGATTGGAGCACAGGGCAGCAGGTGTCTGTTGCTTAAGTTAAATGTTTGAAAAATTGGTCACAGCACCCTCTGCTTGCCCTTGGGGGGCCAGCAAGCCCCTTTCACGGCCGCCCTTCCCTGCATGGGCTGTCATCTCTTTTGAAAAACAGTCCTTCACATGTTTTCTCATTTTTTTCCACCTGTACCTAGAGTGTGGAGGGAGGTATCTGGCCCATTTCTACTCTGCACTGCCTGACATGATGGTCACAAGTCACATGTGGCCACCAGACACTTAAAATGTGGCTGTAATGTGAGATAAACATTGGATTTTAAGGACAGTAGAAAACACAGTGCAAATAACTCATCAATATTTTTATATTGACTGCATGCTGAAATAATACTTTAGATATGTTGGGTAAAATAAATCAGGATTAATTTCACTTGCTTCTTTTTACCTTTTTTTTTTAAAAAAGTGTCGTTCAATTACACTTCTGTGGACAGTGCTGCAGGAACGTCAGGTTTGGCAAAGACAGTGCTGTGTCTGCCTCATGGCTGGATGGGGGAATTTTGTGTAGGAAGAGTTCAACACTCAATCAGTGTTCCCTATTGGTGGGGTTAGGATGCAGCTAGTTTGGGGCAGAGTTGGGGTGGCTCCCTGTTTTCCTGACTCCCCGCTCTCTGCCTCTCACCCGGCCTGCTGCTTGGTCCCATGAGAAGGATCAGCAGTCCAAGTTTGTTTGCTGATCAGAGGCAGACTCTCAGAGCAACTGCTCTTTGAACCTCTGCCCTGCATCACCATCCAGGCAGCCCTTTCCCTGGGCTTGATTCTGGTTTACAGCCAGGTCCTAGGAGGGAAGCCTGCCTACAGGTGGCATAAACAGTTAAACACTCAACTACTAGCCAGAAAGTTAGAGGTTCAAACCTACCCAATGGTGCTTTGGAACACTGGCCTGCTGATCTGCTTCCAAAAGGTCAGCCTTGAAATCCCTGTAGAGCAGTTCTACTCTGCACATGCAGAGGTCACCATGAGTTGGCCTCAGTTTAACAGCAATGAACAACAATAACTGGATCCACAGCCCAGGATGTGGGTAACTGGATTAGCTGGTGCTGGTTCTGGACTCATGAAGGTGCATGAGGTTGGGACCCTACCCAGTGGGTAATACACAGATGAAGACTACAGCAGATTCCATCTTAACACTCAGCCTACTGGCAAGCACAAAGGAAGGCTGTCCATACCAAGGGATGGGAGAGGGCTTTGATGTACAGGGCCTGCTATTGCCAGTGGGAGGGTCAATTTGAACAAGCGCTTTGGAACATTTGGGGCTCGTGTTGTAAAGGTGAACTTTCACATATCCCAGGTCCCAAGACATCTACCAATATGAAGATAGGTCTACTGTGGTCACATAATGAAATATTCCCCAGCAGCGGAAGCAGAAGTGCTAGAACTATATGCAATAACTGTGGATGAATCTTGCTGATGAAGTTCAGAGACAATGGTACATCCTTAATGTTGAACCAGGATCTGATATAGCCAAAAAAAGACATGAATTACACACAAGCCATGACTGCCACTCTTTACTCACATAGAAAAGAGAGTGTGCCTGAGCATGCTGTGGGTGCCAGTCCCCCATGGCCAGGGAGTTACTTCCTGCAGCCAATGTAGGACAGGTGATTTGCATGCACCCCTCTTGTGCTGCAGATGAAAGACCATGTTCCCTGCCTGCTGGGAACAGATACAAAAGTGGGGTTGGCCAGGTGCCATATTATGTTCACACATGAGCAGGACAGAGGAAATTACTGGGCACCTGGAACAGGGAGCAGGGCTCCTTGATAAGGAGAAGAAGTACTCCACGTCAGAGAATGTTCTAAGCCAAGACTTCTGTTTAGGCAACCTGGATGGGTGGTGCAGGGGCATGGCAGACTGTCCTCCCAACACCCAGGGACTGCATAAAGCATGTGATGTTATAAACAACTAAAAATAATATATATATATATATATATATATACACACACACACACACACACACACACACATATATTTAGGTGTGCCTGTATATGTGAGAAATCTGTTTATGAAAATCAAAGGACTTACATAAACATATAGTTCAGGTTGGTGTTTATCTCTGGGGTAGTGGGGAGGCAGAAGGGTGGGAAGGATGGGGTAGGGGAAGGCACATAGTTAATGCTTTTGGTCTTGGGTGTAAGAGGTTTGGAGGGTGCATTTTATCACAACTGCACAGATAAATGGATTGATGAAAAAATCTGTAAACATGTTACAAGAAAGTCAGCCATGTGCGATATATGGGGAATATGTCATGGACCCAAGATCAGGCTTCATCCACTTCTGGGCCCACATCTGAAAAACCTGGACACAAGTGCCCACTCCCAACAGATGTAACAACTGCTTATGGTTAAAGATTCACGACAACGCAAGAAAGGAGAAAATCGAGATAAGTTACCACTTTATGGAGTCCCTGGGCAGTGTAGTGGCTTACACACTTGGGTGCTCATCAAAAGGCTGTGGGTTCAAGTCCATCCAGAAGGACTCTCAGAAGGAAGGCTTGACCACCTACTTCCAAAAAATCAGCCACTGAACAGCCTTTGGGACACAGTTTTACTCTGACACACGGGAGGTTGCTGTGGGTTGGAATCCATTCCACAGCAACTATTTTTTTGCTTTTGATCACATTATCACCTTATGTGTGCTTCTCCTCCAGGTTTTCTCAGAGTTCAGAGCTCAGGACACTGGGCATGGGGAGAGGCCAGCCCAAGATCACACAGCCACAAGTGAGAGATGGCCTGATTCCAGCTTTGCTGCCTCCTGGCCAGGGTGACTCCTAACACCAGTTTACAAAATGGAAATGATTTGCAAGTGGAGAAGCGCTGGATGGAGTATCGGGGTTTAAACTCATTTTCATTGAATCTTTCAGGTTCCCATGAGGACAGAGGAAGATGAGGGACTCTGGGAGTCCTCTTCCCTGTCGTTACTTAAGCCATTTAGTGGTTTTATCCTCCCAATACTTCATTGAGGGAAAACTGCCAATTTCTGTTCTTTTGGGAAATTCATTTTGTGGAGTGTCTGATTCTGACCCTTTCTGTAGACATGGGTATATGACCAGCTTCATTAGTTTAAAGATTTCCTGTCCCTAAACCTGTGGCAGGAGAAGAGATTCAGAGGACAAGGGTGTCCAAACTCCATTCCTCCTTGTACTAAATGTGTGGGAGGGGGGAGAGGCAGCAGGGGAGGGGACAAGGACATCACAGAACTATTTGTAACCCAAATGCCCCTCTTTGACTTGTTTGATGGCTCTCTCATGTGTATCCCCTGGGACACTAATGCCACAGGACTTTAATGCATGCCACATGGAGGAAGGGATTCCAATCACATATGTTTGGGAAACATGCCCCTTGGCAGTAGAGCTTTCCAGGACTCAATATACCCCTGGACCTGGGAGTCATGACAGGGGACGAGCACAGGTGCTCTCAGACTTACTTTGTTAGAAAATGCTTTGATACTGGAAAGGCCACCTGAGGTAGTTCTTGTTCTCTGCTCACCTGGAGATCCACTGGGGGCTTGTCCCCCTCCACCATAGTTATTGTTGCTTCCCTGTGGGGAGGAGGAGGGATGGAGGGTTTGCTGGCTTGGTCCAGGGGACCATGGAGGTAGCCCATCACCCTAAACAAGGGCAGTGTTCTCCGAGGTGAGTCTTAGCCCATGACCCCACCCCGTCCCCTTGACCATACCCCTACCACCAATATCATTCTCCACACTGAGTACTCACAGGGAGTCCATTCATCCCACTAGCCCATGCCTGTGTGGTGGAGGAGATCCTGGTCTCCAGTCTTCACATGGGAACCCACAGGTCTAGGCTGGGTGCTCAGGGTTGGGGCTTAGGCTGAATCAGGAGAGGTCTTTTGCCCAAGGTCACACATGGTATGATGTGCAGAAGGGGATCTGGGTGGTTCAAGTGCCACCATCTGTTCTGTCTCCACTTCTGTCTCCAGAGAACTCTTGACAGTGCACATCTAGTCCCCAGAGATTTGGGGTGAGGAGAATGTGGGGCTCTTTCTGGCCCTGGATGGACCATGTACCCAAGGCCACAGCTGACCCTGGTGTCCCAGTGGGGGCAGTAATGCTGGCTGGTGGGGACATAGGTGTGGGCCTGACAGGAGTGGTGGCCAAGTGTACTGTGCAGCACCATCGTCTGGGTTCCTGGAGCCTAGATGAGCCACACCTGTTGCTATTGTTGTTGTTAGCTGCTGTTGAGCCAGCTCCAACTAATGGTGACCCCACGTGCAACAGAAAGAAATACTTCCTGGTCCTGTACCATCCTCACAATCCTTGCTATACCTGTGCCCATTGTTGCAACCACTGTGTCAATCCATCTCATTGGGGGTCTTCTCCTCTTTTGCTAACCCTCTACTTTACCCAGCATGATATCCTTCTCCAGGGGTTGGTCCCTTCTGGCAACATGACCAAAGTATGAGAGACGAAGTCTGGCCATTCTCACTTCTAAGGAGTATTCTGGCTGTACTTCTTCCAAGACAGATTTGTGCATTCTTCTGGAAGTCCATAGTATTCTTCACCAACACCACAATTCAAAGGTGTCAATTCTGTTGTCTTCCTTATTCATACATGCTTATCATATGTATGCTCTCACATGCATATGAGGTGATCAGAAATATGTTGGCTTAGATCAGGCATACTTTAATCTTCAAAGTGACATCTTTGCTCTTTAACACTTTAAAGAAGTCTTTTGAAACAGATTTGCCAGTGCCATACATGGCATTTAGCTGAGCACATTATGGATGGAGGCATGGACTGAGGATGCTTTCAGTGTGGAGTGGCAACAGTGGACAGCAGGATCCAGGAGCTTAGGGGCTGTTGGAGGTGGGCCACTCATCCTGGGCTAAGGTCAGCCCCTGGTCACTGACATGAGTCCTGGAAAAGGCTGGTGGCCTGTCTTCTGGCTGGGCCTCAGAGCCCCTCAACAGGGCCAGCCAGAGACCTCCATGAGGGGTCACCATGAACCCACTGATGGGCAGTGGGCAATTGGAGAGGGGCAGGGAGAGGGCTGTTGGAGGTCAGGCACAGCTGCTGTGCCCACAGTGTCCACATGGATGGGCAGGTATGTGCAAGCATGTGCTTGTTTGCACAGAGGTCTGGGGCCTGGGTGTGCCTCATTTGGCCCTGGCTGGGCCTTTGTGTCCTGGGTTGCAGCCCTGGCTGCTCCTGGACTGGTCTAATCATGGTGCACTGTAAAAACACAGATTCCTGGGCCCCAAGGCTCCCACATTCATCCTAGGGGAGTAGGGGATACCAGGAAGTTTGGTAGTCACCTAGTGGCCCTCCTACCCTCAGCTGGGCACCTCGTCCATCTCCTTCCCATGCAGGGGGCCCAGAGGTAAGGGTGAGACAGAAAGGGCAGGGGACAAAAGTGTAGACCAAGACCAGACCCTCTGGGTCATCCAGGCCAGGGAGGGGGCCTGGAGCTGTGGGTCAGAACAGAGGTGGAAGGCCTTCACATTTTTATGGAAAAAAAGAAAGCAAACCAAACTTGTTGCCACTGAGTGGATTCTAACTCATGGAGACTCTTTCCAAAGTGGAGTCTAAAGTCTTCCAGGAGGCAAAGACAATCTGGGATGTTTGAGCCTGGGGGTCCACAGGAGGCTGGCCTTCAGGCACAGTAAGAGAGGGGTAAGACAACTAATAGGGTGCTGGATGTCAGAAGTGGAGTGGGAGCAAGGCTGGAGTGGGATGGATAGTGAGATTCTCCTTAGGCCGGTGGGGGAGGCTGTGCTGGGACATACTGTGGGCCAGCACATAAGAAGTGTGACACTGGAGTGGCTGTGGGTCCCAGGTGGCTCTGGGTTTCCACAGCAGACTGGTATCTTGGGAGGGGCTTCTCCAAGTGACAGTGGGCTGTGGGTATGGGGGTCCATCCTCCCCCTTCCTAACTAGCCCCTTTCCAGGGGAACCCAATGCCCAGAGTGCATCTGTCTGCTTCTCCCTACTACAGTGCCACCCTAACCCAGGCCCAATGACCCTTAGTGGACCATGACCTTTCACTGTTATCCCCAATATCTTATTCCACCCTGCCCTCTGGACTCTTCTCTGCACAACCCCCACCCCCTGGCTCAAGGGAGGACTCAACAACTCTGTGATGTGCCTCTCCTGCTGTGAGCCCCTCATTGCCCTGGATGCTCTCAGACCCGAGCTGACCTTCCAGGCCTGGTGCACCCTTACCCTTCCACTCTGGGGCAGTTCCTGGGCCCCAAGTGCTGTTCCTTTCAAGCCTATGCCCTCTCCACCCTAGACCTGGTACCCCGCCCATCCACCCTGGTCCATCTGCTCTCCCAGCATCCTGTATTTGTGGCCTCATTGTTATGACAGAGCTGTTTGTGCACTTTCTGTGCTCTCTTCCCCTCCCGCCCCCTGCTGAGGCCTCCCAATGCAGCCCACCAAGATCAGTCTGTCTGCCTGCTTCCTGCCTTGTTCAACCCAGATCCTTGATCAAGGGAGTAGACATCCATACAGTAGACACACAAGGTATAGTTGTTGAACAAATGAATGAAAAAGCTGCTACCACTATTGATGTGGTCTGTTTCCCCATCTGTAAAACAGGGGTAAGAGTCATATTTACTGTGAGGCTTAAACAAGTTAATTCATGTGAAGGGCAGGACAAAGTGTCTGCATGTAACATTCAACCTGTGTGAGGCGTATTGTTGCTATTAGTCCCATCCTGGACCGTGACTCACCTGTTGAGTGCCACCACTTGACAGGAACACCCTGGGCTGCTATTGCCACCAGGGGCCAGCCCAGGTAGGCACTTGGAAAAAACAGGTGGCTCCCCTCAAAGCACAAGTCATCATCACTGTGGATGGAGTAGGGATGGGCCTCAGGGTGAGGCGCAAACTTGAGGGCTTGAGGGCCCAGGTCTGAGAAGCATTGCAGCACCCACTGCCTGCCCACTGCTCTGGCCCCTCCCCACCAGAAGCAGTGGTTGCTCCTGAAGATTAACTGGGCACTCAGAATTATTCTGGAAGGAGACCATTCTCTGCTTCCCTGCTGGGCTGTGCTCCCTTCCTAAGGGAAGACAGATGCATTTTAATTTGTTCGAACTTGATGTAAAAATCCCCTCTTCTTGAGAAACTAGGTCATCAAGCAAAGAAATCCTGAGCTTCTCAAACTGACAATTGTTTCCCATGAAACGACAATTGTTCTTTTTCATCATGCTGGGAGGCTGTCCTCTTGGATGTCCAGTGACTCACTCATTGAGTTCCAGAGGTGGATGGGACTCAGACATAGACTGGGTACAGAGTGGGGATGGTGGCCTCCTGCTAGCAGAATTCTCCACCTTTGGAGCTGAAAGAGGGGAGCATGTCTCTGCTTCTCAGATTTGGAGAAGATGAAAATGGGGCTAAGACAGAGCAGGGCCTTTTCCAGGGTCACCTAGCACTCCAGGGCTGAGGCAAGCCCTAAAGCCCTCAGCCCAGGCAGTCACTACACCAGGTACTTAGACTTCTCTGAGCCTTGGCTCCCACACCTGTGACAAGGGATGGCTACACCTGCCTCCCAGGTGTGTGAGCAACAGGGGAGCTTGTGTGTCCCACATGCCCTTGAGGCTTCTAGGAATGAGCTCAAGAGTGATCACTCACCCATGCCTCCCTCCTTCCTGCTGGGCCCAGAACACCCTAGTCTGTAGGGTTCAGTGCCCAGTTTCATCAAGTGAGTGCCCACATTTCTCCAGGGGCTGCATGTTGACCCTCCAGTTAGTGAGAAAACTCATGATCACTGTAGAGGGCACAGTGCCCAATGGCCTTTAGCAGATCTGGGGTCAGCGTAGTTCTGGTTGCTCATGCACTCTCAGCCAAAGTGGTGCCTCACCTCAACTGGACACTGAGGAGGCAGGGCCTGATGGGCAGCATCATGTGGGGCTCATGTGAGCTGGGATGTGGAGACATCAGGTAAGAAGGACCACAAGGCCAGGCAGCATTGGTGACTGGTTGAGCCCCTGGGGGCAGTTCCAAATGGCTTGGAGCTGGAATTTTTGAAGGTTCTTGGCATCTGGATACTTGAATTTTCCTGGTGGAGCAAGGGCTGCAGAGGGTCATTTGCACTCTCTGGGGAGGGACGTGGCTGTTGAGCTCAGACACTCTTTCTCTCTTGGAGACCCTTCTCTGCAGGCAGCGTTGCCCCAGGGCTATGGCAGGGCTTCAAGGGACTTCAGGAAGGTGGCTGTGCCAGGACTGGAAGCAGCTCCAAACTTCAATTTCTGTTTCTGATGAGATTTCCCTAATCAGCACCTTAATGAACACTGGACTGCTGGGGCTCCAGGGATGTGCACTCTGGCTTAATCACTCCTGGCTTCTGGCTCTGCCTGAGAATAGTCCTGCTGTCTTGTCCTTGAGCCTCCTGCCCTGGCTCTAGGCCAAGACTCTGCTTCTGCCCACCTCCTACTTTTCTGGACCATACATTGTTACTCCACTTATGTGCTGGCATGTCCATTTGTCCATCCATTTGTACATTCATGCATGCATGCCTCCATTCATCCATCTACCTATCCATCCATCCATCCATCAATGCACCCACCCACTCATCCATCCATCCATCAATCCATACTTACATTCAATATTCATCCATCCATCCATCCATCTACCCACCCACTTATACATGCATTCACTTACATATCTGTCCATCCATGCAACCCCTCACACTACAAATGTTCTTCTTGAACAACTCACACCTGCCAGGCCAGGGCTAGAGAGTGGAGTAGGGAGAGATTCAAGAAGGAATGGCCAGGCACTGTCCCTATCCTCACAGAACCACAGTCTGGTGGGGGTGACAGATGAGAAAACCAGCTGCAGCCATCCACATGGGGTGGGCCAGGTGAAGGTGGCATAGGCAGAGGGTGGTGCTGTGACCAAGGAAGGCTTCCTGGAAGATAGGCAGCTCAGCTCAGAGTCTGGAGGCCCTGTGTCCTGGGCCAACTTCTCCCCAAAGTGTCCCCCAATTTGGTGCAGAGGAGACAGCACAGAGAAGTCTGTGTAGACTGCCCACGCAGGGGTTGTGCCACCAGCCTGCCCACGAGCCATCTGCCTCATTCCTTTCCTTCCCTGAGTGCCAGCCCGTGGGCTGCTGGCTCCCACACAGTCACCAGCTACACACATGGGCCCTGGACTTCTGTCAGAATGGAGCACCAGGTGTTTCATATGCTGGTGAAGAAGGCACTGGGCCCAGTGAGCCCAACAGGACCAGTGGGCACTCCCCAGGGACACCCCACTTTACAGTTTGCAAGGTGCTTCCATGGCCAGTGTTTGTTTAATTCTGGTGACATCCCTGGGAGCTGGTAAGGCACTTTTCACAGAAGGGGAAACAGAGGATCAAGGGTCAATGACTTGTCCACAGGACAGAGTCCCTGAAGGGCTGAGCTGGACAGGTACCTGATACTTTTCTCTGTAGGCTTGATGCCAGGTTCCACAAAGCCCAGCCTGTGGGGAGAAAGGTTGGAAAGGGAGGAGGCAATAGCTCCTTGAACTAAAAGCCCTGGCTGTGGGGTAGGTGCAGCTTCAACTTGTGGGGAGGTTTGGATTAAGGGAGTGGAGTGCAGGATTAGAGTTCACCTGGTGGAGCAATGACCTCATGCAACCTGTTGTTCTTACTTCTGCAAAGAATATTCTTAATCAAGTATGTGTTCTCTACATAAGGCCCCCTTTTCTCACTCCCCCCCAAAGGCATTTATTCACCCATTTTTACACACAATTACCCATTATCCATGAATCTGTTTGGCCATTCGTGCACACACATTTAGGGAGCACATACTGTGTGCCTGGCCCTGTGCTAAGTGGAGGTAAATCCAAAACCCCAAAGCCATCCCTGGGGACCGGAATTAGCACCCAGCTTGAGGCCAGGCCTGGGCTGGACCAACCTAGAGGAGGCTTCTATCTAGTTAGGAGATTGGCTTTGCCTCACTGGGATTTGGCCTGAGCTGGGCTGACTTGTGCTCATCTGGTCCTTAAGCAGTGGTACACCCTGGCAGGTGGGCTGCAGGTCAGATTCATCTCACTGGGTCTGAGAGCAGAGGTGGGGCCTCCATTGTGCATAGCAGCTCCCCTCTACTCTACTAAGAGCTTCTAGGAGCAGAGGGAGGGAAGGTGGGAGGAGAACATATCCTGTAATGTGATTTGTGGATCATCCTTGTCTGTGGCCCTGGCCAGGATCAATTTTGTAGCCAGTGACAGAGCCCACTTAGTCCAGGCTTCTCTTAATGCTTGGATTCTCACCATCCTGAGAAGAGTCAGTCATTTTTGCAGAGCGGCCCCATGTTTTCACATTGCATTATTCCATACAAATTTGGTAGCTGGTCCTATCCTTGACAAACTGGCAGAGGCTGATTGGATCAGAGAGCAGTGGGATGGTCTTTGTGTCTTTGGTCCAGCCTTGTGAGCCCTGTCTCTCCCTTCCGTGTTCCACCCCCTGGGTCCCACTATGCACCAAGAGGACAGAGCCATTAGAAGGCTATGATTGTAATGCCAGGTTGGTCACATTGCAGCATGAACAATCTGAACTTCCTCCTCTAAACAGCCATCTGTCAGGCACTGGATGAGCAGGTAGCACCAGAAAAGCAGATATGAGAAGCCAGGCTCCAGGCCTCCATCCCGAGAAGCCTTCCCTGGAGGCACCTCCTCAGGGCTTGGTGTGATGGCCAGGCCTGACTGATGCTACAGAATTTGCAGAGCTCTGTGCAAAATGGACATGCAAGGCCTGGGCTCAAAATTAAGAATTTGACAGGATGTGGAGATATTGGAACTTGCATACATGATGATGGGGACATAAAATGGTGCAGCTGCTATGGAAAACTGTTGGTAGTTCCTCAAAAAATTAAACATAGAATTACTATATGACCCATCAAGTCCACTCATAGGTGTACATACAAGAGAAGTGACAGCAGGAACTCAAACAGAGACCTGTATATGACTGTTCTTTGCAGCATGTTTCACAATAGCCAAAGGAGGAAACAGCTCAAGTGATCAACAGGTGAATGGATGCACACAATGTGGTCCATCCATACAATGGGATATTACTCAACTGTAAAGAGCAAGGAAGTCCTGATATGTGCCATAACGTGGATGAACCTTGAAAAAATGATGCTGAGAGAAATAAGTCAGTCACAAAATGGCAAATACTGTATGATCCCACTTATATGAAATAGGCAAGTGTATGAGACTAAAGCTTATTAGTGGTTATCAGGGGTGGGTGGGAGGAGAAATGGGAATTATTATTTTTTTTAAAGATGCATTGTTTAGAAAAGAAAATTAGTGATTTCCTTTCAAGCAGGGCATTGCAGAGAAAAGGGCTAAGGATTTTAAGATGGAACCAGTAGAGCATTCCCCTTTGCAGAGCCCTGTGTGAAGCTGGCCCATGAAGCTAGCCCTTCTGGGACTCACATTTGTCTAAGGGTGGCTGTACTAACTCAGCCTGAGGGGTGTCTTTTGAGAGGAGGATGGTGGCAACAAACCAGTAGAGCAAATAGCCATGACAGCAAGCTTGCTCTGTGGGTGCCTACCCACTACCTCTGATGGGTGAGCAGAGTAGAACAGGCAGGTAGGTATCCCTTTGACTTCATCTATGAGGATAGTGTGGTAGTTAAGTTCTGTGTCAACTTGGCTGGACCTGTTTTGAATGGCTGGGCAGCTGGATGTAGTTATTCCCCATGTTGAGACATAATCAACTCCATGGTGGAATCTATTGGAGCAGCTGAGTAGCTGCCTTAGGGATGTGGTCTGCTTCCTGTATATAAGAAAAAAGCCTTGAGAAAGGTCTCTGAGCTTTGCCTGAGTCTTCATCTCAGTGGCCTGTCATGTTGTCTGCCAATCTTGGGACTGGTTTCTGGACTTGAATTAGTGGCCTGATAATCTTGGCACTGTGGCATTTTGTTTTGTCAGCCTCAGCAGCCAGCAGCTGCCTGAGTTAAGAGAAGCCTCCAGCTCCAGTGGGCTAGGAGCAAGAGGCAGAGCTGAAGCCCAAGGTCAAGGGACCATCACCCAGCCCCTAGTGCTGGCACTTAGAACTCAGAATCCTAGCCTCCTAACATGTGAGAGAATAAATCTCTGTTTGTTAAAGCCATACATATGTGGTATGTCTGTTATAGCAGCAAAGGAGAACCAATACAGATGGGCACCACTTGGCATGAGCACAGGTTTAGGTTCACACAGGCCTGGTTCAGCCTATCTCCACTGTACCTGAGAAGCTGTGTGGGCCTTGGGGAAAATTGCTTCAGCTCTAGACCCTTAGTTTCTTCATCTGTGACATGAGGCCTGGAAACATCCCTCTCTGTCTGCTGCTGAGAGGTGCCTATGAAGGGCTGCCCATGATATCCCCACATGGAGTTGTGGAGATACCTGTGCTCTGTTTCCTAGAACTGCTGTAACAAAATACCACAGTTTAGTGGTTTTTAAGGTATTTCTTTTGAGGATTCAGTTAGAAAGTATTCCACACCACTCCTCAGCATCTCAGCCAATGATCCTTAGCTTGTGGCTACATCACTCCAATCTGTTCCTCTGCCTCTGTCTGTCTCTGTTTTTCTTTTTCTTTTTCATAGGATGGACAACACTCAGGAGAGCCTGCTCTACTCCTGAGTGACCTTGCATTAACTAGTTGCATCTGCAAAGACACTATTTCCAAACAAGATCACATTCATAGGATTAGGACTTCAGTGTGTAATTGTGGAACAGTATTCAATTCATAACACCGTCCAAGAGTGTACCATAGTAGCAAGGTCACATGACAAGGAGGCTAGTTTCATTCCCCTCCTCCCATTCTCCACAGAAGCTCTGCTCAGGCAGAACTTTCCACTCCTCCAAGCCCTTCCTGGTCATGTTTGTGTTATTCTATTGCTTTGATCCATACAATGCCTATCTGTACCAGGAAAATCTGCTCTCAGGAGATGATGGCTTCTGCTTCACTTTTAAAAGTGAAATATGGTGTTGAAACATTTCATGGGCTCACAGTAAATGTTTTATGAGAGGGACCCATTGGCTGGAGATCAGTCGCTTGGCTTGGCAAAGGTTTGTCTCTTCTGCAGCTCAGGGCAGCTAGGGGACATGAGAACGTTGGAGCCAGGGAGAAGCTTCCAGGCCACCTGTCTAGAAATGACCACCACACGATCCCTACACTGCTGACCTGACCAAGAGAGTGGGGACTGAGTGGGGAATCAAATGTTGGACCAGACCTTCTCCTTCTGCAATCTGCACACAATAATAATGATAATGAAAATAATAATTCTAAGAACCCAGTGCTGTGTTAAACACTGTGTTTTCATTGCCGCATTGGCACACTTTACCTCTCCCTTCTCTCAGGGGCTTCCAGACTTACCTCTTGGCCCTGGAGCTGGAAGGGCAGCTGGGGCACAGGCTGTATTCCCAGCTCCTCTGGTGGGCTTCATCCTTCTGGTGGGTCTATCCATCTGAGCTCTGGTCTGCCTGATGCTCACTCCTCCCCCTCCCCAAGCAGGCTCAGAGGAGCATGAACTGACTTCTGGTTTACAAAGAATCTTTGAAGACCCTGAGTCCTTCACCTTTTCAAGAATTCCAGGAAGCAAGAATCATCCTTTCCTGTTGAAGGATGAAGGTGCTGAAGCTGGAAGACAAGCCCTAGTAGGTGAGACACCTCTTCTTTTCCCATCACCCTATCCCCACAGTTGTGACAAGGACATTGATGCTGGCTCTGCCTGCCATGGTGCCCCCAGTGCCCAGACTCAGCACCAACTTGCAGTCCCAGCAGGAAGCTGGTCCAAAGCCCCAGTGATCTGTGTGTACCCCGATCCAGACATAATATAAGAAGCAACAGATTTTAAGACCCTGGGCATCAGGCAGGAAAGGACAGGGACAGATCCCAGAGAGATGCCAATGAGTGATGTGAGCCCATGACTGCTTTTGTTCATCACTAGCAAGAGTTTCCCAGGTGTAAAATGGGGTTGGGGAGCCCAGGAGGAACCCAAGTAACTTTAAGAGTTAAGGAGATGGAGCAGAGTGTCTGCGGACACCAAGGCATTTGAATTCACAGGAGAAGAGAGAGCAGCAGAGAAGGAGCTCTGCAGAGGATCTTCTTGAATGTTCATTGGAACACCCTTCAGTACATGAGTGTGTGGGCAAAGTACCCAAGAGGCCAAGGAAAGAACTACCCAAGAAGATGAAAGGGAGCAGTATTCAGAACCCACATTGAGTAGGGAACAGTCCTTGTTTCTATAAGCCAGACTAGAAGACCTCAGAATTCACAGACGCTGGGTGGAATACTCAGAAGGGTCTTGCCTTAGTGGTGAGAATGAGTACTGCCCAAATAAATCTTAAAAGCAAAGCCTGAAATGATCAAACTGTTTCAAGTAACCTAACTGTGTCCAAAGCAAAGCTCAAGAATATTTGTGCACCTACAAAAATATTCCAACAAAGTAAATTTCACCACGTCAGCTACTCAATAAAAAAGTACCAGGTACACAAAGAAACAGGGAAATATAATTCAGTATGAGGATAAAAATCAATTAGTTGAAATCGACCCAGAACTGCCATTGACATTAGAATTAATAGACAAGGACACAAAAGCGATTGTTATAACTGTATTCCTGTGCTCAGTAAGCTGCAGGGAAGATTGAACATATTAGATAGAGGCATGGGCATTGGAAAAGATAGCCAAATTGAAGTTTTACAGACAAATACTACAATGTCTGAGATGAAAACTACACTGATGGAATAATGACAGATTAGATAGATGTTGCAGAAGGAAAGATTAATAAGTTTGAAGACATAGCAATAGAAACAATACAAATTAAAACAAAAAGAGAGAGAAAAAAAAGAAAACTCAAAAAAGAATAGTACTAGCCAGGCATCATCTAGTTTTTTTGGTCTCAGGGTCCAAGAGGCTGAGGGTCATGTAGTCCACTAGTACTTTGGACTATTTGTTTCCATGCATCTTTGATTTTCTTTATTCTTCTTTGCTTCAGACAGAGAGAGACCAGTATTTGCACCTTAGAAGCCCATCAGCTAGCTTTTAAGACTTCAGTCACTACTCAACAGAGTAGGATGTAGGATATTGTCTTTGTAAACTGTGTTATATCTCTTGAGTTAGCTGTGCCCTGAGACTGGGGTCCTAAGCTCACAAGCCCAGTGATTTATTACCTCAAGGTGTTCACCCCTGTGGCTCAACTTTCAGCCAAGCAAGAGATAGGTCTATAAGGTGAAAAATAACGCTAGAGGGGTATACCCTCCTTAGAATAATCAACCATATAAGATCAAAAGAGCAGCTTTTGCCCAGAGATAAAGGTTAGAAGGCGAAAGGGAATAGGAAAGAAAGACCAATGGAAACTGGAAACACAGGGAGGAAGTAGGAAGAGTGATGTTACACTGTGGGGATTGCAATCAATGTCATAAAAAATGTGTATAAATTGTTGAAGGGAAAATCAATTTTCTCTGTAAATGTTCACTCAAATCACAATAAAAATAAAAAAATAAATATATAAAACCACCAACAAACAAACAGTGCATCAAAGAGCTGTGGTCCAGCTTTAAGCAATTGGAATCCCAGGAAAAGAGAAGAAAGGGGATGACAGAAAAAAAGTATTTTGGAGATGTAATGGCCAACAAATTCCCAAATTTGAAGAGAACCACAAACATAAAGATCCAGGAAGTTCAATGAACCCCAAACACAAGAAGCATAATGAAAATAACTCAAAATAATCAAATTGGTCGTAGCCAATGATAAAAAGAAAATCTTAAAAGAAGCCAGAGAAAAAGACACATTACATGCTGAAGAGCAAAGAAAAGGGTGATGGAAGCTTTCTTGTCAGAAACAAACAAGAGGAGAGTGGAACATGATCTTTAAGGCGCCGAAAGGAAAAACAAAACAAAACCTGTCAACCTAGGATTCTATACCCAGTGAAAATATCTTTCAAAAATGAAGGCATTCCCAGATAAAAAGGTAGAAAAATGTGGAACAAAACTCAAATTCTTAAAAAAAGGTGAATTTACTGGACTGATAGAGATTAGAGGAATCCCTGAAACTATAGTCCTAAAATAACCTTTGAACTTGGAACTGAAACTACTCCTGAAGTCATCTTTCACCCAAATAATAGATTAGCTTAAAACATAAACATTATCATCTGTGAGTACTGTGCTCTCTTAACTAATCAAATATATGAAATCAAACAGTCAACATTTACCCTAAGCAGAGATGAGATGGTAAGGAAGGACAGAGAGACTAGATTCATGGAAACAGAACAAATAGAATAGAAATAATGAGAATGCTGACACATTGTGAAAAATGTAACCAATATCATGGAACTATTTGTATAACAATAGTTAAATAAGAACCTAATTTGCTGTGTAAATATTATTTTTAAAAAATGAAGGTGAAATAAATATTGTCAGATATACAAAAGCTAGGAGCTCTGGTAGCATAGTGCCTAAGGCACTTGACTGCTAACCAGAAGGCTGGCGGTTCAAACCCACCAGCCACTCCTTGGAAGGAAGGTTGGGCATTCCTACTTCTGTAGTGATACTGCCTTGGAAACCCAAGGAGGGGTTGCTATGAGTCGGGGCCGACTCGATGGCAAATAACAACAACAACAAACAACATACAAAAGCTGAAATAATGTATCGCCAGCAACCTACACTATAAGGAATGTTAAAGGAAGTCCCTCAGGAAGAAGGAAAATCATGCCATATGGGAATACACATAGGAAGAAAGAACACTAGAAATAGTAACTGCGGGAGTAAATAACCAAATCTGAACCCACTGCCATTGAGGCAATTCTGACTCACAGTGCCCCTAGAGGACAGAGTAGAACTGCCCCATAAAGTTTCCAAGGCTGTCAATCATTATAGAAGCAAAGCCCAAACCAAACCCACTACTTGTGAGTTGATTCTGACTCATAGCAAGCCTGTGGGACAGAACAGAACTGTCCATAGGATTCCAAGGCTGTAATCTTTATGGAAGCAGACTACCTCACCTTTCTCCCATGGAGCAGCTGGTGGGGTAACACTGACAACCTTGAATGCTTAGCTATGGCCTCGCCAGGGATCCCTATATGGATAAATACATAAGATTATTTTTTCTTTTCATTTAAACCACTTTACAATTAATAACAACATTGGATAATATTTGTTGAATGCTTACATGTCTAACTTACTGCATTTTTATAACAACCCTTTGGGGCAGGTGCTATTTCTAGCTCCATTTCTCAGATGAAGAGATTGAGGCTTGTAGGGGACATCTTATGATTTGGACAGTATAACCCACCATACAAGAGTCAAAGCTCAGACTTGAATCTGGTTACCTTCGATTCCCTGAACCATCTGTTACCATTAGTCTTGTCCCAAACCCATCCCTTCTGCTCCCTCCTAACCCTGTTCTCCCTGAAGCAACACCAGCTCCACACTCAGAGCCCCGGAAATCCTGCCAGCACAAAGCGGGGAGACTAAAGCTCCTTCCTTTCAGCCAGCTTTTTGCTGCTGTCAGAGACTGTCTGAACCTCTAGTAGATGAAATATGGGCCGGGACTGTTGCTGTGGCAACCACTCATAATTTATTGATGGCCTGAGAACCCACTTGCTCAGACAACCAGGAGTAATTTGCTGGTACCAATTCCCTCTTCATTCCCTCTGGTCCTGAATAGATGGGGCTGGGCTCACAGGCTGTTCTTGCTTTGGGTTGGGGTGGTGGACAGGGTGGGGGGATGGTGGGATGGAGAGGCTCTGTGGCCTTGTGCTCTGTCCCTTACTCCTCTTGAGCCCCAGAAATCATCTTTTCTGCTGCTTCTCCAAGTGCTGGGCCCTTCACTGAGTTGTCACTGGCCTGTGGGTCTGTGTGACATCAGCCCCGGACAGCCATCTCTGAGTCACACCAGACATCCCACCAGACGTCTGCCCTGAGCACCCAGCTACCCTTTGATTGAACTGATTGGCTGATGTGCCTTTGTTTGTTTACAACTCATGTTGTCTATGTGCAGAGAGAAAAGTTAGGGAGAAGCCGATGAGATGAAGAAGTAATAATGGTCCATCATTAGCATACCAGCTAAATGTAGAAGTTACTCTCTTTCAGCTACATGCCTTCTAGAACCTTCTTGATGAAAAGAAACACATGAAGAGGGCTGGACTAGGGAGGGTGCTGCATCCTGCCCTGGAGGACCAGTGTCAGACTACCCAGTGAACAAGGTAAACACAGGCTGACTTGTGTTTACTTACTGATCTATAGTGAACAATTTCACATTTGTTCACTGCATCAGATTCTTTTTCTAGGTACAGCTGCCATCTGTCTCTCTCCCAACCCCACAGCATCATCCTATAGAATCAAAATCTCTTTTCAAATTTAAAATCCCTGACAGGGATGGAGTACCCAGTAAACAAGGTAGGCAGGGGCTTACTTGTGCTTACTTACTAATCTGTAGTGAACAATTTCATGTTTTTCACTACCAGCTTGTGAAATTGTTCACTGTAGATTAGTAATCAAGCACAAATAAGTCTGTGCTTATCTTGCTTATTGGGTAATCCATCCCTGTACAGAACTTATAGTGATGGGCAGTGCCCACCTCTCTGCCCATGGGAGCAGAACAGTACAAGTATCTTGGACACTTTTCTTCAGGAAAATCCTGGCCCTGCTTTCCTACCCTTCCAGTGAGTTCTTTATCTCCTCTCACCAGGTCTGGAGTGCGAGTGGGCCCAGGGCCCTAGCCCCTGTCCATCCTGCATAAGGTCTAGCACTTGCTGTAGAACATGGGTCATTTAGACTGTTGTACAGTGGGTCTTGGTCTTTGGGGATTCAGAGGAAATATAAGGAAGTGACTCCCAACCCTGGTGTACCCTGGAGTCTCTGGCCTTGGGGGGCCACACCCTGTAAGGAAGGAGGACATGGCCTTCTCTGATGTGCTGCAGCCACACCAGCAGCAAACAGCTTGTGGGTCAGAGAGCAATTCTGGAATGTGGTCCAACCAAGAGGCTGAAGGCTTCCCAGGTCAGCAAATCCATAGGGGACAATGGCCACTGGAGACATTCTGCTTACGGTTTTGCTTTAGGTGCCAGCTGTATGATTTTACTGGCTGCAAGTTGGGGACGTGGGGAGAGCAAAGATGATTCAGTGCTGACATCCACCAGGGCCAGGGATAAGACAGGCAGGGGGCTGTATGGACCTCTGTACAGCCCTGACCTCCTCGGAAGATGGGGCAATCTACTTCCGTAGTGATACTGCCTCGGAAACCCAAGGAGGGGTCGCTATGAGTCGGGTCTGACTCGAGGGCACATAACAACAACAACAACAACAGCCCCGACCAGGGTAGGGGGGATGGTGTGCTCCTGGCTTAGGGCTTGTTAAGTGGGTAATGAATGATTCTGCAGTTGGGAAGCCAGGGGCTCTTTAGGGACCCCAACAGATTTTTTACAAGGAAAGAGCCATCAATCAGGGTCCTAGTTTACAGCCATTAGTGCCTAACTTGATGTACTGTCATACATATGTGCACTGAGCCTGAGGCTGGGGCAGGTAGTGAGTGGTGATTCTGCTGATGCTCTGAGGTATGTGCTTGTTGTTGAGTGTGAACTTTAAGGGAAAGGCCAAAATTATGCAAAGTCTTCATGGAGGGCTGAAATGAAGTCAAGGTCACTACCTCTGGGTGGCTGGGTTTTACCCAGGCTCAGAGATGTACATAGAGCCACTTACTGACACCCAGAGGCCTACCCACACAGACTGATGACCCTGCAGACCCACAGAAGCACATATGGTCAACACTGTGGCACCAGACCTCCAGGAAGGAGTACTACGTGTCTTCAGCCAGGACTTCAGGCTCCAGGGCAGCTAGGGCAAATGAGGCTCCTCAGGGACCAGGTGGGCTTCCTGTGCCTTGGGGCAGGGCATCCTCCTGAATCATCAATGACTTTGATAGATAGGTTGACCTTGGCCGTGCTACTGGTAGTTGATTAGAGAGGGCTACAAATCTGTTTCTATCTTCCCACTGAGAAGTAGAGTCCTAGCCCCTCCCTCCATGAACCTGGGCTAGTTCGTGCAACTTCCTGGACAATAGGAGGCAGCAGAATTGATGCAATTGGATTTCTGAGGCTGGACCTGCAGAAATTTTGAAGCTTCCTCTGGGGCCTCTCAGAAACTTGCTTCTGCAGTCCTTAGCTGCTCTGTGAGAAGTCTGATTACCTTGCTGTAGAGGCCACATGAAGAGGCCCCAAAGAGTGTAGTCAGCCTCCAGCCACCAGCTTCTTCAGCTAGATCTCAGCTGCAGAGGTCACATTGTGCTGGGGCATCTCACACCTGGTGATGATGCCCTTTGGCCTGAGGCAGGGCCACACTTATCCCAGAGCTTCCCACTGGGTTGGTTGAGGCCTCATGGGACCTGCATCACAGTTCATCTCCCCCCTCTTCCTAATCCCTAACACATATCTTACATCCCAAATGTCATCTCAGCCTCTGCTTCTGGAGACCTGCAACATTTTATACAAGAGAGGTCTGAGAAGGCAGGTGATAAGATGGTGTTTTGGAGCTGGATAGCTCATGGTATGGCTAACAACGAGGAATGAGGATGCTGTCCCTTGGGTCCCCACCGAAGGCAAAATCTAGTGACATGATTGTTAAAGCTCTCTCCAGTGGGGAATTGGAAGGGTGTATGAGAGGAGGAGAATGCATTAGTAAGTATAATGTATCTGGAGTTTGAGATGAATGGTGAAAATAGTAGCTGTGAGGGTAACAGGCTTGGTTGGCTATTGATCATTGATGATCTGCAGAAAGATGAACAAGATTGAAAGCCAAATGTGGACCAGAAGGTGTCTGAGGTAGTAGACAAAGAAACTGCATCAAGGAACCTATGAACAGTTTCTCAGCATCTGCTGTGGAAAGGGAATACCAGAGAGCAATTCTGGAATGTGGTCCAACCAGACATTCCAAGGACTTCTGGACATAGGGTCTGGTGGGCTTTGGTATGTGGAGACCAGAAGCATCGTCTTGGTCCCCTGATAGAATGAGGCATATAGGACACATGTGGAATTTACAGGTAGTCCACTGGATCTGTGGCCACACCCATGGTCACATCTCTGGTCCCCAAACATGTCATTGGGATTGACAAACCTGATAGTTGGCACCCCTTTACACAGGGTCTTTGATTTGTAAGGTAAGCATTATCACAGTAGAGGCCATATGGAAGCTTTAAACTGCCCTCACTGCCTGGTCAAGATTATAAATAAAAAACAAAATTGTATGCTGGTTGGATGGTGCAAATAAATGTCACACTCAAAGATCTAGGGATGTGGGAGAGTGGTCCCCATCATATTTCTACTTAATTCTCTGGCCTGTTCCCTGTAGAAATCACGGGGTATGTGGAGGATGATTTCAGATTGTAGCAAGCTCAACCAAGTAGTAGAACCTATCATAGCTTCAGCCTTGGCATCTTTACTAAAGCAGGTTACCTCAGTCTTCAGGGGCCTTTACTTTGGTGAACACATTCTTTTCTATTCCAATCAGAAAAAGGATGAGAAACAGTTCACTTCCACATTTAGCAGACAAAAATATATATTTACATTTTTCCTAAGGCTATGTTAACTCTGCTGCCCTCTGTCATAATATATTATGAAGATACCTATATCATCTGGACATCCCAAAGAACATCACATTGATCAATGACATTATGTTGTCTGGACCAAATGAGCAAGAAGTAGCATGCAAGGTGAAGGTCTTGATAAGCCACATGCACTCCAAAGGGTGGGAGAAACCCCTTGGAAGATGCAGGGACCTTTCTCAATTGAAAAAATTTTAAGAGTCCAGTATTCAGCTGTGTGCTGGGATATTCCCTCCAAATAAAAAGTAAATTATTCCATCTTGTATTCCTCACCATGAAGAAGAAAGCACAATGACTATATGGGAACTTGTATCTAGGTGAATGCTGAGGAAAAAGCCCAAGCTTGTTTTATGGATGGGTTGGCTTGGTATGAGGGTTCAAGCTGCAAGTGGATAGCAGCTATCTGCAGCCTCCCTTACAGAGGGTCTTGAAAGGCAGTAGTAAGGGAAAGTCCTCTTAATGGGCAGAGCTTTGGGAATTGGCACAGAAGTTATCCCCCTTATGTAGAACGAGAAGTGACCAAGTTTAGAATGTAAATGGGCAGTGGAAAATGGCCTGGTCAATGGGCCTGGGAGAAAAATTACTGAAAGATCAGTGTAGTGGTTTGAATAGTGCCCCCTCCCTGCAAGATATGTTGAAGTTCTAACTCTTGGAACATGTGCATGAGACCTTATTTGGGAGAAAGATCTTTGAAAATATAATTAAGTTAAAGATCTCAGGATGAGATCATTCAGGATTTAGAATGGGCCCTAAATTCAATGACCCACTAACCCATTGCTATCAAGTTGATTCCAACTCATATCAAACCTACAGGAAACCCCATAGAGTTTCCAAGACCATACATCTTTACAGAAGTAGACTGGAATATCTTTCTCCCATGGAGCAGCTGGTGGGTTTGAACCACTGACCTTTTGGTTAGCAGCCACATGCTTTTACCACTGTACCACCAGGGCTCCAAATCCAATGACAGATGTCTTTAAAAGGTAAAGGCTAAGGATATTTGAGATACAGAGACAAATACAGAAGAAAGTGATGTGAAGATGGAGGCAAAGTTTGGAGTGATATATTTATAAGCTAAAGAAATTTAATTTGTTACAGTAGCCCTGAGAAACTAATATAATCAGGAACAAAGGAGTCTGGGATAGAGACATGTGAATGGACATATGGCAGTTGCAACAAGTATGAAGCTCTTGGTATCACATGTTAATACCACCAGAGGGTCACTAAACAACCAAGTGACAAAATGACTCAATTTGTTGACATCACCCAGCCTTTGCTTATTAGCCACCCCCTGCTGGCATGATGGACACAAGAATGAAGTGGCCATAGTGGCAGAGAACTCTTGACATAAGGGACTTCTTGGGCCTCCATTTACAAAGACTAAGTAGGCTTAAGTGGACTTAGTAGGCTTAACTGGAGGTTATGCATGGACCCAACAGCAAGGACTCCTACTTACCAAGGATGAACCACACACTGCTGTCACCAAATGCTCAACCTGCTAGCAACAGAGACCAACACTGAAAATGTTATGGAAAATGATACTGTTCTTCAGGAAGACCAATTGACCACCTCGTGGCAAGCTGGCCACATTGAAACTATTCTACACTGGAAGGGACAGTGGTACATTCTCACAAGAATGGGTACATGTTCCAGATGTGTGTGCACCTTTCCCGTCTACAAGAACTCATCCAGCACTAGTATCTGAGTGTGGAGTGAGTCCATGTCCATGGGATTCACTGGTAGTGTTACATCATAGAGCTGGGTTCCACTTTATAGTGAAGGAGGTGGGGACTGAGTCCTTGTCCATGTGATTCACTGGTTGTCATACTGCATTGCCCAATACATTGCACTATTTAACACACCACACTGCCCAGACCTGCTGGCCTAATGGAGCCAAGGCATAGCTGAAGCCCACATGGAGGCAGTACTCTGCAAGGACAAGTGTAGTCCTTCAGGACAAGTACACTCACCAACTCAAAGACCTCTCCCTGGGGCTGTGTCCCCATGGAAGAACACGTGGGCTGGGAGCTGATGAGTGGAATCAGGAGAGCTCCACTTACACCTCTCTCAGTGACCCACTGGGGGCCTTTGTGCTTCCCATCCCTGCAGCTTAGACCCAAAGGAAGTGCACTGTCATCAGGGGACATGCAGGACTTCCACTGCACATGGGTGGCTGTCACTGGGACACTTTGAAAGAGCCCTGGTGGCATAGTGGTTAAAGCACTCAGCTGCTAACCGAAAGGTCCACAGTTTGAACCCACCAGCTGCTCCGGAGGAGAAAGATGAGGTATTCTGTTTCTGTAAAGATTTACAGCCTTGGAAACCCTATAGGGCAATTCTACTCTGTCCTATAGGGTTGCTGTGAATCAGAACCAGCAGTGGGTTTTTTGATGTTTGAAATACTTTGAGCTCTTGTGTCCAGGGACCAGTGACAAGAAAAGGAGCCAGCATCTTGATGGAGATTAATTAATTCTGATCCTCAGGAGAGGCAGGGCTGCTGGCACACCATGGGAGCTGGGAGAAACACATTTGGAATCCAGGTAGCCCTCCTGGGCACCTCTTAGTCATCTCTCACTCAGACGTGATTGTAATTGGACTCGTACAGCAAGCCTGGCCTACAAGAGACCTGGAGGCCACAGCTCAGGCCTCATGGCAATAAGAGTCTGGGTTACAACACTAGTGGAGGGGTGGCTGAGGATGATGGGAATGGAGGATGGAGAGGGAAGGAGGGAAATGCTGAGGACTAGTTACAGGAGTTGGGGCAGGGGCTCATCCTGACAACCTCCTTTTTCTAAGTTTCCCTCTGGGAGAGAAGCCCCTCTGGAAGACTGGAGGAGCTTCTCGCTGATGTGGATCTGAGCAAGCAAGGGATATACTGTGCTAGCATGGAGATGGTCTGCCCAGGTTCCCCACAGCTAGCTGTGGGGAGCACAGCCAGCAGACAGGCCCTGCTTTCAGGCCCCTTACGGTCCACCTCAGCTGCAGAGACTCTCCTCCCGGACAGCCTATCTTTTCCATGGGCATCCACATCCAGGAACTGGGTGAGGTGAAGGAGGCCATTGTGGGCATCCACATCCATGGTCTGAGTGAGGTGGAGGCTGCCATAGGCACTTGACACTCCATTCTCTCTCTAAAGTTCCTGCAGGATCAGCAGAAGGCTCATCACACCCACTGTGTCATTCACTTCATCCTCTGCCCAATCCTGCTTCTCTTCCATCTCACCCACCACATACTGATCCCTGACACATATCAACCACCAGAAACTCTGGCTCAGTGTCTCTTCACGGGATGCAGCCTGCAGCAAAGTGTATGTGTGCCTGGCCTTGTGCTACACCAGGAAGGGTCTGGTCAGATCGTGCAGCTATTCCACTGTCTGTTACCTAACACCCTGTCCACCTCCAACGTCTGAATCATCTGCCTCAGCTCCAGGCTCTGAGCTCGGGTGAAAGCCCTAGGGCTATTCTAACAGGAAGGGTGGGACCACAGGATTCTTGGATACTTCTACCAATTCTGATTATTCTACTCCATCACATGCTTTTCCCCAGAAAGGAACTCTTGACATAAGGGACTTCTTGGGCCTCCATTTACAAAGACTAAGTAGGCTTAAGTGGACTTAGAGCTATATCCTTCCTCCTTCCCAAACACTGCTGAGTGCAGGCCACTTGACATTGACTTGCAAATGTCATAAAGAGCTACCCTGTAACCATCCCCCTGGTTGGACATACACATGATGACTTGATGTACAAATAACCTTTAGACAGACCATTAGGACCCAGAGGCAAAGACCAAAAGACTAAGAAAATAGCCTGAGATATTCCCAGGAAGTCAGCTCTGAGAAAAACAGGACTCACCTAGTGTTGATGTCTTCCAGAACTAGAGATAAAATTTATAGTCATAACTAAGCAGCCTTTCTTTGTCCTTTTTCAGAAATCAAAAGACTCTGTCCTTGGGGAATGGAATGTGTATATGTGACCATAAGCTTTAGCTCAACATATAAAATTTCTTTATGTACTCACCAGAGACAGGTCGTTCCCTGCTTCTGCATGAAGGATTAAACTCTTTCTTCTCTCTTCTCTTGGTGTGACTGAATTGACTCTGTGTTGCTTCAGGTGTGAACTCACATTTTGGGTAATGCACACACACATGCATCTCCTAAACCCAGTGCAATTCTGACTCACAGCAACCCTATGGGACAGAGCTGTCCCATAGGGTTTTCTTGGCTGTAATCTTTACAAGAGCAGATCTCCAGATCTTTCTCCCACGGAGCCACTTGGTGGGTTCACACTGCCAACATTTGGGTTGAGTTAGTGGTTGAGCTCTTAATCATTGCACCACCAGGGACCTGAAGGTGGTCACAAGGGCCAGGAAATCCCTCCTTGGTCCAAATTGGCCCCTGTGATCACTCACCTTATCATTTTCAATCATCCAATTCTGCCTCCCTGAGCCCCCCACTTCAGAGAGAAATGGCCAATGTTAGAAACACCACTGAATACATGTTTCTATAATTACCCAGGTATATGCCATGAGAGCCTTGCATCGCATTATTAAAGAGAGACCTCTGTAGACACCTAAAATGCATCAAACTACTCAATAATCCACATTTGATCATAATTAAGGGTAAAAAATATGGGCCAGTGGTGGGCTCTTTGTGACAGATTTGCTGTGTGGGGCTAATGGGAGCATTATTAACAATAAAAAATTGCTGGAGACAGACTTGGCGGGATGCCCAGCTGAGATATGAGTGTGGAGGGCAGCAGGAGCCACAGTGACTAATGATACGACCCCCAAATCAAGGCAGAATGAAAGCTCTGATGCCCAGCCTGGGGATCCAAGGACTTCTGTGCTGATCAAGAAATGGATCTCCATGTTATTGGGTGAGAGGCAGCTGCATGGGGAAGGGACCATCAGGGTGGGATTGTTGGGTGGAGGTGGTCAGGCTGAGCCAAAACCAGATGGTATGGGGGGTGTTAGAATATTCCCCTCTAGAACAGAGGTGACCCTTCCCTCTATTTCTGGGGGTCTGATAGTTTTGAGGGCCAAAAAGAGCTCTCAGTTCCACCCTCCTCAAGACTTGCCCTTGCTCTGGGAGACTAGCCTGCCCACATTCATGCCTTCTTCCTAAAAGCAGCCAGCACCCACTGCCCGGCTGATGTGGGGCATGTGGTCTTGCCCCCTTCCTCTGGTTTGGAAGCCTTTAGGGTCCCCCAGCTTCAGAGCTTCTGTGAGGTCTGCTGAGACTTCTGTTATGACTGCATTGCAGCTCAATGCCTCCCTTTGCTCGATGTTGCTTTCTTACTCACCCATTAGCTTGATCCGAGAGGCTGCCCCCATTAACTGCTGTAGGCTCACCTCCATCTCAGAGTGAGCTTTCAAGGGACTGACCTGCAATAGGGATCAAGCCATCCCCAGCCCTGGGCCTATGCCAGACTCCATCCGCACAGAATCTCAGGAAACAGTTAAGAGAGCAGGAATAGGAGGCCACAGAGTCTTGAGTGCCTGCTCATACCATGTGCCCCTGTTTTCCCAAACCCCTCCAAGGCAGAATGGGTGGTGCAGTCCACCTACTGCCCTGGAGCTCTCTGGACTCCAGTTACACCCTGCAATGACAACACAAATAAAGGATAATGATTCACATGGCACTGTTTCTAGTTCAGGCACCTTCTTATCTAAGAAGGACCTTGAGTCTCTTCATACTAACTCAGTCTGGCTGCCTCATTGTAGCTCCTCCACCTACCTTCCATCTTCTGTAGGATAGCATGTCACAGAGACCAACAAAGTCATTATCCCTGAAATATAGACCAAAAAAAAAAAAAAGAAAGAAAACCCCAAAAACCAGTTGCCATTGAGTCAATCTGAGTCACTGCAACCCACGTGTGTCAGAGTAGAGCTGTGTTCCTCAGGGTTCTCAATGGCTGTTTTCCAGAAGTGGGTCATTAGGCCTTTCATTCTGAGGTGCCTCTAACCAAAAAACAAAACAAAACAAAACAAACCCTCACTACCATCGAATTGGTTCCAACTTATAGCGACCCCTCTTTGGGTTTCCAAGGCAGTATCTCTATGGAAGTAGATTGCTCAGTCTTCCTTCAGAGGAGTGGCTGGTGGGTTTGCACTGCCAGCCTTCTGGTTAGCAGTCAAATGCCTTAGGAACTATGCCACAGAGCTCCTGGGTAGGTTTAAACCACCACCCTATAGTTTAAGAGCTGAGTGCACTAACTGTGGTACCTAGGGACTCCATTATTCCCATAAATATGTGGAAAAGGGCCCTGGGTGGAAAAGGTAGTGTATCTAAGTGGTTAAGCACACAGGTTCTAAAGCCAGAATGTCCAGAGCAGATCCCAGCCCAGCTCCTCACTGGGTATGTGCCCTTGATGAGTTACTTCATTTCCTGCCCCAGTTTCTCTATTTGCATGATGGTGAAGGTACTTCCTGTTGAGTGTTACTTGGAGGATAAAGTGGATCAATAAAGGCTGTTATGGATTGAACTGTGTCCTCCCAAAATAGGTGCTGAATTCCTGATCCCTGCACCCGTGAATAAGGAGCTCTGGTGGCACAGTGTCTAAGGCATTTGACTACTAACCAAAGCATTGGACTGCTAACCAAAGGTCAGTGGTGCAAATCCGCTTGCTGCTATGAGTTGGAATCGACTCGATGACAGTGAGTTTGGTTATTTTGGGTTTGGTACCTGTAAATAAGGTGCTCTGGGGGTGTGTTAGAGCTCTGGTGGTGTAGTGCCTAAGATATTTGACTATTAACCAGAAGGTTGGCAGTTCAAACCCACTAGCTGCTACTCAAAAGGAAGATGGGGAAATCTACTTCCTTAAAGATTTACCACCTCAGAAATCCAATGGGGTTTGCTATGAGTTGGAATTGACTCAATGGCAGTGAATTTGGTTTTGGTTTTTGGAGGTGCATTGATTTAAAGCATTAGGCTGCTAACCAAAGGTCAGGAATGCAAATCCACCAGCTGCTCTGTGGAAGAAAGATGAGGCAGCCTGCCTCCATAAAGATTTATAGCCTATGGGACAGTTCTGCTCTGTCCTATAAGGCTGCTATGAGTCAACATTGGCTCAACTGCAGTGAGTTTGGTTTTGTTGGTACCAGCAAATGGGATCCTGTTTGGAAATAGGATTTTCTTTTGTTGTATTAATGAAGTCACACCAGAGTAGGATGTTGTTGTTGTTATGTGCCGTCGAGTCAGACCTGACTCATAGAGACCCCTCCTTGGGTTTCTGAGACAGTATCACTATGGAAGTAGATTGCCAAACCTTCCTTCCTAGGAGTGGCTGGTGGGTTTGAACCACCAGCCTTCTGGTTAGCAGTCAAACACCTTAGGTACTACACTACCAGAGCTCCTAGAGTAGGGTGTATCCTAAACCTAATCCCTTCTGAGTTATAGAAAGAGCAGACTGGACACAGAGGCACCCACAGTGAGGGGGACGACAGAAGCCATGTAAATGTCTTCTGTAAGTGAAGGATTGCCAGTTGTCTCCAAACTAGGAAAGAGGCCCCCAGAAGGAATCAGAATGAACACACTGAGACCGCGATTTGGACTTTTAGCCTCCAGGACCATGAGACAATACATTTCTGTTCTTTCAAGCTACTATGTGAGGTATTTGTGTACGGCAGCTCTGGAAAACTCAGATACAGGTGAAGACGTAGGCACATGGTAGGTGCAACATCAAAGTACCTGCATTATTACTAAGCCCAAACTTAAGCCGTGCTCTGCAGTGAAACAGCCCAGGCTCCAGGCATCCCTCAGGTCAGCGCTGAGAATCTGGTTAAAGTTCCGATTCTGATTCAGTAGGTGTTTTAGTTTCCGGGGCTACTATAACACATGACCACAAATTTAGCAGCTTCAAACGACAGGAAGTTATCCTCTCATAGTCTGGAGGCCAGAAGTCTAAAATCCGTATCTAAAATCCATGTGGGTGGAGTCACACACCTTCCAGAGGCTCTAGGGGAGAATCTGTACCTTGCCTCTTCCAGCTTCTGGTGGCTCCCAGCATCCTTGGCTTGTAGCCACCTATGTTAGTCTCTGCTGTGGTCACATTGTCTCTGTGTGGAGACTCCATGTCTCCTTCTTACAAGCACGCCTGTGACTGCATTTAGCTCCCATGGGGATAATCAAGAAGCATCATCTGTCTCAAGAGGCTTTACAAGGACAGAGTAGAAATGACCTGGCTCACAGGTCTGGAGGCCAGAAATCTGAATTCATGTGTCGGCAGGGCCACACCCTCTCTAAGGGATGATCCACCACTCAGATGGGACCATTAGGGCCCACCCTACTCCAGTGTGACCTCATGTTAACTGATAACATCTTCAAAAGCCCTATTTCCAAACCAGGCCAGCTTCACAGGTACAAGCGTTAGGACTTCCCCATAAATGCTGGGAGACCCAATTCAGTCCATAACAGTAGATTGATTGGGTTACACAGGTGGCTTCCAGGGTGCCTGGCAGATAGCAAGTGCTTGATGCTCATCAGCCAATAGTGGTCCCTAGGGGCTTGGCAACTTTCCTGGCTATTGATGCAGGAACAGACTAAGGGGTGCAGGGCACTTTTAGACCCTGTGGAGGGCCCAAGGCTGACAACCATAGGTGGCATGTCACCCCATGTTCTAAAGGGAGTTGTTTGCCAGACTGTGGGATTTGCCAAAGACCTCTTAGTCCATCATCCTGCCTTCTTGCTCCCCGACCCCATAGTCATGACTATTGAATAAGCAGCTTCATTATGCTGGGCCTTGCACTCAGCACCTCACTTACCTCACTTACCTTGAACAACTGTCCCATTCAGTGGGGTGGAAGGTCAAGTATCACCAAGGCTCACAGAAGCTAGAGTGTATGGGGCTCGGAACTCGAAACAATGTGCCCAAGCAGCCTCCTGGACCTTTGAGGCCAACCAGTGATAGGGTCTCGGCAGCCAGGTCTTGGAGTCAGGTCAAGAGATTCCCCCACTCCAGCTTAAGAAGGATGGGCAAGGGGGTGATGAAGTTTCAAGGGCTGTAACGGCAGCAGTGACAGAGGGATTGGAACCTAAGAAGGCAGGTCTGCAGAGCCCCGCAGGCAGCCTCCAGCCTGGGCTTCTGAGGAGGCTTTTCTCTTGCACCCACCTCACCCAGCCCTGTGGTTCATGGCCTCCTTCCCTGCAGGATCCAGTTACAAGGAGAGATGGAACTGTAGGGGTAGGGGTGGGGGTGGGGTGCTGGCAGCAGGGACAGAATGCTAATATGCAGTGGAGCTGCACCCACTGAAAATTACCAAAAAATGATGGATGGCAGCGGCTCTCCCGTTGCTGTGTCTGTGCGGAGGATCCGGTAAGTGGATAAACAGGAAAGAGATTTAATTAGGTGTCTGGAGTGGGGGAGTGGTGATTAGCAAACGGTTCCTCTAATGCCCTCCATGTTACGTGCAGTTAATGACACAGATTGCAGGGGAATTAATGTCACGCCTGCTAATGATTTTTTTTGGGGGGGAAGAATAATTTTATTTACACAACATGGGCTGCAAGGATTACTAACAGGAGAGAAATGGAGTCTGTTCCCTCTACTCTCAGAAGGCAGCGCCCAGGGGAGGGGACTCATCTTTGCATGTAGAGTGGCCCACAGCTGAGGTTATCTCAGACTTGACGAACCAGGTGGACACATGGTGATAGAGTTCCCTCAGTGGGACTCTGAGAGCATGCTGCCCAGTGCTCAGCTGTCTCCAGTAGTGAGCTGGGCCTATTTTCCACCAACAACTTCCCTCCTTCTTCCTCTCTCCCTCTTCCCTTTCCTTCCCTCCTCTTTCTCCCTCCTGTCCTTTCCTCCCTCCCTCCCTTCTCTCCCTCCTCCCCCTCCTCCATTTCTCTTCTCCCCTACCCTCCCTCTCCCTTTTCCCCCTCTCTCTCCTCCCTCTCCCTTCCCTTGTTCCTTCTCTGTTTTGTTTTTGAAGTGTCCAGTACCCTCAAGACAGTGGGGTGGGGTGAGGGTGGAGGCAGGGGAGGTGGAGGATGGGAGTAGGAGAGGTAAGGGGTGAGAATAAGAAATGGGAGTTTTCCAGTTTAGAGAAGGACAGGTAGAGAAGAAGAGGTCACTCCAAAAAGAGGGCACTCTCCACTTGTGTGGACCTGAGAGGACACAGAGCCTCCTGAGGGAGCAGGATATGCTTGTTCATGCATGTGTATGTGCTCATATGGGAGTATCTGTGTATGCTTATGTGTGTGGCGTATGCATGTGTGTGTGAGCATGTATGCTTATGTGTGTGCATGCATGTGCACTGTGTGTGTGTAGTGTAGTTGGTGTGGTGTATGCTTGCATCCTGTATGCACATGCAGACTCAAAAACTCCTAAAATCCCAGGCATGTAGCCTGTGGCTTTCCTTCGGGCTGCCCAAGTTGAGCCCTTGAAAATTAAAGTTTGCTTGTGGTCCCCAAGCCCAGATAAGCATGGATAACTCATAGCCCTGTATACTGGAGGGTCTGAGGGAAGGTCAGGGGCACACATGGGACCTGAGGCTAGGCATAGGGCTTGAAGTGAAGCTGAAAGGTAGGGACAGATTTTGGCTGGAGCCCAGGTGCCCTGCATCCCCCAAGGGTGTTACCTCACATCCCCAGACCCCAGGGAACCTGCCTTTCCAAGGTCCCCGGTGGATGTGTTTGGGGAGCAGTGTGCCCTGTCCTTCTCCCGGCTATCTTGGAAGTGTTGTATGATCCTAATAACACTGTAGATCTGAGGACAGATCCAGAAGGCATGGCCCTGCCATGAGGAGCACACAGACACCACAGGTCTTCACCTCTCTGGGCCTGTTCCCTCATCCTGGTCCTAGAGCTGAGTGGCTTGTCCCCTGAAAGATGTTCACCACCTCCACACCCCACACTCAGTCCATGCACAGCTGTGGATGTGTCAGAGCAGAACTGCGTTCCATACGGTCTTCAGCAGCTGATTTTTCAGAATTAGATCACCAGGCCTTTCTTCTGAGGCACTTTTAAATTTCCACCCTTTCAGTTAGCACCTGAGTGTGATAATAGTTTGTACCACACAGGGATCCTGTTGTTTATTGTCTCAGGGTCCATGGATTTTAATTTACAAAGAAGAAGGGGTCTCAGGTCTCCCAGACAGGGCAGCCCTGGTGGCCCACTGGTTAAAACTATAAGTGGGAATCAACTCAAAGATAATGGGTTTGGGTTTTGGTCCTACTAAACTCATAGAATGTTTAGCTATGAGTTGAAATTGACTAGACAGAAGTAGGTTTAGAGAAGGGGGCTTTCTTTGAACTGTGCCAATGAGGGAAGGGGACCACTACCCAGAGCTTGAGTACCCAGCTGGCATCCTCTCCAGCCTCTTCCTCAGAGAGAGGAAAACTCAACTGCTTCTTAGTGGTATGGCTCAGTTTTCTCCACAGTGAAATGGGGACAATCACCATGGCACCTTCTTAGAGGTGAAGTGCCCACAAGCCCAGCACACACAGCGGAGAGGGTGCTCATGCCCTGATTCCCTTTGGGGACCCTCTCCGTGGACACACCCCATGTCCACAGAGCTGAGGGCTGACAGCCACTGGCCAGGAGTGGCTTCCTGCCTTTTAAAGGACCTACAATAGTGATATCGTCTTGTTAATTTTCACTGTCTTTGGAGAAAGCAAATGTCAACTTCTGCCGGCCCCAGACAGGCTGATCACAGCCCCTAATTAGTGGTGTCTGCACTAATGAGGTTTCCCTGCATTCTCATTACATGGAGATTACCTCTGAAAAGCAACTCTGGGGGCATGTATGTGCCAGGCAGCCTTTTCCAGGGAGGGACTTCTTACTGGGGGCAGCCCAGAGCCCGTGTTTGCAGGCTCAGCAGGGAAGCTCTGCAGTGAAGGTCAGCGGTGTCGTGGAGTGGAGCTGGCAGAACCCCCAGTTCACACCCATGGACTGGGACACCGGTGCCACTGGTGGGAGGATCCAAGGTGCACTGAGATGTGACCTGAGCTGGGTTGCCCCCTGTGCCAGTGTTCCCAGGTTGTAGGAACAAAGTGCCACAAAGTGGGTGGCTCATCAGAATAGATGTTTATTGTCTCAGGGTCCTGGAGGCTGGGAGTCTGATATCAGGGTGTCAGCCCCATAGATTCCTTCTGAGACTTTGAACAAGGCATCTTTATAATGCTCTCTGATGTCCCCAGGGTTCCTTGGCTGCAGCTGCAGCATCCCAGAACGTCCTTCCTCTGTGTCCCTGTCACTGTCTCGGCTCTTTTCTAAGGACACCAGTCAGATGGGATTAGGACCCACCCTACTCCAGTATAATAACATTTTCAAAGACCCTATTTCCTAACAAGGGCACATTCACAGGTACTGAGGGCAAGGATTTCAATGCATCTTTTGGGGGTATACAACTCAACCTGTAACACCTGGAAAGTCCCAGGTGGGAGGTCTCTGTGGGGATCTGGGAGGGCTCCACCCTGGGGTGCTCATGCAACCATAGGGGAGATGGCAGCAGGGGTTCCAGGAGCATCCATCCAAGGAAGCAGGCTAGGAAAGACTTAGTCCTCCAGCCTGCTGCATGGCCAGACTGGATCAGCTGAGGCTCCACTGGGGGTGTTTCCTGTTACCCATCGAAAAGCGTGGTTTTTGGCAAAACTCAGTGAACTGTTAAAATGTCATGGGCTCCTGGTAAGTGGAGAATGATGACCCTGAGACAGGTTGTGTCTCACCCCAGGTGTGTCTCGACCTGTTCTCTGAGCTCAGAGATGAGAGATATGTCTTGGCTGCAGGACAGATTAGCTGGGCTGTTGTCAGAGTGAATTCACCTCCTGAATTCAGCATTAACACAGTTACTAAATGCCTGATGACTCCTTTTCTTCCTCAAACTGTCATTCGGGGCAAAACTCTGCTGAGACTCTGTAAATATTTCATCTTGGCGAGCTCCTGCTGCCCTGGCAGCCGTGCACAGAAGCAGGTAGTCCTGGTGGACTCATAATTTGAGCCATGGCAGCCAGGCAGCCCATTGTTGCCTGCCTGCCAATCTGGATGTCATGGAGACTGTGGCCACCTGGAAGGCTTATCTGGGGCACCCCAACTCAATAGATACAGTGGCTGCCATCCACTCAGCTAAGCTCCACGGAATTCCAATGTTACCTCTCCTGGAAGCACTTCTTGCTATCCTCATGGCTGCTGACCCTCCTGGCAGTCTGTCCCTGTAAGCTCCAAACACCTAGAGGTTGGTATGGATATGGATGCTTTGAGTCATGAATAAATGCATGGGCTCATTATGAAGATGCATGGTGCACAGTAGATGGTCATTAAATATTTGCAAAACGTATGATTGACAAACTCATGAATGCATGAATAGGAATTCATTCACCCAAATGCCCAGATGAGCAAGCAGATGTCCTTTGTACATAGTAACCACCCAGCAAGCATGGCCAAGGCCTGTTGGGTGCTGGCTGGCCAGGGCAGTGACCCTGGCCACCCCCACTCCTGCTGGTGGGATTGTTCCCTGGCCGCTCTGAGGAGTGTCGATGGCCCCGTGTACCCAGGGAGGCTGAGACCTCAGCCTTCCAGAGTCTCCTGGCTTAACTGATGTCCTCTCAGATGCTCATCTCTGGGAGATGCTCCCTTTCAGTGTGAGGGGCCCTGCCCGATGCACCTCTGGGCAGCATTTCTGAGAACATTTCCTTGGTAATGAGAATCCTGGGAAACCTCATTAATCCCTACAGCACTAATTAGGGCTGGAAGCCATTCTGTCTGGGGCTGGCAGAGGTTGAAATTTGCTTTCTTCCTTGAAAGACAATAGCTAAACAAGCGAATGGTGGAGCCTATGAACAAAAGGACAAGTAGAGGCATGAGTAAAGGGGTGCAGGCAGGAGGGTGACTTGGAGAATGGGCAGAGATCCTCAGACAGTGAGGTTTCTACATCTTTCTGCCTTTAGGACCCCTTGCCCTCCTTCTGGCCCAGCTGATTTAGAATACCAGCAGACCAGAGCAGACCTGAGCTTGGTGGCATTGGCCTGGGGCAGAAGGCCAGTCACCGTCTGCTGCAAGGACCACGGCAACGAGGAAAGCCTTCCTGCTGGCCGATGTGTCCCCTCTCCAGTATCTTTCTTTTGGGTTAAACACAGCTTCTTCCTGGCTCCTCTTAATTTAAAAACAAAAAGGAAATATTCCCAAATCCTCCCTTCTTTCGTCTCCTTAGATTTGCTTTGTTTAGATATTTTATATGAGTGGAGTCAGACAATATTTGTCCTTTGTGACTCCTGTATTTCATTCAGCATAATGTTTTCGCCAACACTTGTTGCTTTCTGTTTTGTTGTTAATAGCCATCCTAGTGGGCATGAAGGAGGCCCCTCCTATAAAACACAAAAGGCCTTAGAGACAGTAGATGGTGGGCAGACGCTCACACATGCTAGTGTACAGCTTTCTGCTGCTGCTCAAACCCAGGAAGGAGTCCAGTAGAACAAGTCCTGTAGATTCCAGCACTGGGCATGGCTGTTAAGAGGTCAAAGGGCTGGGGCCCACTGATGAGCCAGCCTAGGAGGAGAAAGCCTCCCGCCTGTGAGGGTGTAGGAGGCTCTGATGAGGCTGTAACTTAAATTAGTTGGAGGAATCACCATACAGGTATTCAGTCAAATTGTTCCTTTTCTCTTTTAGGAAGCAATTCCTCATTTAAAAAAATAAGCATTTTTCAAAAGACTCTCATTGTCAAAATAAACCCAAGCTTTCTCTTAGGGGCCTGGGAAGCCAATCCTGGACCCCTACCCCTTCCAGAACTTTCCACATGGGATACCTGCACAGATCATGCCTGCCTCCTGCCCCTCAAGGGGCCACAGCCTTTGGAGAGGGTTTGTGAAAGATGAGCACTCCATCTTGAGTCTCCATCTGGCTTCTTGCCCATTAGGAAGTGTTTTGGGGTGGGGATGGGCACAGATCAAATGTTTTCCTTTGCTTTGCTCCTGTTACCATCAGGGGCAGGTGAAGGATAGGGTGAGTCAGGAGGTGGCCCATGCTGAGATCAGCTGCCAGGCAAGCAGGGTTGTAGTAGAGGAAGAAGGGGGGTTGGGTAGGAGACTCTGAAAGTGAGGTGGGGGGATGTCAGGGGTTGAGGGTGAGCAGAGCACTGAGATGTCATCCCCAGTGCCCCTGCCACTCTTAGTGAGGCCCCAGGCTCATTGCCAGAGACAGGTGAGTGAGCCGGGGGTGCATGAACAGACCCAGATACCGGAAATGCTGGCTTCCAGGTCAGGGTGGGCGAGGGACCAGACCCGCTCCCTAACTCTTCCTGAGCATCTACTCTAGGGCAGATCTTGGCCCTAGGGGAGGGCCAGTGGATCATGTCCAGCTCCACCTTCAGGGTACCAATGATCTCATGGGAAAGAGGCAGACCTGGTACAGCTGCAAAGGGCTATGTGGGACCCATGGGCACAGAGAAGAGCTTGGATGTGGTCACCAAGGAGACATAGATAGAATGAGCCATGTGCCTTGGTGAAGGGAGGGGCATTTTGAGAGGAGTCCATGTGAGCGTATGTGAGACAGTGTGGCATGATAGATGATGTCCTTGTCCTCCAGCCAAAGGCTACCAGGGATGCTGTCATAGTCTCTGGGCACCTTGTAACAGCAAGAGCACAGTCTCACAGTTCTGAAAGCTGGAACTAGAATCCAGAGAGCCCTCTCTGAAGATCCTTGTCTCTCTGGGCTCTGGTGGCCCCAGGCGGTCCTTAGCTTACATCCTTATATGGCTGTTCTTCCTCTGCATGTCTCTTTCATAAGGCATCACTCCACTGGATTTAGACCCACCCCACTCTGGATGACCTCATATTAACGTAACTACATCTGCAAAAACCCTATGTCCAAATAAGTTCACCTTCCAAATAAGGTACATGGGGTAGGACTTGAACATGTCTTTTGGGGACATAATTCCACCCACATCAGACCTCCTATGTTTGTACCAGGTTTAGTGCTGGGTGCAGGGAAGGAGGGCACCCATGGGAGGGGGGCTATGGGCAGTTCTGTAAGATGGGGTCAGATAGGACTGATCAGAGGCTAGTGACTATGGGGAAGCTTTGAGGAAGCAGATTTGCTCAGAATTGGATGTCTTTTGCAACAGTTAACAGATCTTATTTCTGGGGAGGAGGGATGTGTAAGATAAAAAAGCTGTGATAACCCATATTATGGGAGGGGAAAGGTTTGGTACTCAGTGATTTATTTGTACAGGACCTTGACTGTGTGTCTGCCCAGAGGACATTGCGGTGGTCTTGTGACATCTTACCTATCATGGACCTGAAGTGGCCTTGTCTGGCATCCTGTCCCATGAGGCCCTTTGTGCCCAAGGGGAGAGCTCCCAAGGCTGGCAGTGGGTGCTGAGGGCTGCCCTTCTTATCCCCAGTGTGGGGAATGCCTGGAGTTCAGGACCACAAGTGGGCCATGGGAGGAGAAGAGGTGGCAGTGGGTTTGGTTTTGGTTTTACAGTTTGCCTTATGGGCCCGAGCTGAGGGCTCTTGAGTAATGGGGAGCCCTAAAGACTAGACTTGAATCAGAGCCGAGTGTCCCAGAGCCATCAGACACTGCTTCCTTGGGGGTAGAGACCCTAGCTAGGGCCTCCCAGAGCCCAGAGCCCAGGCTGAAGGGATGTTTGGATTCTGAGGGTGGGAAGGAGGAGGAGTAAACACTTGGCCTGTTTACACCCAGCTGCTTGGCTGTGCTCCCCAGGGCCATGCCTGGGCACTCAGTTTCAGGTTCTTGGTACCACCCAGTGCAGCCAGGTCCCTTTTATCTTTAACTGTTTCAGGAACCACCTGGCACGATGGAGACATGGAGAAGTGTGGCAATGAGGTGGGCGCCCAGCTCCTGTCCACTAGCACGATGCTCTTTGAATTCCTGTTTCACTCCTACACCTTTATTTTTATGTTTCCTTTTAAGGTTAAAAACACACGTTAAGTAGAATTCACAGTTAATGGGCCCAACCAGTGTGTTGACCAGCTAGCTGGGACTTCCCAGAAACTAATAGGCAGAGGAGATCCAGGCTGGTCTTGTATGGAGTGTGGCCATATCGGTTTGTCCAGGTGGCTTGTCTCACCAGTTCCCCCAGCATGACTCCTATTGGGTGTTTCCAGACTCCAGACCCAGGCCTAAGTCTGGCCCTGGGCTTTTACTCCAGACCAGATGCTCAATCCTAGACTCCACATCCCCTCCCATCCTCCTTCCCTCCCTGCCCTTCTTCCTTTTCTCCTTCCCTCTTCCCTCCTTCTTCTCTCCCCTCCCCTCCCATTTCTGTCTCTGTCTCTTTTCTCTTTCTCTTTCTCTCTCATAAAAACAAGAAACAATTGGAGTAAAGTAAAATCACTTTTATTTGGCATGCTGGGCATTCTTGTCACCTAATCTCATCTTCATCATTCCCCAGAAGGTAGGTAAGATTTGCTCTATTTGACAGATGGGGAAACTGAGGCATAAAGATGTCGAGGCTTAGCACCCAGGGCTGTCTTTTCACCCTGCTTTGCCTCTTAGAGACATTAGTGCTCTGACTGGGTCTGGAATAGGACACCTGGGACAACCCAGCACACTTGACATACCATTTCTCCCACTTGGGGGTCCCCCTGAGGGATGGAAGTGAGAGTGGTCAGGGTTGCCGGGAGCAGGGGAGGGAGCCCTGCCACTTGTGGTGGCAGCAGTGCCTATGATTGGCAAAAGAAAGCCTGTGCCGCCCACAGAGCCCTGGGCGATTAGAAGACCATCATCTGGCTCCTTCTCTTAATTACCTTTTGGGGTGGCAGCTGTAGCTGGGAGAGCCTGGAAGCTCCGATCTGCCCCAAGAGAAGTGCACCTACTTGGAAGAAAGAGGCCCATGGTGCAGACTCAGGTGGCCTTGTACCATCCTTGCTGCCATGTGGTACAGCTGGTCCATGTGTGGTCCACTGCATGTAGCATGTACTCTCCCAGAAAGCTGTACTAAGAGGGGGTGTAGTTGGGGACCGTAGGGCTACTTGAAGGATGGCCCTGTGACCCTGGCTGTGGATCCCTCCAGCTGGGAGCCATGGCTTGACAAGGCCCTGGAGGCTGTTTCTATGCCTCTTGGTGACACCTGCTTGCCCTAGGACCTGTTTGCATACCTGGATCTCAGCCTTGAGCTGCAGGAAGCCATTAAGGGACACCCTTACTGGAACAGGCCACCGTGCCTGGAGTTACTGTGGGTACTGTGGTGTACTGATCCCAGCTAAGAGTTGAACGTGGGCTGGACACTTTCCTGTGCTGACCATTGTCCTTCCTCCACCTGAGGGTCCTGTATTTGTTTATGGTTTACAGGAGATCAAAGTGAGGCCTGCCCCAGGGCACACAGCTGGAGGCTGTGAAGACAGAGTCACACCCACAATTTGGTGGCTCTGGGCCCTGCTTGTCCCTCAGTGCCACCATGGTTGGTAAAGGAGCCCTGACTTTGGGAGCGGAGAGACCTGATCACTTTCAGGCATCGCTTATTGGAGTCCCTTTGTGGTACAAATGGTTAATGGGTTCACTGAACACTGGGGAGGAGGGATGTGTAAGATAAAAAAGCAGTGATAACCCATATTATGGGAGGGGATTCCAGTCCACCAGAGCCAGCTCTGAAGGAAGGCCTGATGATCTGCTTCTGAAAAATCAGCCATTGAAAACCCCATGGAACACAGGTCTATTACACTTGAGGGCACCATGCATCAGAGTGGCCTCAATGGCAGCTGGTTCCATTTGTTGGGTGGTAGTTGGGAACCCCTTCATGACAGCCGTAGCTGGCCACTCTTCACAGAACACTGTCCAGGACCCGATCATGGGACTTATGTGAGACAGTGCACAGAATAATGCTCTGTAAACTGTAAAACCAAAACTGAACCCCCTGCCATCATGCTGATTCCAACTCATAGTAACCCCCATTGGTTTTCCAAGGCTGTAATTTTTTATGGAAGCAGACTGTCTCATCTTTTTTTCCACAGAGAAGCTGGTGGGTTTGAACCACTGACCTTTTTGGTTAGCAGCCAAATGTCTTAACCACTATACCACTAGAGTTCCATCTGCAAACTGTGAAGTGCTCTGCAAATGTCAGCAGTGTGTAGAAAGAACCAAGAACAAACCCCTCCACTCCCAGGCCTCTTGTTGGCTTTCCAAAGGCCTCAAGACATGGTATGGAGACCGACCCTTCTCACTGCTAAGCAGTGGGCTGCACAGAGGCCCCAGATGGAGAGTCACATCCCTCTCGTCCCTGCCTCCATCTTCATATGGCTCTCCCCCTATGTCTGTCTTTCCTCTCTTTGTAAGGACACTGGTCTCTGGATGGAGGGTCCACTTGGATAATCCAGGGTGAGCTCATTTCAAGACCCTTCACTTTACCACACTCAAGAGACCTTTTCTTCTAATAAGACCACAGTCACAGGTTCTGAGGGGTATGGTGAGACATATCCTTTTGGGCCATCAGGCAATCCCTCTAGCTGGGAACAGGTGGAAAAACCCATATCTGTGCTAGAGGACCAATGTCTTCTCACCTGCAACTAATGGCCCCTCTCAGATCTGTGAGCTTGCTGTGTCTAACCTTAGCCCCTCAAGAGTTACTCCTGTATGGCCTCTGACTGCCCTCCACCTGGGGGTACTTCTGGTTGTCTATGCAGCCCGATACCTGGCATACGGCCTGGCTCCATGAAGGGAGGATCAAGGTCAGTGCCATAGTACCTCCACTTCCACCACCATACAGAGGCCCAGGCTGCCCTAGGGACCCCAGGGCATGCCCGTACAGTGACTGGAGCCAAGCTGCTCACACAGTCCATTAACTCTTTTCTGCATCTGCCCCTCTCTGTTGGCATTGGTGGAGATGTCTGAACAAACAGTGGGCCCGGAGAACCCTCCTGAGTCTGTAAACTCCAGCAGCATTTCCTTAAAGTGTCATAGCTGATCGGCACCAGGTGCTGCTGATGGTTTCGGGGGAACAGAAAGTAATTTGGAGGAGAAATAGCTATTGATTGAGGCGAGGAGTGATTTCGCTGGCTGGATTCAACTCCTGGCTCTCATCTCCGTGCACAGTCCTGCCACCATCCGACCGTTCCTGAGAGCTTTCCCACTTAGCAGACACAGTCACAGCTGCACAGTCAACAGATCCCCACAGCAGGATTTAGTGCAAATAAGGGTGTGGGCTCTGTTGATTTCTTCCAGGGGTTTTCAAAGAGGAGCTCTTCCATGTCCCTCCACTTCCAGTGGCTCCCAGTGATCCTTGGCATCTTTTGCTGTGTCTAGATGCATCTTCCAATGGTGTCTTCCTCTGTGTGGGACTCTGCTTCCTGTTTATTCTTTCCTTCTGTAAGTCATCACTTAGAAGTGATTAGGGTTAGGACCCACCCTCCTCTGGTATGATTTCTTTAACTCACCTGTAAACATCTGCAAACTGATAGCATCCCAAGGAAAAGTCCCCTCTCCTGAGGTCACAGTCACAGATGCAGAACTGGGGTTCCACACAGCTGGTTGGGGCACCATTCCATCCCTAATATCCACTTGTTAGTGAGAAAACCAGGCTTGGTGGGCTGGATTGCTCACTCACTGGGGACTCCTGTCTGCTCTGCCCTGGGCTGCCCACCCCTCCAGGTCCTCTTGGACCAGGACTAACCATCCTGAGGCCTCAAGCCTGGTGGTTTTGCTAAGGCTCTGATAGCAGTAATCAGCAAGGCTGAGCATATATTCATGGGCCACACACTGCTGCATGGAGCAAGCCCATCAAAGACCAGCACCAGACATCTAACCCAGACAGAAATGAGCCTCTATATCTGCAAATCACAGGCAGGCCCAGACTGGGGACATGGAGGCGTTGGTGGAGAGATCTGGGGGGACTTGCCCTTTCTGCTTGGCTGGGTGAACTGGGCTCCCCACAATGAGATTTAATATCTTCATAAAAAGAAAAAGCACCACTTTTAAAAACACAGCGTTCATGCTCAGTAAGCACCTGTCTCAGGAGCCTGTGCACCTTCAGCCCATAAGCTCAGTGGCTGTGCCCATGCAGGGTTGTGATCAGGGAGACACAGGATACTCTGTGATTTATCATGCTGGATTCCTGCTGTCCCGTGTGGCTGTGAACAGGCCAGTGGTCTGGCTAGTGAGGCCCCAGCCATGTACACAGAGGGGCTGTCATGCCTCTCTGGGTGGGAAGGAACTGCCTCTGCCTTGACTTGCTCTGCACCCTCATAGGCCTTGCATTGTTGCTGTAGTGTCCAGGTTTCCTCCTAAGGCCAAGAACCCACCCACACCCTCATGATGCTGGTGATACCACAGCACTGACCTCAGCCCTTGGCCAGAGTGCCCTCTGATCCAGGGTTATGCTTCCTTCCAGGTGGAGGCAGCCTTTGGTCAGTGACTGGCTGATTCAGTGGTACATGGGCCTGTCACCTAGCCTCAATCTGAGATAGTCTGAGGCCATCCCAGCTGCAGAACCCTCCTTTGCTGTACCCTCTGGCCTCTCCTCCTCATTCCCTCCAGGGGATCTCCTCCAGGACTTCCCCAATAGGCTGTGAACAGCCCTCCTTCCCAGGAGTCTGACTCTAGGCCAGGCCCTGCCCCTGATGGGCAGACTCCTCCTTCCTCCCAACACCTGGGTCTGGAAGGGGAGCTCCCAGCCCACCTGCTGGCTCTACTGGGACTTTCCAATGGAACCGTTTCCCTCTGCCTCCATCACTGGGAAGGACTCTGGTGCTCCCAATCTGTGTGCCCCAGCCTGGAGGTGTGTGGGTGGAAGTCACAGACTCAGATTCAAGGTAAAGTTGAAGTTTCTCACTGTATTTAGGATTGCTGTAACCACCTAAAAGCACAGACTTCAGACTCAGGCCCACTTGGCCTGGGTCCCTGCTTTGCTAAATAGACAAGCGACAACCTTCCTGAGCCTCACTTTGCTATCTGTGAAATACAGGTGTAGGAGCACCTCACTCCCACAGCTGTTGTGAGGCCTGAGCGAAGCATCCGCACATTTAGTACGCGCTCAATTAAAGTCGGTGGTGCTTGTCACTGTCCCTCTGCAAGAACCTCTCACTTGCACCTGCCCAGGCTGAGCTCTAAGCAGGAGTTCGTGACTTGGTCCCCTACACTTTGGCAGGGATAGAGTGGAGGGGGCCAGGCTCTGGCTGGGGGGCTCCCACCTCAGGTGGAATGAACGTATAGCTGGTTCCGGGTGGCTCCCAGAGCGGCCTGCTGCTTGGGAGGAAGCAGATGGGACTGTCAGCTCTGCTTATGCTTGTCTTCCCAAACCCAGCCAAGCGTGCCTGGGAACACAGGAGAGGCTCCTCAGAGCAGCTGGTGGGGCTCCAAGCTGGCACCTAGAGGGGCCGAGTGATGCTGATTAGCAGGAAATAGTGTGAAGGCAACGGAAATGGGCCCAGTGCCAACCTCCTGGCTACAGGCCACACTCCTCATGGGCCCCAGTATCCCAGGGAGAAGTGTCCCAGCTGAGTCCCCACTCACGCTGGCCTCTTCTGTCAGTGGCTGCCCTGGGGTCCTCTGGAGCTCACCCCCTGGCAACTGGAATTAAGGGGCAGATCTGTCACTTGTATTTTACACTCAGAGGACAGGCACTGACCAGCCAGGTCCTCTGGCTCTGAGTCCAGACCCCTCCCAAGGCAGCTCTTCATTACACAGCTCAACAGGGCCCTGGGTTTCCTCCTTCTGCTTTTGGGGTTTGATGTCTCTGCCTCATGCCATCTTCAAAAATCAATCTCTCTCACTGCTGTTGAGTCGGATCTGACTCAGGATCATTGGATCATCCCTCCTTGGGTGTCTGAGGCAGTGTCACTATGGAAGTCGATTGCCCAGCCTTTCTTCCAATCAAAAATCAATAGTATCAGTTTATTACATAAATAATGCAGGACTCAATAGAAAAACTAGGCTATCCAGATGTCTTTGTTAGTCAGTGCTGCTGTAATGAAAATACTACAAGTAGATGGCTTTAACAAATGGAAATTTATTTTCTTCCAGTTCAGGAGGCTCAAACTCACTGCTGTCCAGATGGATCTGACTCATAGTGACCCCTCCTTGGGTTTCCCAGGTGGTATCACTATGGAAGTAGATTGCCCAACCTTCCTTCTGAGGAGTGGCTGGTGAGTTTGAACTACCAGCCTTCTGGCTAGCAGTCAAATGCCTTAGGCACTATGCCACCAGAGCTCCTTCCAGGAGGCTAGAAGTCCAAATTCAGGGTGCCGGCTCTCGGGGATGGCTTGGTCTCTCTTTTGACTCTGGAGGAAGGTCTTTGTCTCTTCTAGGTTTCTGCTGCTTGGTGATCTTCATGTGGCTTGACACCTCTCTTCCCCCATCTCAGCTTGCTTTTTTAATCTCAGGAGCTTGACTCAAAATATACCCTATACTACTCCTGCCTCATTCACATAACAAAGGCAACCCATTCCCAAATATGATTAAAACCACAAACATAGAGACGAGGATTTATGCACATATCTTAAGGGGCACAGTCCAATCTGTAACATGTGATATTTGAGGAGAAAAAAAAGAGGGGGAAAGATTTCCCAAGTCTCGTCATCTGGAAGTAGACCCCATTTATAATTTAGTGGCCATTCTTCCATGTACGTAAGACATATCTTTCCATAATATCCACATTTGCTGTTTGTGACCTATTTCCATTCACTCGTTTGTGACATACACATGTCTGTGTCAATGCATGCATTTCTCCCATGTCACTGTGTGTGCACTGTGTTCAACTGAGCACATGCACCAGAATTCATTCCTTCAAAGCCCAGTCAATGGATATTGAAGGAGCTGTCTTGTGTTACAGTGTTAGAACATCTATGTGCACATCCTTCATTATTTCCTTAGGAAAAATTCCTAGAAGTATACTTGCACAATCAGAGGGTGTGTGTTTCTGTGTGTGTCCACAAACAAATTGGTCTAGTGCTTTGGTCATGTCAGAAGGGACCAGTCCCTGGAAAAAGATATCATGCTTGGTAAAGTAGAGAGTCACCAAAAAAAAGGGAAGACTTTGATGAGATGGATTGACACAATGATGTGATGATGGGTTCAAGCATAGCAAATACTGTAAGAACGATGTACAACTGGGCAGTGTTTCCTTCTGTTGTACACAGGGCTGCTATGAGTCAGAGCCAACTTGATAGCATCTAACAGTAACAACATAGATAGATAGATACCAAAAAAAAAAGTAGAGAAGGAAAATAATGAAGGAAAAAAAATGGGAAAAATGCAAAAAAAAAAAAAAAATTAGTTAGATATTGGATAAACAAAAAAAAAAAAAAAAAAACCTTTACTGCCATCGAGTCAATTCTGACTCTTAGTGACCCCCTTTGACTTTCCAAAGTGGTGAATCTTTGTGGAAGGAGATTGCCCACTCTTCCTTCTGTGGAGTGGATGGTGGATTTAACTGCCAACCTGCTGATTAGCAGTCAAATGCCTTAGGTACTATGCCACCAGAGCTCCTTAGATAGATAGATTGATAAATAGATATAAATATATAGATACACATTTTCCCCCCAGAATAAAGATATTATTATTAATTTTTTAAAAGCATCTTTATTGAAATATAATTCACATACCATACAACTGTGCATAATTCAGTAACTTTTAATATGTTCGCAGAGTTGGGCAACCATTGCCACAATCAATTTGAAGACATTTCCATCACCCCACAAGGAAACCTGTACCCATTAGCAGTCACTCCCCATTCCCCCTCACACCTAGCCCCTGGCAAACCCCAATCCACTGTCTGTCTCTATAGAGTCTGGATGTTTCATAAAAGTGGGATCATAGTATGTGTGGCCTTTGCTGTCTGGCTTATTTCACTCATCATCATGTTCTCAAGATTCTTCCATATTGTAGTGTGTGTTAGGACTTCATTCTTTGTTAATGCTGAGTCGTCTTTCACTGTATGAATAATTTAATTTTAGGGATTTTTAGGGATAAGAATCTATTTCCATAGAGATACTGCCTTGGAAACACAAGGAGGGGTCACTATGACTCAGAGTTGACTCGATGGCAGTAGTTTTGGTTTGTTTTTCAGTTTATGTTGATTTTTAAGATACCCCTGAAAGGTTGTGTCCACTTTGACTCCCTAGGGCACTTCCACCTCCCTTTTAGGCAGAGGTGTTGTCCAGTGTGTTGGGAAGTGATCTTAGTCCTCAGACTCTGGTGGGGGCTTCTGCATTAGTGGGCCAGCAGGAAGCTGTCATAGATGGATGATGATAGCCAGGCCTGCACTCCAAACTTTAAAGACTCTCCAAACCAGAGGAATTTTAATTCTCCATAATTAATAAACATGATACTATAGAGCAGAGGATTTGTTTATTTATTTTGGGGGTTGGTATTGGGAAAGTTGACCTTGATCTCGTAATTTCTAAGACACAATGGAGGGTTGGATACTTTTTGAAACCAGAGTGGTTGCCATGGCAATACAAGAAGAGGCCATTAGTACTTAACACCTGGGGAGGACTCAGAACCTTCTCTTTGTGGTCACCCTTGGGCTCAGCAGGTTTCATGGTTCTGGGACTGCCTCCCCTAGGCCCGTAGCAAGGCCTTCCCCAGTCACTTATCCCTGGGATTCCACCAGGGTATGTACTCTGGGGTGAAACATTGTCCTCAGCTGTCTTGTGGCCATAAGGACCTGGGTCTCTTGGCTGCCCAGTCATCTAGCCCCCTCTGCTCTGCATGCAGATCTCAGGTCCTGAATTCTGCCCTCTGTGCTGGGCTCTGCTGAGGGTGAAGAAATCGATAAGACTAAGGGGAATCAGCTCTCTCCAGTGGCTGGAGTGTTCCTCTGCTCCACTCCACACCTAGCCTCCCCATTACACTCACCACTTCACAGCCAGGAAGCAGAGCCTGGGGCGGGGTGGGGGGACAAGTTTAGGGGGGTGGATTCCTGCCCTAGAAATTCTGACCTCATTGGGTGCTCATCCTCACCCCAAGAAATTCAATGAGCTTGCAGCATTGTGGGGACAGGCCACCAACACAGGAACCATCAGCCCATGAGGTGTGACTCCGTGACACATGGATTTCACTGTAAGGGAGGAAGTTGTTGTTGTTGTTAGGTGCCGTCGAGTCATTTCCGACTCATAGCGACCCCATGAACAGCAGAATGAAACACTGCCCGATCCCGTGCCAGCTCCATGATCCTTGCTATACTTGAGGCCATCGTCACAGCCACCGTGTCAATCCATCTTGTTGAAGGTCTTCCCCTCCTTCGTTGACCCTCCACCTTACCAAGCATGATATCCTTCTCCAGGGAATGGTCCCCTCTGACAACATGACCAAAGTAGGTGAGACGAAGTCTGGCCATCCTTGCTTCCAAGGAGCATCTCGGCTGCACTTCTTCTGGGACAGATCTGTTAGTTCTTTTAACAGTCCATGGTACCTTCAACATTCTTCACCAGCACCACAACTCAAAAGCTTCAACTCTTCTTTGGTCTTCCTTATTCATTGTCCAGCTCTCACATGCATACGAGGCGCTTGGAAATATCATGGCTTGTGTCAGGCACACCTTAGTCCTCAAGGAGACATCCTTGCTCCTCAGCACTTGAAACAGTTCCTTTGCAGCTGACCTGCCCAGTGCTATGTGTCGTCTAATGTCCTGACTGTTGCTTCCATTGGCCTCAATTGTAGAACCAAGCAATGTGAATTCTTTGACAACCTCAATCTTTTCTCCATTTATCATGATGCTGCTTATTGGTCCAGTTGTGAGGATTTTTGTCTTCTTTATATTGAGATGTAATCCATACTGCAGACTGTGTTCCTTAATCTTCATCAGTAAATGCCTCAAGTCATCCTCACTTTCAGCAAGCAAAGTTGTATCATCAGCATATCTCAGGTTGTTAATGATTCTTCCTCCAATCCTGATACCACGTTTTTCTTCATATAGTCCAGCTTCTCAGATTATTTGCTCAGCATATAGATTGAATAAGTATGGGGAAAGGATACAACCCTGATGCACTCCCTTCCTGATTTTAAACCATGCAGTGTCCCCTTGTTCCATTTGAATGACAACCTCCTGGTCAAGGTACAGGTTCCTCATGAGTATAATCAAGTGTTCGGGAATTCCCATTCTTCTCAATGTTATCCATAATTTGTCATGATCCACACAATCAAATGCCTTTGCATAGTCAATAAAGCACAAGTAAACATCTTTCTGGTATTCTTTGCCTTGAGTCAAGATCCATCTGACAGTAGCTATGATATCCCTTGTTCCACATCTTCTTCTGAATCCAGCTTGCACCTCTGGAAGTTCTCTGTCAATATACTGCTACAACCATTTTTGAATTATTTTCAGTAAGATCTTACTTGCGTGTGACATTAATGATATTAATGACATGGTTGGAGGGGTTTCCAAAAGCTGAGGGAGACAAACTTGTCTGTTGGTTTGTCCTACTGTGGTGACATGTTGCTGTGAGTCTTGAGGCTGTGCCACTGGTGTTTCTAACCCAGTGGGGTACACCTATTGCACAAGTATCCTCCCAGCTTGCAGACTGAGACAGACTAGGAAGAAGGAGGAGGTCATCCACTTCTCAAACAATTGGCCAGGGAAAACCTTATGAATAGCAGAGAAACACTGTCTGATACATTACTGAGCAAATTTATGAATAGTCCAGAAAGGGAGGAAGAGGGGACTTGTATTGCTTGCTGGGGGATTAGGGAAAAGGGTCAGGTGGCTGAGAATAACTCTAGGGTCCAGAGGGGAACAGAACCACCCATCAGCCCTTGCTCCAGGCTGCAGGGTGTGCAATTTGCCCCCAGGCCAGGTTTGAAGGCCCTGGAGTGAGAACTTGGAGGAATAGCACAGACCCCCATTAGGAGTAGAAACCTAGCACTCCTACTCTCCCAAGAATTACCCTTCTCTCTTGAAGTGGACCAAGGAAAGGGTCATATGTAACAAACCCTGCCCCCTCTGGAGAAGGCCAGGTCCTCAATAAATGGGGTTCTTGGGAAGTGGCCCTGGTGCTGTCCAAGGGGAAAGGAGCCCAGCAGACAATTGGCCATGCAAGGAAAGATACATACAAATCCCTGCCTTCCTGGCTGGTCCTGAGAGGAATGAATATTTCATGCTCAAAGAAGGCGCTGACATTTTGCTGGATCACTTCAATTAGCTCCACAGCCTCCTTCTCATGCTAATAACTGGCTTGCTTATCATAATGGTTTATTAATCTGCTTCACAGTGTGAGATCATACAGTCATGTTTCACAGTTGCCTCCTGCTGCTGCCTTGATTGCATGGAAATGACTGGGCTCTAAGATGGCTTGTGAAGGAGTTCAGATCTCAGAGGACTAGGGGAGTGAGCCAGGCAGGAGGCTCATAGATCTGGGCCTTTTCCCTGTGCTCCCTTCTGGACTGTGGTCAGGGTGGTGGTTTGGTTTTCTCCTTTCTGCTCTGTTAATGCTGTCCTTTGACTGAATTCCCTGTAGGTGGACTGGGAAGTTACTGGGAAATTCTTAGTAAACCCCAGAAACTTGGAGATGAGGGCACCAAACAGGAGAAGATAGAAGCAATTGGTGTCCAAAATGGTATTTTATGCCACTGTGTTCTGTATCACATAACCTGCCATCCTGGCCAGGATGGGAACCTGACCCCAAGGCAGCCACTGACAGACTTGCCTTGGGCTATGAGTTGGCCTCATGTTGCACCAATGCCTGACATAGTCAACTGGCCACATCACAGACATTGCCTTTAAAGGGGTGTACAATTGCATGAACACAAAGCCAGGAGTTGGGGTATGGACAGAAGTCACAGATACACAGAGAGATGGCATCAGTAGGGCCAAGGGGCAGCAGGAGGGGGAGTATTTGCAACATACTGCTGAAGGAGCCATACTGCTAGGCTGAGGGTTTCTGACCAGCAGTTCCCCATGAGGTTTGCCCAGGCAGTGGTACTGGCTTCAGAGCCCTGGTCCCTTGCCTAGCTTTATGGTAAATGCCCATTGACTAAGAGACCCCAGAGTGTCTCCATTGCTTTTTTTTAAAAAATTTTGTTTATTATTATTATTTTTTTT
>NW_006922043.1:127267-173517 GCF_000298275.1 Orycteropus afer afer
TGGTTCAGGCTCTTCTTGGTGGTTTTTTATGGTTGGCCCGTTGCTGGAGAAGGAGGAGGTGGCTCTCGCTCAGTAAGTGAAGTCACAGGGGGTGTGGGTGTAGTTGTGTCTTATGCGGATTGTTGTCTTTCACTCAGTTGGACACAAACTACAATTGAATGACCATCGAAAAACTTTTCAGTCTTGCAGGCCCCGAGTGTCCTTGGGGTTGCTGGAAAGCAGAGGGTGTTCTTAAGCCCCAGAAATCTGCCAGAGCGCTGCCTCTTTCTCTTCACCTTCTCCGTTTGTTCCCCAGTCACCATGCACAGTCTGTGCAGTCCCTGGCACCAGTCGGGGGATCTCCGAGCCACCTGTACTGTCAGGGTCACTCCGTTTGCTGTCAGACTGCAGCTCCATAGGTCTCCTTTTTTTGGTATTTTCACGCAAATTCTTCTGCTAATTGGAGTTTAGTCCAATTCTGTATCCTTCCCTTCAAGGCTCAGGGGTCCATGATTATCTTCTGTGTCTGTGTTAATTGGTTTCCCTTTTCTTTGTTGAAGAGGGTCTGTGCAATCCTCTGCCTAGTCCGCCATCTTGCCCCAAGGTCATCTCCATTGCTTTTAAATAGAAAGATGTCAAGAACCCACATCTTGCCAGGATTGTTCCTAACTGTATTTTCTCATTTGAAACAGGTACATTTCCCTGAGGCAGACCCTGGGGACAGAGGTATATCTAGGGTATTGCAGGTCTAGCAGGTATTAGACTGTCTTTAGCCTTGTGGTATCACTTAGCAGTTTTTATTAACCCAGAATGGCCAGCAGTGTATCTACAAAAAATGGAGCCTATGGCAAGCACTGAAATTGTGCCCCTGTCCAAATTTCTGACACCCATCTTTTAGATAACTTTACCATCACATCAGCTCAAAGATACAAGTCGAGCTCATTCATCTCTCTCTCTCTCTCTCTTTTAAATCATTTCATTGTGATTTGGATGAAAGTTTATAGAACAAATTGGTTTTCCATTCAACAATTCATACACGTTTGGTTTTGTGACATTGACTGCAATCCCCACAATGTAACAGCTCTCTTCCCACTTTCACCTTGTGTTCACCATTTCCATTCTTCCTTCTTTCCAGTTCTTCCATCTTTTAATTAACATGGCACTGTGCTTGAGGAAAGACCCTGGGCTGTACTGGGTTAATAGGAACCACTCAATGGTGCCATGAGTCCAGGGTCAGTGTAGTGTCTTACATAGGCACTGCCTGGGGAGATAAGTTTATCCTCTTTTGAAGGTAGAGAAGAGGAAGAAGAAACCAACCTTGCCTGCCCAGGGAAGTTCATGCTCCTTGTTTTCTGGAAGAGCTCCCCTTGCTCTCCCAACACAGTGGAGCTTGTTGGGAATCAAAGGTGGACTATTATCTCATTGACTCCCAAGGTGGTCTCCGGAGGTCACTGAAATGGAAACAGGGCTCCTTTCTTTGTAAACTCCCTGCATGCACTCGAGATGAAGGCTGTCAAGGACTGGAGCAGATGGAACCTAGGCCCATATCACAGTTCCACCTCTTGTTCTTGCTGACAGCTGGTCCTTGAAGGTGAAGGCCCAGCTACTCCTGTGGTCCATTTACAGCCAGCAGTGTGGGGCATTTTGAAAATTACAGGGTGAGGAAAGGCTGTTTTTACCAGCTGATGTCGGAGTTCCTCTTGGGAAAGGAACTGTCACCCCTTGGGAAAATAGCTAAATAAGCTGCTTAAACATGGAAGGACATAAAGCTCTGTTTAGGGGTACCCAGGGATGTGGGGGTGAGGGAAGCAGAAGAAAGAAGATATAGAAGGGATGTGCTCACAGGTGTGTGGTCGTAGGAGCATGTGAAAAGGCTGGTGGTTTGAACCCACCCAGAGGCCCCTCAGAAGACAGGCCTGGCAATCTGCTTCCAAAAGGTCACAGCCTTGAAAACCCTGTGGAGCAGTTCTACTCTGGACACATGGAGTCACTATGAGTTGGAATCAACTTGACAGCAACCAACAAGTCCCAAAGCCCGTTCCACATGCATTCCCATGAACTCAAGTCTACTCACCACTGATCCTTTGAAAGCTCTGAGCTATTTCAGTATTCTCTCATTTATAATGCTCCCAGCCTTCATCTGTCCTGATAACAGCCTCATGCTCTCCCACACCTGCAAAAGGGTCCAGGCTTTCTGCTCACTGTCCTCATCCTCTCACTGGTGCTATCAGATCATCTTCTGTACCTCCTACCCCATCGGCAGGCCAGGGTACTCACTCCCCTGGGAGCTCATTGCTGGAACAAATCTCCAGCCTGTTATTGAGCTGCATCTGCCTTTTAGTGCCCAGCTGCAAATCTTGGGAAAGGCCGCCCATAAAAGCTGCCGAAGCTCATCTGGGCACCCTGATGACCTCCCTGCCTGGGGGACTGCTGCTTTGGAGACAGGAAGAGAAGGCACACCTGTCAGAAAGGCATAGGCTGTGGGGCCTAGGAGTGGTGATGGGGGACATGCTCCCAGACACCAAATGGACTCAAACATGATGGACAGATCATGAAGATGGTGCTGGACCAGGCAACTTTTCATTCTGTTCTGCATAAGGCCACCATGGATTGGAGCCAACTTGATGACAACTGACCAAAATGCAGACACTGGAGCTTGGGACTCAGAGGGAAAAGGCCTTACCATTTATAGGAAGGATTAGGCAAAGAGGTTTCTGGGGGATAGCACAGGGTTCCAGTTTCATGGGTTACCAGCCACTCCTTGGCTGAGAGGGCCTGCAACCACCTTTCTGAGCACTTGTTCACCTGTGTGTGGAGCTGTGTGTCAGGGGACTGTGGGACAGTGGGTGAGGTGCTATAGACAAACAGGACAGGAGCCCAGAGCCCAGGCCACAGCTGTCACAGGGGCCTTGCTGAGTGCTGTGGGCATTAAGCCATGGTTGACATTGAGTGGGAGCTCTGGGAAATGTTACTGAAGTGGATTCCCTGGGGCTGAGAACAAGAGAGGTATGGCGGGCCCTCCCATCTCCCCTACTTCCCCAGCATCGAGATCCCTTTGACCATCTCTTGCCTGGACCACAGAGAGACTCTCCCACTCATCTCCCTGCTTCCTTTCCTGCTCCACTCCCTATGGGCTCCATACTGCAGCCCCAGTGAACTTCCTCTAGCACAGCACTTCTCAAAAGGCCATTCCTGAACCAGCAGCATCAGTGTCACCAGGGACTTTGTTGGAGATACAAATGCTCAGGCCCGGTCCAGAGCTACTGGGCCAGGAGCTCTGGGGTGGAGCCCAGCTCTCTGTGCTTTAACTAGCCCTACAGAGGACTATGATTCACTAAGGGTTAAGAGCCACTGCTCTGGCATAAGTCAGAGCTCCCCAGGGCCCCCCACAGCCACAAACATGGCAATGGAATTTACGGAGCACTTATGGGGCCAGCATGTGGTCTGTACCTTGTAAGTCGCACAAATAGTGTACAAAACAAGACAGTATATATGTCCCTGCTTTCCCAGGGGTGGGTACCCAGAGTGCAGGAACTGCAGCACTGTTCCGAAGGTGAGTGTGTCCCCTCCCCAGAACCCAGGCCAGCTGAGGGCTTGAGGGCATGGACAGGAAGGCAAAGGTCCTGGGAGGGTCCACACTGTCTGCAGGGCTGTGGCCTTCCTGCTGTCCCAGCGCCAACCCTTACCCTACTGGCTGGGGATGATGCATTTAGGGCTGCACTCTGTCTCCCCACGCAGCCCAGAGAGACAGCCCCATGCCGCCTCCTCAGTGTCGCAGGCATTTAAATTGCCATTTTATTTAAATTTATGTCCAAAGATACAGGCAGAGAAAGGGCCATTTCAAAGTCAGTCTCTGCTTTATGGCTTTATGGGGGATTGCATCAGGCAGCTGTTGGAAATATTTTGCTGCTCCCAGCACAACAGAGAGGATCATGTGGGTGGCAAGGGCCCTGGCTGGACAGGGGAAGAGAATTGATCTCCTAGCCTGTGAGCTCTCCTTTTGCACCTCAATGCCAGGCTGAACCCTGATCCTCCCCTGTGCTAAGCCCTAATCTCAGCCTGACTCAGCCCTGACCCTGACTCTAGGCTGAGCCCTGATCCTAGCCCCTGATTCAGCCCTGACTCTGGTCCCAGGCCGAGACTTGGCCTAGATGAAGGGTTTTATAAACTCGTCCTATTGCATTTGACTGCTAACCAGAAGGCTGGTGGTTCAAACTCACCAGCTACTCCTCAGAAGGAAGACTGGCAGTCTAGTTCTGTAGAGATACTGCCTCAGAAACCCAAGGAGAGGTTTCTATGAGTCAGAATTGACTCAACAGCAATGAGTTTGATTTGGTTTCTTTATTGTTATGATGATAGTAGGTCTCACTGGAACTCATACAGTTTAGCAAACATCCTTGGACAGACCTACTATGAGAAACACACTGCTCCGAATGCAGCACCATTCTGGGCAACTGGCCCCAGAGCTGGAAAAATATCTGTCCAGGTACGCTGAGCTGATGGGGTGGGGAGGGTTGGCTACCCTTTTTCATGTATGCACAACAGAAGCAGCCCAGGGCATGCTCAGGCCCAGGAAAGTACAGATTGGCCATCAGGAAGCTTGGCTACCCTGCTCCATCTTGTGACCTTGGCCAATCCTGTGAGCTTTGCTGAGGTTTCTCTTCCTTACAGTGTGGTTGGAGTCTCCACCATCCCAGTGTGGTTTGTATGTCAAGGGGGATCCCATCTGGAAAAACAGCTTGAACTCCACAGAACCGGGCTCCTGCAGCCTCTTGTGGAGGGAAACCTGGGTGTAGTGTTGGCCTTGGTCCCTCCAGAGACCCCGAGCTTTATAGTCAAAGGGCTGTTCCAGCATCTGAGAGGTGAGTCCAGTCAAATTGGGGAGAGAGCATTGGCATGGACCTCAGGGTCTCCAGTCAAGCCTTGCATTGCATGATAAGGCTAGATTCTCCTCTCTACCTGTTTTGGTCCTCTAGTGCTGCTCTAACAGAAAACACCATAAAAGGATAGCTTTAACAAACAGGAGTTCATTCTCTTACAGTTTAGAAGACTGGGAATCTGAGTTCAATGTGCCAGCTCTAAGGGCTGGGTGAAAGCCTCTTGGCCTTGGATTCAGCTCTGCCTCTTGCTCCTGGCCCACTGGAGGTGAAGGCATCTCTTAACTCAGACAGCTGCTGGCTGCTGAGGCTGATGAACCCAAGGCCAGCAAGCAAAATGGGAAAGGCCCAAAGTTATCAAGCAACATGGCAGGCCACTGGTTCAAGTCCAGAAACAGTCTCAAGATTGGCAGACAACATGGCAGGCCACCAAGGTGAAGACTCAGCTAAACGCAGGATTTTTGGCAGATGTGCCACAAAATTCAGAGACCTTTCTCAAAGCATCTTCTTATGCATTGAAAGCAGACCACATCCCTGAGGGAGCTACTTAGTTGCTCACAGTCGATTCTACCATAGAGTTGATTCCCAATCTCATCATGGGGAATCGCTACATCCAGCTGCCCAGCCACTCAAAACCAAGCCCAGCCAAGTTGGCACATAACCTTAACTACCACACCACCCTTGCCCCAGACTCTTGTACACAGGTCAGCTGCAGGTGCCTCAGTCTCCAGTCTGTAAAATGGGCTTGTCATGCCTGGAGATAAGATGGGAGCTAGACATTTTGTTCTCTGTCCCACATCTACTCAGTGTTGGGTGATGCACCCTCTTTGAACCTCTCTGACCCTGGGCATGCCCTCTTGCACTCAGGACTCAGGGTGGAGTTTGATACGACTCTGTTGCCCCTTTAAACTCTTGGACAGCCTTTGTCTTTTCTCAGCTTAGCAAGATGCAGCTCAGTGCCAGAGGCAACAGATGCGTGGCATGAACATGCGTGCAGGGATGTGAGCCAACTGAAGGAGCCTGCCCTATGGGCCTCATCTACCGGCAGAGGCTGTGTGCCTTGGGCACGGTGCTCCCTCACTGGGCCTCCACCCTCACTATTGACCAGGCTCAGAACTCTATGCTCAAGGCTTATGGCCAAAGTGGCTGGAGTTAACAGCCACAGCAGCTTCCCCTAGGAGCTTGCCAGAGATGCACATCTTAAAAAATAGACTTCATTTTCAGGATAGTTTTTGGTTGGCAGAAAAATTGTGCAGAATTTGCAGAGTTCCTCTGTACCCAACTCCCTGCACAGTATTGGTGGACTTCGTCCCATCTTTCTCTCATGTGGTACATTTGCTACAATTGATGAACCAACATGGATACATTGTTGCTAACTGAAGTCTACAATTTACACTCTGCCTTGTACACCCCTGTGGGTTTTGATAGACAACATCATCCTTAGGAGAACTTCACTGCTCTCAAAACAATGCTGGACACCACTTGCTCACCCCTCCCCCTGAGCCCTTGGCAACCACGAGTCTGTCCACCATCTCCAGGTTGTGCCTTTTGCAAACTGGCTTTGCTCACAGAGGACTGTGTGGTTGAGGTTCCTCCATGTCTTGGAGTGGCTTCAAAGCCTGTTTCTTTTTATCACTGAGTGACTCTCCCTAGAAGTGTGCTTGGCCCATGTCCCAGTGAGTCCTGTGCCTGTTGGAGCTTGGGAAGCACAAGTCTGAGGCCTGGAAGAGAATGTTAGCAACAAGACGAAGGGAGGCTAGGCCTCCAGAGACTGGCTCTGCTAGCTCCTGGGGATGAGCTCAGGCCATCTTTCTGGACTCCAGAGGCCCAGCCCCTCTCCAGGTCCCACTGGGGCTTCCAAGTTCCTCAAGCTCCATGACATGTCACCAGCCCTTAGCTCCAGTGCAAAGATTCCATGCATAATAGCAACACCAAGGCCCCGGGCCTTGAGGGCGGAGGTTCTGATTTTGGGGCACCTGTGCTCAAGTCCTGCTGGTCTCAAGGGTCATTCCCACCTGGCTGGCAACTCTAATACTCCTGTCAAAGGATCTCCCAGGAATACTAATGGTTGTCCACACAGAGGACACCTGGAGGAGGGTAGAGGGCTTGTCTTCCTGTTACATCTGCAGATCCCTGATGTGGGCTTTGTAGATTGGGGCCATGGAAGTCAGAGACTCAATCAGAAGCTGTGATGTTGGTGGAGGGCAGGTGAGGAAGCTGGAGCTGGACATCAGCAGAAATGCCTGTGGGCGCTGGGCCCCCGTCTTGCATGTCATAGCGGGCAGTGCTGGGTGCCAGCATAGGGCAGAGGTACGGCCTGCGCCCTCCTGATTTGTGGCCTAGGCCTCAGTTTCCCTGTTGTGGCCTTTAGCTCAGGGCCTGGGGATAAAGGGTCGGAGTGGGCCCTCAGCCCTGCATGCCACCAGCAGCACCCAGGCCAGGCACTGGTGTGAACTTCCTCTGTATAAGTTACCCTGCTGAGGGCAGCCCGAGGCCTCTGGTTGGGCATCCCATCCCTCCAAACCCAGCTGGGGTCTGCACAGTGGGATGGCCAGGATCAGGGGCAGCTGCTACGTGCTGGTATCTTGGCTCTGTGAAAGAAAAAAGCCCTGGAATCAGAACCCAAACAAAACTGACTCACAGCGACCCTGTACGACACAGTAGAACTGCCCCATAGGTTTTCCAAAGCAGTTTTTTTTTTTTTTTTTTTTTGCAAGCATATTAGGCTGTCTGTCTTTTTTTTTTTTTTTTTTAATTGTGATTTGGGTGAAAATTTACAGATCAAATTCACTTTCCATATAGCAGCTCACATATACTTTGTCTCATGACATTGACCACAATTTACCACAATGCAACAGCTCCCCTCCCACTTCCTCCCGATAGTTACCCTTCCCTGTGTCCAACCCTCCATACACCCCTGCCACCTGAGCTGTCTCCCTGTGCATAAGCAGCCCTTCTTTCTCCCATGATTGTTCTCTCCAAGGAGTATATCTACCTCAGGTAAATGTTCAACTCATATGCCTGCCTTTTGTTTTGCTGGAAGCCACAGGTGTGGGTTTAATTCCAGACCTGAAGAGCAGCTACGGGCCATAGTCTGAGTGGTTCTACCCAGCAGGGCAATTCTTTCAACGGAGGCAAAGAGCCACATTTTTCTCCCATGGACAGCTGGTGGATTCACACTGCTAATCTTTCAGGCAGCAACCGATCACCCAATCACTGGGCACCACTCTTTCTAAAATCAGGAAAGTACTCTCAAATATGAAAGTTTTAACTCGCTGAATAATCTTTCCCAGCTGGGGATGGAAACAGCAAGAGTTCATAGAAAATGCTCGTTGGCTCCCCCTGCAGGTGGTTCCCTGGGCACACGGCATACCTGCCACACCTAGATATTCTTCTCCGTCTAGGTCACCTCTCCCCAAGTGCTCTCAGGCACATCCTGTTGAGTAGTGGGATGGGAGCACGTGTGTCTGGGCCAGTCTGGCTTTCACTAAGAGAAGCACATACAAAGGGAGAGAGAGAAAGAGAGTATGTGCAAGATTGAGGTGCCAGCCACGGGGGTCTCTGCTCGTGTAGGTGCTGCTGACCAGGTGAGGAGCACTGATTGACTCAGGGACATGAGGGATGCCTTCTGAGAGAAGTGGTTCCAAGATGTGAAGGCTGAGTGTGTGACCGGTGAATTTCAGACAGGGTCACCGGGAGCAGACTGCCTGGCGGGAGGGAGCCCAGCAAACTCATTGAAACAAAGACAGCCAGGGCGCGGAGGGCCACAGTGGGGCATGCAGCTGGCTGGGGTGGCGAGGGAGGCTACAAAGCCCTTTGGACATTTTCCTGAGAAGAATGGCTGGCTACTGAGGCTTTCTTGCATGAGAATGCCATCATAAGGTTTGTGCAGTGACATGGTGGCTCAGGATGGAGAAGATGTAGGCGAGGCAAGGGGGGTGGTGTAAGGAGACTGGGGTGGGGTGAGTAGATGACCCTAGCTGTCCAGGGAAGAGAGGAGGGAGGTGGGACTGGGGAGTAAAGTGGGTGGGTGGGTGGCCATGGTGGTGGATGGTGTGGGGAGAGGTGAGCTCTGGATCCCTTGGACCTTTAGAGGAGGAGCCAGGAGCCTGCAGGAATAGCCTGAGCCCAGTCCTTGTGGGTCACTGAGGACAGGTGTGATGGGCTGATGGGGGAGGGTGAGGAACAAGAAGACAGTAGACTGGTGGGGCCCAAAGGGTGCTCACATTAGAGGTCATAGAGGAGCAAGAGCCAGTGAGGACCACAGGGCAATGTCATCTGAGCCTAGGGAATAGTGAGCTTCCAGAAAGGAGTGGCCACAGTGACCCATGGGAGTGGCCATGACAACCTGTGGGAGTGCTGGGGGTGGAAGCTCTTGGGGCCCTGCACCAGATTGGAGTAGGCCGTGGTACGAGTGGGAAGTGAGAAATAGAGAAAGTGGGTACTGCCAAGTCCTCCAAAAAAAAATTTTTTTTTTTGTCATTCTGCAGTTTTATTTACAACACTAGCAAAGAGCGTGTTCTAGAATATAGCTTTAACCCTTCTCGAACAGAACCAATACAAGAAACTGAGTTGTAATGAAATAGCAAATGAGGTCACTGCTACTAATACAGGAAATAAAGTCCACAGCAGGTGGTGTAGACATCAGGGAAATTTCCAGAACTGGGTATGGCTTCAGAGGCTTTGCTGCTGACAGCAGCTGGAAGTCACTGGTGTTCACATTGAACTGGTGTTCACATGAACATTGTTACATATTGAAACTGGGACTCTTGGGACCACTCAGTGAAGAACAAGTTAGCCCAAGAGTGCAGAGAGCAGCTCATTAGACAGGACCAGTGCTGCCTCCATGTCACTGGGCTGTGCTCCAAACTGCTGGGCTACTCTCCATGTCACTGGGCTGGTCGCCTCACTATGGGGCTGGTCTCTGTGTCACCAGGCTGATCTTTGCACTACCAAGCTGGTGTCCATACTGCTGGGTTGATCTCTGTGTTACCAGGCTAGTCTCCGTATCACATGCTGCTTGATCCCGGGAAGGTGAGAAGGGGCTGGGACTGAAGAGGGCCAGGGTAGAAGGACTTTTTCCTTTGTAGCCAAAACCTGGCCACGTTGGTAAGCCAGTGGGCACCTGTTGCAGGGAGAGCTGACTGGCAGGGAGAGGGGAAGGGAGAAGGTGCACTTTCCTGTGAAGGTGAAGAAGACTGCTCCCACCAATTGTACCCTGGCTGGCACACACCCTGTCTTGCACACACTCCGGCTCGTACATGCCCCAGATTGCACACATCCCAGCTTGCACACTCCCAGCTCACATACCAACCAGCTTGCACATATCCCAGCTCATACACATGCTGGTTCACACACTTCCAGATTGCACACCGCCCATCTATCACACTGCTTAGCTCACACATGCCCCCACTTGCCTACTCTGAGCACCTCCGTGCAGACACCTCTGAGCCAGGCTACATCTCTCCAGGTGGGATTCCTGGCCCTGCGGTGAGTGACCAGCTTGGGTTTGCACAAGGAACAAGGGTTGGAGGCAGTAGGTGTCCCTCTTCCCATGTGACGGTAGTCCTGAGGAGGGTGACCCTCAACACCTGGTTGCCATGTAACTCTACTCTGTGGCAGGGCCCTGTGGTGAGAAAGAGATCCTAGGATTGCCGGTGGAGTCTTGGGGTGGGTGAATTGGGTCCTTGGCTGGATTCAGAGCATGGCAGCTAGTCCACTAGATGGCACTGCTTCATGCCTATGTCCTGCCTATCCCCAGGCCCGGGGGAAAGGCTTGGGGGAGGGCAAGGCAAATGGCCAAAGTGGGTAGTGTCAGCACAGTGATGCGCATGCAGCCCCCTATAGTCTCGCAGCCGGTGGGCAGTCCCTTCATCACTGCATTCTGCAGACTCAAAGCACAGATTCTGTTCTGTCACTATAGGAGACTTGTCCTTTGCTATGGGGCTAGGATGTATGCACGTTTGTATGTGTTCACATAAGTGCATTTGTGTGTGCACATATTGTTTGTATGCATATGTCTCTGTGTGTGTGCCTATCCATGGATGTGCATGAGCATGTCTCTCTGTATGTGTGTGTGCCTTGCATGTATTTGTGTTAGAGTGTCTGTGCATGTACATAGGAGGTTGCAGGGAGTGGTAGACAGTTGGGTGCAATCCACTCCAGGCCAGGCCCCGTGCATGGGTTGGACTCTGATGATCAAGAACAAGGCTTGGTCCTTAGGGTGTCCAAATTCAAGCAGAGGACTTGGGGTGGAGGACAGCAGGGACTGGGAAAGAGTGGCAGGAGGGCAGTAACACTTACTGGTACAGAGGCAGCACCAGGTCCCATGTCTGCCAAAGCCATGAGCCAGCCCCATATGGGAGGAGTTTTGATTACCCCATTATATGGAGGAGTAAGCAGAGGCTACTAGAAGGCCCTTCTGCTGGGGGCAGGGACCCCTGGACCTCTCTGAGGAGAATAAAAGGAAGAATCTGGAGAGTAAGGGGCTTCATGAGGGGCCACTGGGGAACAGGACTTTGGAGACCCGATGCTACCTCCCCAGCCCCTCCCTCCCCTGACATACATCTCATCCCTCCTATGTCCCACAGCTCTTTGTACCAACTCTTTTGGCCCTGATGGTGCTGTCCTTACACCTGGATGCCTGAAATGCCATTGCTGCCTGGTTCCCCGGACCCCTTGCTGCCTCTCTTGGCTCCTTCCATACCTGCCTTCTAACCAACAGTCACCTCCAAGAGCCTTCTGGAACCCTCCAGATCATTCCACATCAGCTGAGTCGTAACCCCAATTCAGCTTTTAAGAAGCTGCTCTCTGCCAATGGCTTCCTGCACAAGCAGAGCTCCATTGGAAACTGTGGCACTACAACATTTCCCTGCTGAGAAAAGTCAGTGGTTTCCCCACGGAGCTGGCATCTCCTGGGAACAGACTCCTGCTCTGACAAACAGGGCCTTCAGAGCTGGCTTGTCACAGTTTATAGAGAATGCCATCTTGTGGCTACTGTCTGAGGTCGGAGCCTGCCCAGTGGCTCCCATTGGGGGCTGCTAGGGGTAGGTACCCAGGTCTTGCCTCTGCCCCTTCAGGGCTGACACTCAGCTCCTCTTTTTGCAAAATAGGAAGGAATTTCCAGAATCACAGCAAAACTGCAGCCAATTTGCCATTTGTAAAAAACACATTTTCCCCCTCAAGGTCAGTAGCATAGCAATGGCCCTGTCCACCACCACCCATGTAGGTGCATCCAACCCCTCCACCACACTGTGATTATCTCCTGCTGGTTAACTGTATCCCAGATGAAGAAACTGAGGCCCAGAGTGATCACAGTCTTGCCCACGCCACTCAGCTGGTCCCTAGCAGTGCTGATGGTCAGACCCAGGTTGCTGGGCTGCAGAGCCCAGTCTATCTCCCAAACCTCCAAGTACTCCAGCTGGATGCTCTGTGCTGGCTGTCAACCACTGTATCAGTTTTTTTCACATTCTGAAGGGACTTTGGGGACTGTACTTGGGGAGCCTTCTGGGACACACCACACTCGGAGAAGCAATTAAACTGAATTCCACAAAAAACTCTGCTCAAATCTAATCTCTTCAGTAAGTTAGATGGACCTGTTCACTAGTTAACGAAAATGAATTGCATCAGAGGGTAATGTTTATGAATTTTTAAAATAACGGGTCCACGTTTATCCGGCATTTATTCTATTTTAATTATTTTGTCTACGTGCCTTCCTGTTTGGGAGCAGTGCAGCTGCGGGTTAAGCTGTGTGGGAACATTAGGCTTATGCTGTCTAAATATTTTATTTGCCAGTTGCAAAGCAGGAAACGTTAGAGGGCCCATTGTTAGCCATGCCAGGCAAAGGGGGGCACTGGCTGGGGGGGCAGGCCTGCTTTAAGCATTGGAATGTACAGGGTTTGGATTATAGAGCCATGGGGAGTAGGCTTTTCTTTCTTTCTTTCTTTTGCCTTAGAACTGAGGCAGAGATTTCTGCAGATATAAAATCCTCCAACTCACATGACACTCATTGAAATTTTAACAGAATTTAAAAATCCAGTCCCTCAACACATCTTATAGCAACCTATGTGCTTGGAGTCACTGTGTTGGCAAACGTGAAGTGGAGGTGGAGGGAAAAAATGGGGTGCAATGACCAGAGAAGGGGAGAGAAAAGTGGTTCTGAGGATGATGAAGGAATGCAGAGCTCGGAGACCTTGCGGAGCTGCGTAATTCAAACCCCCAATGGAAGCTGGTATTTCTCTGTGAGCAGCACCAGAATTAATTTATCTTTCTAAGGCTTTCAGACCTCTGGGAATGCAGTGGTTAAAACATTCAGCTGCTAACCAAAAGGTTGGCAGTTCAAACCCATCAGCTGCTCTGTGGGAGAAAGATGAGGCAGTCTGCTTCCCTAAAGACTAACAGCCTTGGAAACCTCTATGGGACAGTTCTGTTCTGTTCTGGAAAGTTGAACTGAGTCAGAGGGGACACGATGGCAGTGGGTTTGGTTGCTTTTTTTTTTTTTTTTTTTCCTAAGGCCTTCATTTTTCTGGGGTCAAGGGTTAGCTTGTCTCTTGCATGGTGTCTCCCCAGTAGCCTGTCTACACTCAGAATATCCTGGATAGCTGTGAGTGTGAGATGGTCAAGACCTCATGTGGATGGGTCAGGTCAAGGCCAGTCCTGCCACCCCCATGTCTACCATGGAGTCTCTGCACTGTGGTGTGGGAGTTTTCTCCATCTTGCTGACTTACAAATGTGCATGTGTCTGTCAGGACCCCAGTGGCCCTGCAGAGAGGTTGTAACAATGCCCCATCTCCCACGGGGTATTCACAGTGGGATGGGCACAGCGCCACATGGGACACTCATATACGTGAACTCAATCCCCTATACCCTGTGATTATTTCTTGCTGGTTAGTCCCATGTCACCAATGGAGAAACCAATGCCTAGAGAGTTTACAGGACTGCCCAGCTGGTCACTGATACAGCTGATGGTCAGACTTAAGTGGCAGGAACCCAGAGCCCAGGCCTGTCCGCAGCACTCTGGCCATGGCCTGATCTCACATAGAGCAGGTGACATTAACACACACCTGTCTTAGTCTGATCCAACTTGATGGCATTGAGTTTGGTTTTTTGGTTTTTGTCTTAGTTTGGGTTCTCTAGAGGAGTAAAACCAGTGAGTATATGTGTGTATATGTGTGTATAAATATAAATATATATAGAGAGAGAGAGAGGGAGAGAGAGAGATTTACAGCAAGGAAATGTCTCACACAACTGTGGAGGCCCTAAATCTGTAGGTCAGACAGCAGGCTGGAGACTTCTGCAGGCTTATGTCCTAAGACATATAGGTCAGACAATGAGAAAAGTGCAGGGGGAGACAGGGAGTGAAAGACAGAGAGAGAGGCCTTGCTGGAATATCCATCTATATTTTGGGAGCAGGTCACATCTCCAAGGAAAGTTCCCTTTCAACTGATTGGCTGATCACATCAGACCGCATTATGGAAGGTCATCATTACATTATATTACATTGTGGAAGAACACCCAGTCTGCCAGACCACTGATAATCACAGTCTCACCAAGTTGACACATGATATTAACCATCACACCCCTTCCTTTGTCAAAACCAGGGTTTCGCCAGCTTGAGGTCTGTCTCTCTGGCTGGTGGAGGATCATAGTAGCTCACACATGCTTGCACTGTAGGCCATGATAAACAGTGTGACTGACCCTTCTGCACCAATCTTTACTCTTACTCCCCAGGGGCTGCTTCCCAATTCTGAGAGCAGCATAGGAATTCATGGAGGAGACCAGGTCTGAGAGCCCAGGCCTAGAGACACAATTCTCATGGCCTCTGGTCAAAACAGCACCAACATCTGGGGCCTCTGCTTCTTCATTGGTGAGATGGGCATGATCACCCCACCTTGGTGACACTCAATACAGAAAGTGTGTGGAAAGACCCCAGGGTGCTCTAACACTAGACTGTGGAGCCTTGAAGTACCCATAGGCACACATGCCGCTTACCACCACATACATGCACATGCACACACTCACCCATGCACCCCACATGTACACAAACATGCACACTGTGTACAGTTGGGAGTACCTTTGGCAATGTCTCCCCTGGAAGGCCTGCTTTCTCCTTTCTACACACTGCATATTTCCCAACTCAGAAAATTTCCCTGATGGCTCCCCACTGCCAGCCTGGGGAGTCCTTCCAACACATGAGATCTTTTGGACCACTCTACCATTCTGGGTCCCCAGTGGGCTCTACAGAGCCTTTAACAGTGTATTCTCCCTGGATTCTCCGAGCCAGGAGGCTGGGAAACACTTTGGTTAATAGATGTCAATGCTTCCCATTTTAAATTAAACATAAGAACATGCAGGGGATGGCTAGTGTGGCTTTTTAAAATATAAATTATGAAAGCCCTCCCACCCAGATGCTCCCATCTCAGCTACTTGTCCCCATGGGCTCTGCGGTTTTTTTTTCCCCCTCGGTTATGAACAATATTTTCTCCTTTCGTTTAAGGGGCTGGTCAGTTAATTTTGAATTAAATTCAGATTCAAGACTTTTTGATTGAGTGTCAAGTACCATATCAAACGTTGGTGATTTCCAGATGGAAAATATCTGGTTTTTTTTTTTTTTTCCCCTTGAAGATCTTGCAAGTCTAGTGATGAATATTACAAAGATTCATTCATTTTTATATCATCTCTTTACTCAGCAGTTTCTATGCACCAGGTTTTGCACTGGCTGCTGGAGGCTGGGGTTGGAGAAGCACAAAGCAAAGGTCCTCTCAGCCTGAAAGTTCAGGGGTGTGGGACAGAAACAGAGATGAAAGGAACACTCACATGGATGTCTGCATCACTACCATTTGTACAAGCGCCATGAAGGACAAGGACAGAAAGCCACAGCTCTGCTTCCACTCACTACCTATTGACTGGCTCTCTATCTTTGACTCTGTCAACTGTAATGAGCGATGGTAAGGGTGATGGGCACAGCGAATGGAGATCCCCACACTCTCTAGAGCAATGGCCACTTCCCTAGGCCTCCCAGCCTCTGATCCTGGCCTGCACTCACTCATCTCAAGTCCTTCATTAGTGTTGGGAGAGGCATTCAGGCCAGGAATGTGTGCAGGGAAGACAGATGGGGAAAACTCAGGCAACCTGCTGCCTTCCATCTGGCCCCAGTGGACTCACTTCAGGCTTTCTCTTGGGCAATTCTTTCCCTGTTAGCTCTGAAAGGCTGGGAGCAAATGTCTTGGAAAAGTAAAGAACTCTAGTAACTTGAATTAAAGACGCCTGGGAGGTACAACCTGTTAAGCACTCAATTATAAGCCCAAAGTTTGATTCAAACCCATGCAGTGGTGCCATGTAAGACAGGCCTGATGATCTGCTTCCAAAAAGTCACAGCTTTGACCTCCATTCTCAGAGGAGAACAGAGCAGTTCTCTTCTGTACACTCCGGGTCATCAAGGGTTGGAATCAATCTGACAGCAACAAACAAAAACAAACATATGAACAAAAGAAACATTGGAAGCCAAGTGTGGGTGTTTGCTCATATTATCACTTATTCATTCATTCAAACCATTATTGGACCCTGAATATAGATCAATTACTGCAGCAAAGATAACAGACAAGTGGTGGTCACTCCAGTTTAATGGTCAGGGCAGACATTGCTAATGGATCATATATTCTCCCCCTGAGCCTAGGTTCTCTTGGATTCATTCCAAATGAGCTCTAGGCAGCCAGGACCACCTCTCTACCTGTCCTTCCCACCCTAGACAGTAACTTTGAAGAAGAGGCACTCCCTGCTCTTCAGGGGCTCACTCTCTGAGTAGATGACCGCTATTTAAGATGAGAGACACCTGAGTCAGGTGTGACTCATGTGGAAGAAGCTCAAAGGAGGATGAGGGACAAGGTGGACCAGGTCCCTGCTGTCATCACAACGACGACTGTTTATTCTTACAGAAATTGAGCTTGATTCCTCTTAGCTATTTAAAGCATCCAGAAGGTCAACTATACCCAACAGACAAAGGTGATTTGAAGTTGGCAAATCAAATCACTAGGCTTGCAGATGTCTATGCTTCTACTGAAATGGCCTTGCAACTCTGCAACCAGGGAGTGGCTGTGCCTGGTTCGTGGTTAGGCAAACATAAACCATGGCAGTTTTATTGCTGTCATTTTTTTTTTTTTTTTACCTGACAAGCTGGACGCTCTGATGTCCGTGTAAAAACAGTTTCCCTCCAGGAAACTTATAGCTTAGCCTGGTGCTTGCCTAGATATTTACATATTTCATTGGAATGACTGATATTACAATTGCATCGTTGTTAATGATCCCAGCCAGAGCAGACTGGCTGAGCCAAGAACCTTGGTCCAGGAACATTTGCATTCTGGTCAGTGTTGCCATCAGTCTCTCCTCACTTGGCTTGCCCTGCCATCTTCTGTGTCCCAGGATATGGATCTTGATGGGACATTTATCCATCCGTCCACACTACCATCCATCCACACACCCATCCATCCACCCATCCATCCTCCCACCCATCCACACACTTGCCCATCTATCTATCCATCCATCCATTCTTCATCCATCCACCCATGCATCCATCTACCCACTCATTCATTGACCTACTTATCCATCCATATACTCTCTCCTACCCTCCCCATTCTGTGGGATTTTGGTCTTTTAAAATAGCCACTCTTGGCTATAATAAGGGGATTTTGGAATAAGTGAAAGTAGATCTGCCACTTGCAGACAGAAGCCCTGGGCTGGGGTTTCAAGTTGTAGTTCTGTTGTTTTACTCCTATAGGCCTTTGATGCTCCCCTACCTCCCAGGGACCACACATTCTACAAAAGTCTGCTTCATGAGCATCAGTGAGTGTGTTTCTGTTGTGTTTAGGAATCCAAGGAACATTTAACTGCCCACCAGAGTTTCTGACAGTCATGAGCCAACTAGTGTGACTATAACGAGAAGAATGAAAATGACATCACATACATGCGCATCAACACACACATACACAGACACACCTCCCAACACATATACACCAAAACACACCCATCCCAACTTATGTCTCTGGGGCAGACCACCCCACAGAAATTCCCCCTTTGTCACTTATCGCTTATGGGCCTTGAGCACACCTCTTCACTTCCTGGTGCTCACCTGGAGATGAGAGTGATTATAGCATCCTCCCATGGTCCTGCTCAGAGGATCCATGGAGCAAACCCTGAGCAATGCCCTGCATAGCACCAGGCACATGGTAACTATCAGCTCATCCCTGACAGAGGTGTTATTCATCTGTAAATTCTGCAAAGACCACCTGCTTTAGGGGCCCCTGGGAAACATCCATCCATGCACTCTCTCCTACTCTAAGCATTTTGCTATGCATTAATTTATTTAATCCTCAGTCAATTCCATGCATAGATGCCATCACTATGCCTATTTTACAGAGGAGAAAACTGAGGCACTGAGAGGTTAACAACCCATAATGGTGGAACCATCTGTGGAAGCATTGGACATAGAAGGCAGTGCATTCTTGGGAAGTGGATGACGGGATGGCTTGGGCTTGCCTCTGCCTCCATATGGATCTTAAGGTTTCCCCACTGGGGTCTACGTGGCAGATGATTTCCAGGCCTGGGGTTGGCTCATTAGGGCACATGTGCATCACATAAAAGAGGCAGAGAGGTAGTGTTCAGTACTCTCTCACTTCCCAGGCTGTCCCAGACTCCCTGGAGCTCCACGAGCAGATTGCTCTGCTGAAACCAGGTGGTCTGTTTCTATAAAGCCCGAACACAGTAGAAGCCTCACCCTACTGGGCACAGTGCAGTCTCACTTCCCAAGGATGCCCCTACCTGTGAGCTTCTTTCATTCCCCCCTCCACCTCCACGCAAGAGATAGGCTGGCTGCCGAGGAGGGAGCAGTGTCTCTCCCCACCTCACAGATGGGGAAAACTGAGGCCCCAAGAGAGGAAGTAACCAACCCATAGTCAAGAATGGGTCACCAGCAAAACTGGGACCTGAGCCCACATCCACTCTTCCTGAGGGTACTGGGGCCAGGAGCAGAGCTCCTGGACATGGGATACAGGGTGAGGTTGAGGGTTAGGGTTCCTGGTGTGACCTTAAGTTTCATGTGAGCATTCAGGGCAAAAAGAGAAGCCACTGAGGGAAGAATCACAGAGACTATGGTTCTAAGTCCTCAGGGTCTGGACACAGCAGTGACCGAGGATGGGTCCTCCCTGCATTGCTCCTTCATCTCTGCCCACCCCCAGCATGGCCGGCAGAGTATTCCTGGAACAGAGCCTGCAAAGCAAAATGGTCTCCCAGGAAGGCTCAATCCTAGCTTGCACACTGTGGATTTTAGAAATGGATCTTTTTCTTTTTATTTTTTTAAGCATGAAAACATGAACAACCTGCTTAAAATAATACTGATGCCTCCTGTCCACCAACAGCCTGGTTATTAGTGGAGCTGTTGGGGTTTAGGGTGCTGTCTGTGTGCACCTACCCCCTTCATTATGGGTAATTGATTCTGGATCAGCTCAGAGGAGCAGTTTACAAGGCTTACACACATACACTCAGGCACTCATGCCCACCATGCCCATGTACACAGGTATTTATATTTCCTCCCTCCCATTCATGAACAAATGATAAACTGTTCACCAGTAGTATGACAGAAAATCTCTTTGGTGCAGTGCTGAGTGGCTGGTGGGGAGGCCAAAGTAGAGCTGGGTCCTACCAGGGCTGGATGGGTGGGCAGGTGTGGGAGCCAGTCTCTGGCTGCTGAGTCCTTCTGTGGACCTTGGAGATGCAGCCTTGGGGGAAGACCTGGCTCACTTATGATCCTTAGTTGATGGTGCTAAGGGAAGTCTGTTAGCTACTAACTGGCTGGGGCTTTTGGCTTTTCTGGGGCAATCAGGTATGATGGGGTGCTAGGAGGGAGGCTTTGAGGAATGCTGGGCAGGGGAAGCACCAAGGCCTTGGAGAAGGAGGTGGAGGGAAGGAAGACAGGCTTTGGGAGAAAGCCCTCTCCTCTCTTGCATCTGGAAAGTGCCCCCCTCCCCCTATGTAATTGTTATGGTCTCTGAGCAGTGCTACATTAGCAAAGCACAAACCAAATTCACTGCCCTCTGGTTGATTCTGACTCACAGGGACCCTCTAGGACAGAGGAGAACTTCCCCATAGGGTTTCCAAGGCCATAACTTTTTAGAGAAACGGATGGCCTCATCTTTTTCCCACAGAGTGGCTGGTCGGTTCAAACTACCAACCATTTGGTTAGCAACACAATGCTAACCAATGCTTTAACCACTATGCCACCAGAGCTCCTTTGTGTTTGCAAAGCCCTTCTAAGTAATTGTTTTGTGGTCTCTGTCTCCTTTTCTAGGATGTGTAAATGAGGCCCCAAGGCTGACACTAGACTGATAACCTGCATTTGAACACTGGCCCACCATGACAGCTGTGTGATTTGGGGAAACTTCCTTGACTTCTCTGTGCCCCAGATTCCTCATCTGTAAAATGAGGATAATAATAATGATTACCTACCTCTTGGGGCCCCTGGATGGCACAAATAGTTTGCTGTCAGCTACTAACTTAAAGGTTGGCAATTCGAACCCCTGCAGCAACACGCAGGAAGGAGCACAAGAAAGGACTGGTGGTGACCTGCTTCTGTAATAATGACAGGCAAGAAAACCCTATGGGGAAGTTCTGCTCTGTAACATGAGCTGCCATGAGTTAAAATGAACTCAACAGCAGTGGATACCCATCTCTGAGGAATGTAAAATATAATATGTATAAAGTGCCAGTCCTGGGCCAACCACAGATTCATCATCATTTCTTTCTGTTATGAGAGGAGCACTGATCTACATGTGGAAGGCCCTGGAGGACAAGATGGGCCCCCTAAGCCAGAGGCATTCTGCCCCAAGAGTCTCACTTCTGTGCCCGGTCAGTGTGGTAAGCTGACAGCCAGGAACCACAAGCAGCTGTGGGGTATGTGTGTATGTGTGTGTGGGTGTATGAATGTGTGTGTATGCACTTGTGTGTGTGTGTACATATGTGTGACTGTTGAGTATGTCCATGTGTGTGCACACACCATCTCTCTCTTGGCTGTTCATGTTTCAGCCCGGTCTGGTGAAGGGAATGATTCTCGGGTGCTAGTAGATGAGACACAAGGAGAGGGGGCTGGACTCTGGGAATATTAGGAACTCTGCCTTCCAGCCCTTGGTCCAGAGCTGTCCACACATCTCTGTGGGGAGGGGACTCATTTACAACTTGTCTCTTATGCTTCCTCTTCCTCAAGTTCTGCTACGTCCCATCTCATTCCAGCTTCAGAAAATGGGCAGGTCTACAGTGAGCTCCACTGGGACAGCTCCAGGGCTAGAGAAGTGGACACTGCTCCTGTGATGTGCATGACCAGCTTAAGGTCCAGTGAAGATGTAGGTCTGCTCCTACTTGCTGTCACACCCCAGGGAGGAAGGGCCTGGCCACTGGAAGGTTCCTAGCTCCACACTCTCCTGGCCTCCCTGGGCTGTGGATATTTATTCAGCAATTATCACACCAGGATTGCAAATGCTACAACAAAGCATTCAACTAGTCAAAATATAGTCTTTTTATGGGAAGCAGATTGAAAAATCCATCAGCATGTTCCCATCCATCACCAAAGCTGACAGAAACCACTGGAAAAGGAAAAACAAACATAAATAAGGTTTGTCCAATGAGGGTGTGTTGGAAACCGCTGTGCGGTCCCAGGGGCCCCCATTGTGGGCTTGGACGCTGAGTGTGTGGACGGCTTCCAGTGCTCAAGGCAGGAAGGGCCAGTGAAGGCGTCCCAGGCCAGCTCACTCCTGTCTGCCAGTACCAGTGCCTGGGCAGTGAAAGTGAAAGTGAAGATGACCAGACTTACTTGATGTCCTCACAATGCTGGTGATGAAAATCAGAAATGGAGAGGGAGGGGCTTTGACCACACACCTACTGCACAGGAATCTGCATTTTAACAAGATTCCAGTATAGCTTGAGGAGCTCTGATAGCATAGTGCCTAAGGCACTTGACTGCTAATCAGAAGGCTGGTGATTCAAACTCACCAGCCACTCCTCAGAAGGAAGGTTGGGCAATCTACTTCCGTAGTGATACTGCTTCGGAAACTGAGGAGGGGTTGCTATGAGTCAGGCCTGACTCGAGGGCACACAACAACAACAGTATAGTTTGAGAAGACTGCTCCAGAATGTTCCAGAATGTTCTGGTCTCTTTGCAGAGATAGGTATTTCAAGCCCTCCTCAGTGTGTGTGTGTGTGTGTGTGTGTGTGTGTGTGTAGTGGCGGGTGGGGGATTGCTTGAATAATTTCTTTTAGAAAGATCACAAGGCTGGTCTTTGTGAGGCAGAGGTTAAAGATGTCCCAATGTCCAACTTTTCCAAACTGCTGTGCCCTTCTTCATCTCTGACATCAGCTCTTCCTCCTTTCCTCAATGATCTTCCTCCAGTCTGAAGGTTCTGTTGTTTGCTCTAATGTGTCACAGAACTCACAAACTCCCAAGGAAATGGCTCACATGTAGGTTGTGGAGATTTGGGGAGCTGGTAGGCTGGCAAGTCCCAGGAGTGTGGTTAGGTCTGAAGGATTTGCCCAACTCACATGGTTGTAGGGGTTGGAGAACCCAAATCAGCAGGTCAGATGATGGCTGCTGTCTCAAGTCCAGGGGTGAGCAAACACAGAACTGGAGCAAGAGAGCGAATTTCGCAGAACATTCCCATATATATCTTCAAGGAAGCTAAGGGTGGTGGCTTAAGTCACACCTTTCAGCAAGGCAGGACTCAAGATACATCCCACCCTAAACAGGCACAGAGACTAAGATTTACAATATATCACAAAATAGAGGACAATGGCTAGAAGGGCCACATTAAGTAATTCATCACGCTGTAGGGGTATAGATATCCACTGTGGCCAGGACAGAGTCCAAATTACTGGGCATATCTAGGTCCCTGGTAGTCTCGGTCAGCCCCTTCCTTAGCCTTTCCTCTGGCAATCCCTCCACTCTCTACCTGCCTGTCCTATTTCAGCTGCATGGAATTGCCTGTTTTCTTTTGGCTCAGCATGCATGCTGTCCCTCTGCCTAAAACATGTTCCCCTTCCCTCCTCTGTCCTCCTGTTGGGTGCCCTCACTGCTGCTCCTATATCCTCCATTTCACTCCCTGCTTCTGCTGCTGCTCTAAGGCCTGTCCACTTTCAGGTCTTAGACTCTGTGTCATTTCTGCTGGAAGCCTCCCTGCCTAGGTTTATGCCATCCTTGTCTATTGCCTGCTGGCTCCTCCTTGGGGCTTGAGAATTCCTGAAGGGACTCCCCATGTTAGGACAAGGCCAAGAGCAGCTCCTGCACAGACAGAGCTACTAGAATGAAGGCATGGGAGAGACAGGGAAGGTGGGGGCTATCAGGAGAGGCTTCTTGGAGGAGGCGGATCAGTGAAGGTCCTGGAGGTAAAGAGATCCTTTACCAAAAAGTAAATTGGGAATTGATTTAAACATTCATATTTTCATTTTTGCATTTAGTTGTTCCTGAAATTCTACAACACCAAAATATCAGTAAAAATACTGTGAGAATGTGTATGTGTGTGAGGTACATGCATGAGTGAGTGTTGGCTTTATTGAGACATAATTCACACCATTCCATTGATCTATTTAAATTGTCCAATCCCATGGTTTTTAGCAGGAGCTCTGGTAGCATAGTGCCTAAGGCACTTGACTGCTAACCAGAAGGCTGGTGGTTCAAACCCACCAGCTGCTCCTCAGAAGGAAGTTTGGACAATCTATTTCCATAGTGGTACCGCCTTGGAAACCCAAGGAAGGGTCACTATGAGTCAGGTCCTACTCAATGACAAATAACAACAACAACCACATCATGGTTTTTAGTATATTCACAGGGTTGGGCAACTATCACCACAATTAAATTTAGAACATTGTCATCCCCAGAAAGAAACCTGTAGCCTTTAGATGTTGTCCTCCCCTCTTCCTCTCCTCCTTTTTTCTCCCCCCATCCCAACACACCCCCAGCCCTGGGAAACCTCTAATGTTCCTAACGTCTTTATAGATTTATCTGCTCTGGACATTTCACATAGATGGAATCATATAGTGTCTGGTCTTTCGTGTCTGGCTTCTTTCATTTCACATGATGTTGCCAAGATTCATCCATGTTGTAGCATGTGTCAGAACTTCATTTCTCTTTATGGTTGAGTAATAGGCCATTTTGTGAACATCCACATTTTATTTATCCATTCATCAACTGATGATATTTGGGTTGTTTCCACCTTTTGGCTATTGTGAATAGTGCTGCTATGAATATTTGTGTACAGGTTTTTGTGTGGAGGTATGCTTTCATTTCTCTAGGGTCTATACGTAGGAGTGGAATTTCTGGGTCAAATGGTAACTCTATGTTTAACTTTTTAAGGAACCATCAGACAAGTTGTGTGATTACATCAAGAACATCATATAGGAAGGAAGTAGAAGGCCATTAAAAAGACAGGAAAGGCAAAAATGGATGTCAGAAGAGACTCTGAAACTTGTTCTTAAATGAGAGTAGCTAAAGCAAAAGGAAGAAATGTTGAAATAAAAGAACTGAATAGAAGATTTCAAAGGGAGGCTTGAGAAGACAAAGTAAAGTATTATAATGAAATGTGCAAAGACCTGGGTCTAGAAAACAAAAGGGAAGAACTTACTTAGCATTTCTCAAGCTGAAAGAACTGAAGATAAAATTCAAGCCTCAACTTGCAATATTGAAGGATTCTATGGACAAAATATTGAATGATACAGGAAGCATCAAAAGAAGATGGAAGGAATACAGAGTCACTGTATCAAAAAGAATTAGTTGATGTTCTACCATTTCAGAAGGTAGCATGTGATCAAGAACCAATGGTTTTGAAGAAAGAAGTTCAAGCTGTACTGAAGGAACTGGCAAAACAACAAGGCTCCAGGAACTGATGGAAGACCCATTGAGATACTTCAACAAACGGACTCAGCACTAGAGGTCCTTACTGGTTTATGACAGGAAATTTGGAAGACAGCTACTTGGCCAACTGTCTGGAAGAGATCTATATTTGTGCCCATTCCAAAGAAAGGTGACCCAACAGAATGCAGACATCATTGAACAATATCATTAATATCACATGCAAGTAAATTTTTGCTGAAGATAATTCAAAAACGGTTGCAGCAATATATTGACAGGGAACTTCCAGAAATGCAAGCTAAATTCAGAAGAGGACATGGAACGAGACATATTATTGCTAATGTTCGATGGATCTTAGCTGAAAGCAAAGAATACCTGTTCTGGTTACCTAGTGCCACCCTGACAAGAATATACCACAAATGGGATGGCTTGAACAAAGAGGAGTTTGTTCTCTTACAGTTCGGGAGGAGAGAAGTCTGAGTTCAAAGTGCCAGGCTCTAGGGGCTGTGTGAAGAACCCTCCACCTTGAGCTTCAGCTCTGCCTCTTGCTCCCAGCCCACTGAAGCTAGAGGCATCTCTCCACTCTGGCTACTGGCTGCTGAGGCTAACAAGCCCAAGTCAACAAATAAAATGGCACAGTCCTGATGTTACCAAACCACATGGCAGGCCATTGATTCAAGTCCATTGAAAGTCCCAGGATTGGCAGAGCATAGAAGCTGCTGAACAACGACCTGGCTACACGCAGGGTTCAAGCGTGCCATAAGCTAGAGACCATTCCCAAAGCTGTTTCATTCCTCAGCTGCTTGTGGTAGGTCCCACTATGGAGTTGATTGCCATTCTCATCATGGGGAATTAACTATCACCAGACCCAGCCAAGTTGACATACAAACTTAACCACCACAATACCAGAAAGATGTTTACTTGTGTTTTATTGATTATGCAAAGGCATTCAACTGTGTGAATCATAACAAATTATGAATAACACTGTGAAGAATAGGAATTCCAGAACACTTAATTGTTCTCATAAGGATTCTGTACATAGATCAAGAGGCAGCCATTTGAACAGACCAAGGAATTACTGCATAGTTTAAAATCGAGAAAGGTGTGCTTCAGGATTATATCCTTTCACCATACTTATTTAATCTGTATGCTGAGCAAATAATTTGAGAAACTGAACTATATGAATAAGAACATCAGGATTGGAGGAGGACTCATTAACAACCTGTGAGGTGCAGATGACACAACCTTGCTTGCAGAAAGTGAAGATGAATTGAAGCGCTTATTGATGAAGATCAAACATTACAGTCTTCAGATTGTATTACACCTCTACGTAAAGAAAATGAAAATCCTCATTACTATATCATGATAAATGGAGAAAAGATTGAAGTTGTCAGGGATTTCATTTTACTTGGATCCACAATAAACACTCATGGAAGTCAAGAAATCAGGCAAAGTACTGCACTGGGCAAATCTTTAAAGTGTTAAAGAGCAAAGAGTCACTTTATGACTAAGGGTAGCCTGACCCCAGCTATTGTCTTTTCAATAGCCTCATATGCATGTGAAAGCTGGGTAATGCATAAGGAAGACCAAGGAAGAATGGATGGATTTGAAATCAGATGTCCTTTTACACTGGGAAAATATGCTGCAAGAGACCTCTTTAAAGTGTTAAGAAGCCAAGATGTCACTTTGAAGACTAAGGTGCACTTAACCTTAGTTAATTTAGCCATGGTATTTTCAGGAGCTCTGGTGGCATAGTGCCTAAGGCATTTAACTGCTAATCAGAAGGCTGGCTCTTTCAGTCACCTCATATGTGTGTGAAACCTGGACAATGACTAAAGGAAGATTGAAGAAGTGTTCTGGTAGTATAGTGCCTAAGGCATTTGACTGCTAACAGAGGGTTGGTGGTTCAAACCCAGTCACTCCCATGGAAGGAAGACTTGGCAATCTACTTCTGTAAGATTTACCTCCATGGAAACCCAAAGGGGGTCACTATGTGTCAGAGTCAACTTGATGGCAGTGAGTTTGGCTGGTTTTTTGGTAAAGAAGTGTTGATGCCTTTGAATTGTGGTGTTGGTGAAGAATACTGAAAATACCATGGACTGCCAGAAGAATGAACAAACCTTTCCTGAAAGAAGTGCAGCTGGAATGTTCCTTATTAGAAAGGATGGCCAGATTTTGTCTCATCTACTTTGGTCATGTTGTCATAAGGGAGCATTCCATGGAGAAAGATATCATGCTTAGTAAAGTGGGAAGTCAGATAAAAAGGGGAAGACCTTCAAAGAGATTGACAGAAAGATTGACACAGTGGCTACATTGATGGGCTCAAGCACAGCAAGGACTGTGAAGATGGTGCAGGATTGGGCAGTGTTTCGTTCTGTCACTATGAGTTCAATTGACTTGACAGTACCTAACAACAACAACATCAGACCGTTTGCTGCAGCTACTCTGCCATTTTTCATTCCCACCAACAGTGAATGAGGTTCCTTTTTTCCTGCCTCCTCGACAACACTTATTGTCTGTCCTTTTGTTTCTCACCGTCCTAATGGGTGTGAAGTGGCATCCCATTCTGGTTTTGGTTTGCATTTCTCTGATGACTAAAGACATTGAGAATCTTTTCATGTGTGATTGGCCATCTGTATATCTTCTTTGGGAAAATGTACACTGCAAACTTCTGCCCATTTTTAAATGGGATTGTATTTATTACTGAGTAGTAAGAATCCTTTCAGTATTCTGATACCAGTCTCTGATCAGCTGTAGGCCTAATTCCCTCTTAGAATCCCGTGTGGGCACATGGGAGTGTTGAACAACCAGGCTTTCACTCCAGTGAGGGAAAGGCCCTGATTGGTTCATCTGACCCCATGGCTCATGTTCATCCAACCTTGAGAAAGTCCACTTCTCCGTCCTCACTGCTGCCACCTGGGCCCAGGCCTTCACCATCTCCCACCTGGATGCTGCTTCTGTCACTCCTGTGCCTCTAACCTTCCATTTTCATCCCCACTAGCTCATCCTCTTCCTGACCTCCCCACTGTCCTCACAGATATCCACATGCTTCCCTGCTTTAGGGTGACACCCAGATGCCTTCCCCTGGCCACTAAGGCTTCCATGAGCTAAAGCTCACCTGCCCTAGGTGTGCCTGACTCTCCACAAAGCCTCTCCTCATTGTATCCCTAGGTGCTCCATGAGATGGGCAGGGGTCTTTTTCCTGTCCCAAGATGAGGATGCTTTAGCCAGAGGGGCTCCCAAGCTTCAGTGGCCAGGAAGCAGTGGAGCTGGATTTGATCTCAGGCCTGATTCCAAAACCCACACATCTGTCAGGGGAAAAGGAGACCTCCTGGCTGCATCGGCCTAGGCAGGCCCTGGAGACTGCTTAGCTCTGCTGGCAAGAACATCAAGGGCCAGACATTATATTCTTCCCTCCACCTGTCACAGCTGAGTGGTTTTCATTACTAGCTTGCCATAGATCTCAGGGCAGCAGCTTTCACAGAGCACCCCCTTCTGTGCTGTGATGATTAATAAATTAGATTAAGTTGATGGAGCCATCCTGACCCACACTAGTCCCTAGTCTCTGCTGTCTCTTGTATATGCAAGACCCCAGTCTCATTGGTGTGGTGGAGGGGAGCTGGCCAGATGGGGCCCTGGCATTGGAGGCGGGTGTGAGTCACAGAACCAGAGTATCACTGAAGGCCAGGTGTGAGCACTGGGCTGGAGTGGGCTGGGCCTGCCTACAACTTGCTGTGTCCTACCCCTCCAATTATAGCCTCTTCTTCCCTTAAATGGGGACCATGGGAGGATCCCAGGCAAGGCGTTGATCTGGCCATAGCAGCTTGGTGTTATCAGAGGCTGAGGTACCAGGAGTGAGACACAGGTTCACTTGCATAGCCGTGATCTTGGGCCATGGTGGCATTCCACCAATACATCCTGTTAGGGTCCATCCTGTGCAACTTCGTCTGGATGCTGGACTCCAGCACAGTTACTGAGCTCTCCTTTTGCTATTCCTGACTTCAGTGCTTAAAAATGTGATATTGTAGTCATCATAGAAGGAGGCCGAGTGGTGCAGTGGTTAAGCACTTGGCTGCTGTCATGGACTGAAAAAATATGTGTCAACGTGGGTAGACCATGATTGCCAGTACAGTGTGATAATCTTCCATTTTGTGATGTGTTCTAAACCTAACTTCTGCCTGTGGTTAATGAGGCAGGTTTAGGTTATGTTAAAGAGGATGAGGATATGTTTGTTATGTTACAGAGGCAGGATTAGAGTGGAATGCAGCACCTTTACTAAAGCCCCCATCCTTACTCAGGTCGTAGCCCTGATCTGATTTAAGGGGAGTTTCCCTGGGGTGGGCCTGCATCACCTTTTATCTTACAAGAGATAAAAGGAGAGAGAATAGAGAGAGGCAAGCAGAGAGAGAGAGGAACCTGAAAGAATTGTTGATAGACAGGCTTATAAAGTGAACAAGAACACTAGGGAGTATGCACTTATTAGAACAATCAGCTACACAGATCAAAGGGCACCATTTGCCTAGGGATAAATCTAAGAAGACAGGAAGGAATAGGAAAGAAGGACAAAGGGAAATGGTAAACACACAGAGGAAGTGGGAAGAGTGCTGTTACATTGCAGGGATTGTCACAAAACAAAAATAAAAGGTGTATGAATTGTTGACTAGAAAACCAATTTCTTCTGTAAACTTTCACCCAAATCATGATTAAAAAATAAAGAGAGAGAAAGAAGAGCTGGGAGCAGAGCATGTTGTTTGGACCTGGTCCCTGTGCCGAGAACCTCCTAGATCCAGGGGAAGATTGATGCCAAGATACGTGGAGATCTCCAAGGAATGTCAGACCCACCGATGTTGAAAGGAGACAAGGACCTTTCACCAGAGCCTAGAGAGTGAGAAAGCCTCCCTTTTGAGCTGGCACCCAGAACTTAAGAGTTCTATTCTCCAAAACTGTAAGAGAATAAACTTCTTTTTGTTAAAGCTGCCATCCACTTGTGGAATTTCTGTTAGAGTGGCACTAAATAACTAAGACAGATGCTAACTGAAAGGTCTGTGGTTCAAACTTACCAGCTGCTCCGAGGGAGAAAGATGTGGCGATCTGCTTCCATAAAGATTACAGCCTTGACAACCCTATAGAGTAGTTCTACACTTTCCTATAGGGTCACTATGAGTCCAAATCAACACGACAGCAACAAGTATGGGGTTTGTCAGAGGTTTTAGCATTAATTTTGATTTTAAAGCATTGTACCAAAATTTTCTTTATCCTGGGAAAGTGTTTGGCTATTCCTCCAAAAGTTAAACATAGAATTATATGATGCAGCAATTCCACTCCTAGGTAGATACCCCAAAAACCTGAAAGCCAGGATTGAAACAGACATGTGTATACCAATGTTCATGGCAGCACTGTTCACAATAGCCAAACAGTGGAAACACCCCACGTGTCCATCAGTAGATGAACAAAGACATGCAATATGGTCCATACACACAATGGAATATTACTCAGTCATAACAATAAATGAAATTCTGTATATACTGTTGAAACAGTATGGAGTCAAAGGTCAGCCTTAAACATAATAACTCAGTTCCTTAAGAGCTGAATAGGGTGAAACTCAACTATTTCCCCTACCCTGGTTAAGACAGATAGGACCCCAGTTGGAGACAAATGAATAAACATAATCAGTTCCTTAAGAACTGAATGGAACAAAAAGCCAATTTGCACACTCTTTTCTGCTGTTCCCCTAGAAGCAGGTGATAAGCACATTAATATGTCTCAGGAGACAACTTGAAAATTAACTGGCCCATGGACATGCACAATGGGACAAAAAGGAAAAAAGTTTTTGGGAACTGACATTCTTCCCTCTGCCTAAGCCCTGATCAGCTGATGACAGGAAGCCGGTGTGAATCATCCCGTGCACAAGTGCACTGCATTGAAAAACGACTATCCCTTTAAACAGAGGTGAAGGAAGTTTCAGCCAATTGTCAACTATTTCACACCCAAATTCCTAAAATTTTTATGAATATGCACAACCCTCTCTCCTGAAACTTACAAAAACTGTAATTCAATTTAGATTCGGGGAGTCAGATTTGGGTAAAGATTTGGGTCTCCTTGCATTGCCGTTTTGCGATAAATAATTTTCTCTCTTCTTAATCACTCGGTGTGTAAACTGTTTTGGCCTGACTGTGCACCAGGCAAGGACCTGCATTTGGTCCTATTTCACTATGGCTTGGATGAACCTTGAAATCATTATGTTCAGTGAAATAACATAAAAAGACAAGTACTATATGATCTCACTTGTGTGAAATATCTAGAATAGGCAAATGCATCAAGAGCAAAGTTGATGGTTACTGGGGGGATAGGGGATGAAGGGAATGGGAAGTTATTACTAGAGGGGCATTGAATTTGGGGAGACAAAAAACATTTAGAAATGGACAGTGGAGATGGTTGCACAACATGATGGGTGTAATTAACACCACCAAATTATATACTTAAAATGGTAAACATGGCCAACATTTCATTATAATATTTTACTATAATAACTTTTTTTTTTTTTAATTCACTTATCTTGATTACTGAGCTTTGGTGCCTCCTTAAATTTTGTGTCTGAAGAGACGACCTCACTTGTTTCACCCTAGTCAAAGCCTATGCCAGAGCCAGAAGTCTGCAGAGCTGCCTTGCCACTGCAGATTTTGATGCTGTGTTGTCCTGTGGGAGAGGCTGGCACCTTTCTCACAGAGCTAAACATACACCTAAACTGGTGTCAGGAAGGGAACGGTCTGCTGGAGCTTGAGAAGCTGTGGCTGGCTGTCCTGTGTCAACCAGAGGAGATGAGGGTCAAGGTGCGTGGGCATCTCTGGATCCCTGTTCTAATCTCCTGAGCTATTGGAAAGCACATGGCTGCTGCTCAAGTCCTCTCCCAAATCTCACACATAAGACTCTGTAGCAAACACTGATTCCACCTTACAGGTAGGAAACCCTGGGGAGCAGAGTTTCTGCTTAACAGACTTGCCCAGGTGCAATTCCATTACAGAGCATGACAGTCATCCTCTCCTGTGGAGCTCTGGTAGGTGTGTTTAGCCTTGCTCTAGGCAGGGTGAAGCCTAGGTCACATGTAGGAAACCTCAGCTCCATTCAAGCCTAGCTTTTGGCTGCTACCATGTAGGCCAAAAACTCAGAGAAGGCAGAGCCCAATCTTGAATCCAGGTCCCCCCCCCCCAAAAAAAAAAAAAAAACCTATTGCCATTGAGTGGATTCCAACTCATGGCTACTTCATGTGTTACAGAATAGAACTGCTCTATGGTTTTTTTTTTTTTTTTTGGGGGGGGGGGCTGTGATTGTAACAGAAGCAGATTGCCAGGCCTTTCTTTCGTGGAGCTGCTGGGTGAATTCGAACTGCCAACCTGTAGGCTAGCAGGCCCATTGCAAACCAGGAAGTTAGGCACAAAGTTTGTCCTTAACCACTGGATGGTCCCACTGCCAACTCTAGGCTGGTCCCCCATGCCTACCTATTGCCTGTCTTTAGTTTGCTTCTTACTCTGCTGCTAGCAATACCATGGCCCTCCTGATCTCCTTAATCAACAAATGATGCCTCATAGTTTCACTTTCCAGACCCTGTCTGCTCCTATCTACCACATTCCATAGTGGCTGGAAGTGGCTCTGTTTGAAAAAATGGAGAGATATAACCATGATATCTAGATATATAGAGATATAAAGATATAAAGAGATATAAAGATATAAAGATGGAGTGATACAATGAGCACTCAAGCACAGCCCACTCAGTTTGAAGAAAAGAACTGTCACCTTTGAGGTTCCCTGTGCACTTTTCCCCAATTCCAGTTCTTCCCTTCCCCCTAAATGCAGTAAGAATCCTAAGTCATGTCTATCACCCTGTCATTTTTCTTTATATGTGTGTCACATGCTTTTTCCTAAAAATATGTTGTGTACGTTTGCCTGCTTTTGAGTTTTCTATTAATGGAATTATGCTGGAAGTGTTCTTCTGTGCTTGGTTTCTTCACTCAGCAATATGCTTTTGAGGTTCTCACTTCTGTATGTTATTCTCTGTGTAAATATACTCTAATTTATTTATACATTCTGTTGTTGATAGGCATTTGTGCTGTTTCTAGGGCTATCCCTGTACAGATAATGTCTTTCGCAAACATTCTGGTACATTCCATCCAGGAGTGGAATTGTTGGGTCAGAGAGTACATTCATTTTGACTTTACTAGATACACCTCACATGGATTTGAGAGTTAGACAATGAATAAGGAAGACTGCAGAAGCAATGATGCATTTGAATTATGGTGTTGGTGAAGAATATTGAATGTACCATGGACTGCTAGAAGAACAACCAAATCTATCTTGGAGGAAGTATAGACAGAATGTTCTTTAGAAGCGAGAATGGCTAAACTTCATCCTTCATACTTTGGTCATGTTGTCAGAAGGGACCAGTCCATGGAGGAGGACATAATGCTGGGTAAAGCAGAGGGTCAGTGAAAAAGGGAAGACTCTTGACAAAATGGATTGACACTGTGGCTGGAATGATGGCCTCAAGCATAGGAAGAATTGTGAGGATGGCACAGGTCCAGGCAGAGGTTCTTTCTGCTGTACATGGGGTCAGCATGAGTCAGAGCCAACTCAGTGGCACCTAGCAACAACAGATAACGCCATGCCATTTTCCAATGTTGTGGTGGCAACATACGTGCCCAGCAACAGCATGTGAGAGCTTGAATGCATCATGTGCTTAGCCACACTTGATACTGTCAGACATTTTAGTTTTTACTTGATTGGTGGGTGTGAAATGATACACCTTCAAGAAGTTTGTTTCTTTTTTAATTTAACCTTTTCATTGAGGCATAACTTATACAGAATGAAGAGCACACATCTATGGGTACAGCTTGATGAAATTTTTCCTATGTGCATTTGACTGCTGACCAGAAGGTTGGTGGTTCAAATACACCAGCCAGTCCTCAGAAGGAAGATTGGGCAATCTACTTCCATAGAGATATCGCCTCGGAAATGCAAGGAAGGGGCACTATGAGTTGGGACCAACTTGATATCAGTGAAGTGCTTTTTTTTTTTTTTTTTTTTTAATGCCCATGTGGCAGTCATCTGGATCCAGACATGAATATGTCCACACCCCAATAGACTCCATAGCCTTGTCAGTTGTCACCCCCCTCTCACCCCCCAAAGGTAACAGAGCTTCGGTTTGTCTCTTAAATATTTTCCTGTCTTTAAGCTTCATGTAAGTGGAACGTATACTACATTCCCTTTCTGTATAGCTTCTTTTGTGTAATGTTATATCTGTGAGTCCTTCCATTTTATTTATAGTGGTTCTTCATATTTTGTTTCATTATTGCATAATATTCCAGTGTATGAGAACATTTCAATACCTATCCTGAAGTATAATACTGTCAGTAATAGGATAATATCCATATGCCTGCAAGGAAGACTAGGTAATACTACTGTTACTCAAATTTATGCACCAACCACTAAAGCCAAAGATGAAGAAATTGAAGATCTTTACCAACTTCTGACCAAACATGCAATCAAGATGCATTGATTATTACTGAAGATTGGAATGCAAAAGTTGGAAACAAAGAAGAAGCATCAGTAGCTGGAAAATATGGCTTTGGTGATAGAAATGAAGTCAACAATCACATGACAAAATTTTGGAAGATCAACAACATATTCATTGCAAATACCATTTTTCAACAACATAAATGGCAGCTATACAAATGGACCTCACCAGATGGAATACACAGGAATCAAATCTACTACATCTGTAGAAAGAAGTGGTGGAGAAGCTCAATATCATCAGTCAAAACAAAGCCAGGAGCTGACTGGCTCAATTGCTCATATGAAAGTTCAAGCTGAAGATGAAGAAAATTAAAATAAATCTATAAGAGGCAAAATATGACCTTGATTATATCCCATCTGAATTTTGAGATCTGAAGAATCTCTAAATTCATCTGAAGAATAGATCTGACATATTGAACACCAATGACTGAAGACCAGATGAATTGTGAGATGACATCAAGAACATCATGTATGAAGAAAGCAAAAGGTCATTAAAAAGACAGGAAAGGAAGAAAAGACCAAAATGAATGTCAGAAGAGATTCTGAAATTTGCTCTTGAATGTACAGTAGCTAAAGCGAATGGAAGAAATGCTGAAATAAAAGAATTGAACAGGAGATTTCAAAAGGCAGCTTGAGAAGACAAAGTAGAGTGTTATGATGAAATGTGCAAAGACTTGGAATTAGAAAACCAAAAGGAAAAAATACACTCGGCGTTTCTCAAGCTGAAAGAACTGAAGAAAAAAATTCAAGCCTTGATTTGCAACATTGAAGGATTCTATGGGCAAAATATTGAATGATACAGGAAGCATCAAAAGAAGATGGAAGGAATACACAGAGTCACTGTACCAAAAAGAATTGTCGATGTTCAGCTATTTTAGGAGGTAACATATGATCAAGAAGCAATGGTATTGAAGGAAAACATGCAAGCTGCACTGAAGGAATTGGCAAAAAACAAGGCTCCAAGAATTGATGGAATGCCCACTCTGATGTTTCAACAAATGGATGCCGTGCTGGAGGTGCTTATGCATTTATGTCAAGAGATTTAGAAGACAGCTACCTGGCCAATTGATTGGAAGAGATCCATACCCAAGAAAAGTGACCCAACAGTGTGGAAATTATCAAACAATATCATTAATATCACACACTAGTGAAATTCTGCTGAAGATAATTTTAAAATAATTTCAGCAGTATATTGACAGGGAGCTTCCAGAAGTTCAGGCTTGATTCAGCAGAGGACGTGGAACAAGGGATATCATTGCTGAACTCAGATGGATCTTGGCTCAAAGCAAAGAATACCAGAAAGATGTTTTCCTGTGTTGTATTGACTATGCAAAGGCATTCGACTGTGTGGAACATAACAAATTATGGATAACATTGAGAAGAATGGGAATTCTGGAACACTTAATTGTGCTCATAAGGAACCTTTACAAAGACCAAGAGGCTGCCATTCAAACAAAATAAGGGGATACTGCATGGTTCGAAATCAGGAAGAGTGTGTGTCAAGGTTGTATCCTTTCACCACACTTATTCAATCTGAGAGACTGAATTACATGAAGAACACAGGATCAGGATTGGAGGAAGACTCATTAACAACCTGCAATATGCAGATGACATAACTTTGCTTGCTGAAAGTGAAGATGACTTGAAGCATTTACTGATGAAGATCAAAAACTACATGCAGTATTCAGTATGGATTACACCTCAACATAAAGAAAATGAAAATCCTAACAACTGGACAAATAAGCAACATCATGATAAATGGAGAAAAGATTGAAGTTGTCAGGGATTTCATTTGCTTGAATCTACAATCTACACCCATAGGAGCAGCAGTCGAGAAATCAGTATTGCAGTGGTCAAATCTGCTGCAAAAGATCTCTTTAAAGTGTTAAGGAGCAAAAATGTCACTTTGAAGGCTAATGTGCACCTAACACTAGCCATGGCATTTTCAATCACCTCATATGTGTGTGAAAGCTGGACAATGGAAAACTGAAGAAAAGTTTACACCTTTGAATTGGCAAAGAATACTGAAAATACCATAGACTGTCAGCAGAAGAATGAACAAATCTGTCCTTGAAGAAGTGCAGCCGGAATGCTCCTTGGAAGTGAGAATGGCCAGACTTCATCTCATCTACTTTGGTCATGTGACTAGAAGGGACCTGTTCTGGTTACTTAGTGCCACTCTGACAGGAAACATACCACAAATGGGATGGCCTTAACATACAGGAATTTATTCTCTTACAGTGTGGAGGCTTTAAGTCCAAGTTCAAAGTGCTAGGCTCTAGGGACTGGGTGAAAGCCCCTCAACCTTGAGGTTCAGCTCTGCCTCCTGCTCCCAGCCTATAGAAGCTAGAGGCTTTTCTTCATTCAGACAGCTATTGGCTGCTGAGGCTGCCAAGCCCAAGGTTGACAAAAAGGCACGGTCCCGATATTACCAAATCACATGGCAAGCCATTAATTCAAGTTTATTGTAAGTCCCAAGGTTGGCAGAGCATGGCAGGCTGCTGAACAACGACATGGCTACATGCAGGGTTCAAGGTGCCATAAGCTAGAGACTGTTCCCAAAGCTGTTCTTTATATATGGGAAGCAGACCACATACCCAAAGGCAGTTACTCAGCTGCTTGTGGTAGATCCCACCATGGAGTTGATTGCCAGACTCATCATGGGGAACAACTACCACAGCTGGCCAGCCACTCAACCAGGCCCAGTCAAGTTGGCATACAAATTTAACTACCACAAGACCATTCCCTGAAGAAGGATATCATGCTCGGTAAAGCAGAGGGTCAGTGAAAAAGGGGAAGACCCTCAAAGAGATGGATTGACACCATGGCTGCAACAATGGGCTTAAGCATAGCAAGGATTATGAGGATGGTGCAGGACTGGGCAGTGTTTTGTTCTGTTGTACATAGGGTCGCTATGAGTTGAAGCTGACTCAACAGCACCTAGCAACAGCAACAGCATTCCAGTGTATGAGGATATGCTACCATTGAATTATCAGTTCACCTGTCGCTAGACATTGGGTGGTGGACAGAAGTTCACTATTATGAATATAGCTGCTACAAAAATTCTCGTGCATGCCTTTTGGTGAACTTGAGCATGTGGTTCAGTTGGATAAATCCCTAAGGGTGGAATCGTTATATTGTTGGGAATACTGCCAGGGAGTTTTCCAAAGTGGCTATACAATTTTTCACTCTACCAGGAGAATAAGAGAGTTTGTTGTTGTTGTTGTTATGTGCCCTCGGGTTGGACAGACTCGTAGCGATCCCTCCTTGGGTTTCTGAGGCAGTATAACTATGGAAGTAGATTGCCCCATCTTCCTTCTGAGGAATTGCTGGTGGGTTTGAACCGCCAGCCCTCAGGTTAGCAGTCCAGTGCCTTAGGTACTATGCTACCAGAGCTCCCAAGTGTTCTCATTGTCCTAAATCCTTGCTTCTCGTCAGCTTTCTGATGTCTTTAAGCTGATTTTTGTTTATATTTTAACATAATTTCCTTGGTTTGGGTTTGTTTTTGTGTTTTGTTTCCTGTGAGATGATTGGTCTGCCACAAACCAATGATCTAGCTACAAGCAGAAGTCTGGATGTTGAATTTTATACAACACTTTGAGATTGTTCAATGAACATCATGAAGATAATAATTTCATTTCCTCTTCTAATTTATTAATGTAGTTAATAACATTAATTTATTTTCTATTTAAAAAAAACAAAACAAAACAAACAAACAAAAAAAAAAACCCAAACCCATTGTCATCGAGTTAGTTCCAACTCATAATGACCCTATAGGATGAGTAGAACTGCCTCATATGGTTTCCAAGGCTGTGTGAATCTTTTCAGGAGCAGACTGCATTTTTCTCCCAAGGAGCAGCTGGTGGGTTCAAGCTGCTGACCTTTCAATGAGCAACCAAGCACTTTAACCACTGTGCCGTCAAGTCTCCTTTCTAATCTTAAACTATATTTGTATTCCTAGGAGCTCTGGTAGCATAGTGGCTAAGACACTTGCCTGCTAACCAGACGGCTGGCGGTTCAAACCCACCAGCCACTCCTCGGAAGGAAGGTTGGGCAATCCTACTTCTGTAGTGATACTGCCTCGGAAACCCAAGGAGGGGTCGCTATGAGTTGGGGCCGACTCGACGGCACATAACAACAACAACAACAGAGTAAATTTGGGGATTATTTGTCATATTATTTAAATATTTCTAGTTTGCTAAGGGTTTGTTTAGGATTTCGACTGTGTTCAAGGATGAGGCTTGTCTTCACTTTTCTTTCTTATACTGCACTTGTTAGGTGAAGGGGTCAAGGTTATGCATGTTTATTCAGATAAGTTGTAGTGTCTTCCCTCTATTACTATTCTTTAGAATACATTTTTCAAGATTGCAATTATTTGTTGTTGACTCATGTTTGATAGAACTCATGGATAAACTTCTCAGGGCTTCGTATTTTGTTAGGGAGAAGATACTAAATTATAAATTCATTATCTTTAATGATTATAGGACTACTTAGGTTTTCTATTCATTATTGAGTCAGTTTTGGAATAATTTTTTTTCTAGGAATTTGTTAATATGTGTCAGCTTTCAAGTACCTTGGCATAAAACTTCTCTTCATTGGTATAATATTCTCTTATTAACTATTTAATCATGGTTGCATATTTAATTATGCTTTCATTTCTAATATATTTTACTTATGCTTTATTTTCTTTTATTCTAGATCAATATTCCCAAAGATTTGTCAGTTTTCATTTGCTGTCCTTTTTTTTTTTTTTAAACTGGCTTTGGTTTTTGTGATGCTTTCTAGTGTATGTGTATTTTCCATTTATTATTTAATTTATACAATTTCTCTGGTTTAGTTTGTTATTTGTCTAATTTCTTAGATAGATGTTTAGTTCATACATTCTCAGCTTTTCTTATTTTCTGAAATAAGCATTAAATCCTATAGATTTCTTTCTAAATACTGTTCTAGCTGCATTTCTCAAGTTTTGACATAGAGTATTTTTATTATAATTCAGTACTAAATATATTCTAATTTATATTTTGATACCTTCTTTAAACTAGGAATCATTGAGGACTTTTTCCTTGATTTCCAAATACAGTTTTTCTTGTTTTCTTTTTGTCACTGATTGCTAGCTTAATGGCTTTGTGTTTGGAGAACAAGGTCCTGGGTGTTTCTAATGCTTTTGTAATTGTTAAGACTTGTTTCCAGTCCAGTATGTTGTCTGTTTTTATAAATCATTTTTTCTCAAAACATATCCTTTTATTCTAGAAAATAATGTGTACTCTGAAGTTTTGAAGTACAAAGCTTTAACTGTCTATTAGATTGTGCTTGTTCATTTTGCTATTCAAATCTCTTGTATCCTTACTGATTTTTTTTCCTACTGATGTTTTGATGTGCTTGGTCCATCAATTATAAGAAAGATGTGTTAATGTCTTCCACTATGCTGGTGGGTTTGTTTCTTTCTCCTTCTACCTCTGTCCTTTTCACTTCCTAGATTGTGTGGCTATGATCTGATTCATGCAGGTTGAGAACTGTCATAGCTTCTCAGAGAAACAAACTTTCTGTTGTATAATGTGGCCCTTTAATTTTTCCAGTGATGGTTTTTGTGTGAGGTCTATTTTATTTGATATTAATGTAGCCACTGGGGCAATGGTGGTTCAGTGGTAGAATTCTCATCTTTGATGCAGGAGACCTGCATTCAATTCCCAGCCAATGCACCTCACATGACCTGTCTGCATGTTACTATGCAGGTTTGCATGTTACTATGATACTGAACAGGTTTCAGAGGAGCTTCCAGACTAAGACAGACTAGGAAGAGGCCCAGCAATCTGCTTGCAAAAATCAGCCAGTGAAAATCCTATGGATCTCAACAGTCCATCCTCTTATGTGTGGGTCACCATGAGTCAGGGCTGAGCTCACGGCAGCAACCACCGCAACGATGCAGCCTTATCAGCTCAGCTCTTTCTTGCCTGGTGGTCGTCTGCTCTTCTTTTCTTTCATCGCCTACGATGAGTTGGAATTGACTCTCCAGCAGTGGTGTTTTCTTTTTCTTTTTTCCTTTTGCACTTCTTAACTGGTCCTTTATGTTTTAGGTATTTTCCCTCTTAAACAGGACATGATCTGATTTTTTTTTTTTCCATTCAGTATGACACTAATTGTGTTTCATCCATTTATATACATTGCGAGCACTGATCTAGTTGAATTTATTTTAACCCTCTTTTTAAATGCTTTCTGTTTATCCTGCTTTTTTCTATAGCTCTCTTTCTCTCCTTCTTATCTCTTTTGGTTCTATTTTCCTTCCTTATTTCTATTTTTGCCTGATTAGTTTGGATGCTAAGATTTGTATTTCTATTCTTTTAATATTTGTTTAGCTTTGTAATTTTAAATGCTGAACTTTGCACTGGTTAAAGTATTCAGCTCCTAACCAAAAGTTGGTGGTTTGAACCCACCAGCTCCTTTGTGGGAGAAAGGTGAAGCATTCTGCTTCTGTAAGATTGACAGCCTTGGAAATCCTATAGGGCAGTTCTGCCCTGTAGCATCCCTGTGAGTCAGAATCAACTTGATGGCATTGGCTTTGGTTTTTGGTTTTTAACTTTTCAAAGATGAGGGTAGATCAGTATCCACATTCACCCTCTAAACATTTCAAGGGCTTGTGTTTTTGTTGTTGTGTGCCCTCAAGTCATCTCCAACTCATAGTGACCCCTCCTTGGGTTTCTGAGAGGCAGTATCACTATGGAAGTAGATTGCTCAACCTTCCTTCTGAGGAGTGGCTGGTGGGTTTGAACTACCAGCCTTGTGGTTAGCAGTCAGATGCCTTATGCACTACACCACCAGAGCTCCCTTTTTAAAGGTTTACCAAAACCAAAACCAAACCTACTTCTGTGGAGTCTCAAGTTAATTCTGCCAGCTGATAGGCTGTTGCTGCTCCATATTTTAGCTATTGTTTACTAGCTTGTTTTTGCAAACCCCAGAAGACTTTGTTGTAACTGATTTGCTCCTTCAGCATTTATTTGGATCTGGCCCCACATTTGTCACCTGGTGTGCTTACCCTTCCTCTTCTTCTTTCCATCTGGCCTAGAACCAAACCCACACACGTGGGGACTTGGTGTTGTCCATTGGTAGAGAAAGAACAGCCCCCCCACCAGATAATGCTGGGACAACTGGTTCCACAAGGATTGATGGCCACCGGGTCAAAGATCTCAAAATTAAAAGCAACACTTGGAAACAGCAGAGGATTAAGAAAAAGTCTTAAGTAACACACTAAAAGAACAACATACAAAGGAAAAGATGGACACTTTTTTTTTTTTTGCATTAAAATAAAAACTTGCTATGAGTCATGAATTGACTTGATGGAGATGGGTTTTTAGTATGTGACAAATAAACTGAAACAAAATAAAAAGAACAATACAGAGGCCAGAAAAGGATATTTGCAATATGTCTTGGCCACAAAAGGTTGTTGTTGTTGTTATGTGCCATTGAGTTGGACCTGACTCATAGCAACCCCTTCTTGGGTTTCCGAGGCAGTATTAGTACGGAAGTAGATTGCCCCATCTTCTTTCTGAGGAGTGGCTGGTGGGTTTGAACCACCAGCCTTCTGGTTAGCAGTAGAGTGCCTTAGGCACTATGCTACCAGAGCTCCCACAAAAGGTTAGCATGCAGGATATATACAGTTGCTACAAATCAATTTTGAAAAGACCCAGTGGAAAGACAACAAAGGAGGTATATTAGATGGCTCCCACTCTCCACCCACGTCCCTCCCTGTTCTCCTTGCTCTGTGCTGTATCCTAAGTTGCTGATAGGTAATAACTGCCTTGCTGTGCTCCCTGTACTCACTGTCCAACAGGAACCAAAGGGTGGGGCAGAATGTGCTTTCCTTCTGTTGGACGGCCACAGAATGAAAGTGCCCCTTTCCAGGGTCACTCTCCTGCCAGAGTCCAGGGAGGACTCCTTTACCTGTCCCTGTAGCTTTGGAGCTGTAACAGCCCTGGAATACTGCACTCTTCCTTGCTGGCTTCCCCAAGCCCACATCATTGTATGTAAGTCATGCTCAATTATCCAGCTTGAGTTTGCCCTCTGCATCTTGGTCAGACCCAAAGGGATGCCATGGGAACAGAAGATGCATGGAAGAGGTGACCAGGGTGAAATGAACAGATGGACAGCTTCTCAGAATTGTACAGGTATGAATTTATGCAGCAATGCCATTTTCTGATTGGCAAACATGAAAATTACTTGAATACAATGAGGATCATGTAGGGTGTTCACCACTGGGATGTCCCCATTGGCACAAACCCTTCAGAAAGCAAAAGCCGTCCAGCTGAGGATATGTGTGTGTCCTGGCCCAGCACTCACCCTGCCAGGTGCCTCTGAAAAGCTCTCACCTGATGCACAAAGAACAATCTTTCAGGAGGCTCCCTCATCCTCCTGTCCCACCTGAGTGTCCTGAGACAGGATGAGGGAGCAGTGTTCTGTCTTCACAGTGGAAAACTATATAGTAGTAAACAGGAGCAGACAGCTCCACAGTGTCTGCATAGACAAATCATTTGAGGGAACAAGGCACATTGCATGGATTCTATAGGATGCCATTTGTGCAAAACAGCACACAGAGCTACTCTAGATATTATTTATGGACACTTTGCTATTGCTAACTGCCTTTGGGTTGACTCATGGAGATCCATGTGCAACGGGATGAAAGGCTGCCTGGTCCTGTGCTGTACGAGCAATTGTGGATCAGACCATTGTAAGCCATAGGGTTATCACTGGCTGCATTTTGGAAGTAGATTGCCAGGTTTTTTCCCTAGTCTGTCTTGGTCTAGAAGCTCTGCTGAAACCTGTTCATCATCACAGAAGCACACAAGCCTCCAACAACAGATGGGTGGTGGCTGTGGATGAAGTGCATTGGCCAGAATTGAACCTACGCCTCCCTCATGGAGGGTGAGAATTCTACCACTGAATCACCACTGCCATGGACACGCACACATAGTGAAAGCAGAAAAACACTCCTGGAAATGAGAAACACCAGCTTCCTTTGGAGAGGGAGGCAGGGAGGAGGAGGGGTGGGGCAGTGCCTGGGGAAGGCTTCAGCTGTCTCCAATGCTTTACTTCTTCCCAAAGAGAGACAGTTCTGGAACATATGGCAAAATGTTAACATCTGTTAAGTCTGGGTGGTGGGTACATGGGTGACTTTTATGTTAATTCCTGTACACTTGAACTACCTCCTAACCAAAAGCATTTCAGAGGTTTTGGAAGGAGAGCAGCAGGATGCACAGTCACCAGTCAGGACTATTCATTGGTTGACTTGGCCCTGGTTCCCAGTGTCTTTGATCAATCTGGATGTACATGTGATTAGGGAAAACATGGCTTAGGATCAAGCCACCCTGGCTGTCAAGGACCCCTCAGCCCAGGTCTTTGTTGAGGAGCTGGGTCTGAATACACTGACAGGGGAGAGTATTTAGAGACATGGAGTTCAGAGGCAGAAGGTCCCAGGTTCTGCTCCTGACTCTGCCTCTGAGTTGCTTGGTGCCCTGGGTTCACAACTCTCTTGGCCTTGGTGTCTTTGTCTGAAAAATAGGGTTGATGCTGCCCTCTGGAGTGACTAGACAGAGCAGATGAGATCACTTTTGCCAACTGTTTAGCAGAATGCCCTGTGCTCAACCAGTACTCAGCAAATGTATTTGTTTTGAAATATGCGTGAAATCCTTTATTCTCAGGATGTGCTGCTACATTTTGGGAGAGGGGCCAGAGAAGGTAAGAGTACCTTGTGAAAAAGGAAAGAATACAAATGAAAAAGTGGCCAATTTTACTTATAATGCATGAAATGTAAATTAAACTCACCAAAACACCAGTCATCTGACAAAGCTGCATGTGCAATTACTCTCTGCAATCCCGTTTGTAGGAATTTACCCTTGGGTTATAGCTCTAACAATGCCAAAATACAGATGCACAAGGCTACTCATTGCTGCATTGTATTTGCAATATGTTGGAAACAATCTAAATGCTTCTACTTAAGAGAGTGGTTGAGTGCACTGTGGCATATCCACAAAGCTTACCAAGTGGTGAGAATAGAGTGAGGGAGAACCTAGGGAATCCACAGAGAGTGAGAGAGGCCAACTGCAAGTTGCGTGTGCACTGACACATGTTGCACAGTAAAGAAGAAGAGCTAAGAAAATATACACATGTCTACTTTTTTTAAAAAAAATTTTATTGTGGTTTCGGTGAAAGTTTACAGAGCAAATTCATTTTCCGTACAGTAAGTAGTTCATACACATTTTGTTTTATGACATTGACTATAATTCCCCACAGTGTAATAGCTCTCTTCCCACTTCTTCCCATAGTTACCTCTCCCCTCTGTCCTTCCCTCCCATGCACTCCTGCCCACTGAACTGTCTCCCTGTGCAAACACTACCTTTCTGTTCTCCCACGATTGATCACTCCAAGGAGTGTATTTACTTTAGGTAAATGTTCACCCCATATGCCTGTTTTTTGTTTGGCTGGAAGCCACAGGAGTGAGTTCAATTCCAGACCTGAAGGGTTATTAAGGACCACAGTCTCAAAAGTCTCACCAGGCTCCATCAGAACAGAAAACCTGTTTTTTTTTTTTTTTTTTTTAATGATTTTGAGTTTTGTTCCACATTGTTCTCCCACTCTATCCAGGTTCTCCTGCACCAATTCCCCTCTGAGTGGTAGCCAGGCACCAGCATCTACTTTTTTTTTTTCCTTTGGAGGCGGAGGAGGAAGAAAAGGAAACTCAGGAAAAAAAAATCAGAAACTAATGAGATTCGTTCTCTATGGGGTGGATGAGCATAGGATGGAGAGGCTGAGGGGGAGTGACACTCTTTCGAGCATACATTTCATATAGCTTTGACTTTTGAACCCTGCCAGTATTTTATATACACACAACAAAATAAGGATGCAGGAAATACTTCAAGCTTGAAAACAAGCAGAAAGAAATGAATCTGACTTAGTTCAAATGAATAACATAACTGCACCAAAGAGGATAAAAGAGCTAACTCAAGTAATTTCACACACAGTGTTTTGACCATATAACCTCAGTCCAAACACAAAAGGAACTCTATTAAACTGTTGTTAATGTGCTTTTTTTTTCCCCCAGCGGTGTGGCTTGGAATGTTGAAGCTACTTTCTGTGTCTTCTGAGACAGAACAAATGAGTAAATACACTGAGGATAATGTCAGAGAAGGGAGTTACAGGAATAGAAAGAGGGCAGGCTGGAATGGCCCTGTGGTGTTAGAAAGGATTTAGAGGTGTGAGCATTCGGGTAAGGATATTCACAGATCTGGATTTCCAACGATTACCGTGCTGGACTACTAACTGAAAGGCTAGAGGTTCAAGTCCACCAAGAGGAACCTTGAAAGAAAGGCCTGACAATCTACTTCAAAAAATCAGCCATTGAAAACATTAAGAGCTCAGTTCTACTCCGAGTCACATGGGGTCGCCATGAGTTGGAGTCTCCTTGAGGGCAACTGGGTGGTTAAGAGGAGCTAGGATTTCTTGGAGAAATGGTTGATTTAGGGGTTGGCACTGGGAAAAGGACAAAATGAACTGTGAACACAAAGTAAAGACTTGCTTAAAGAATGCTGGAATGTGTCAGTGCGTGAAAGGGCTTGAAGGAGGCACTAGCTAGGTCTGGAAAAACTTGAGCTTGAAAATTGTGGAGGTGAACCTTAGAAAAAACCAAGGTGCTGGCATACCTGAATAGAGTCACTGCAGACCTAAATTGACACTCCATTTTAAATTAAGCTGAGATTTTGATTTCTATCTTTCTAGAGAAAACCATTCAGCCTTTTTTTTTTTTCTTGCCAAAGCATTAAAGAACAAGAAGACAAGAATTAGAATTTATAACCTAAATAAAGAGTTGCATAGGACTTGTTAAGAATGTTTTCTCAACTGGCCTCAGAAGAGCCAAAGGTTAGTAAATGTTGTTGTTGTGTTGTTGTTTCCCATCGAGTTGG
>NW_006922043.1:174632-176015 GCF_000298275.1 Orycteropus afer afer
AGGAGCTCTGGTAGTATAGTGCCTAAGGCACTTGACTGTTAACCAGAAGGCTGGTGGTTCAAACCCACCAGCCACTCCTCAGAAGGAAGGTTGGGCAATGTACTTCCATAGTGATACCGCCTTGGAAACCCAAGGAGGGGTCACTATGAGTTGGTTCCGACTCGACAGCATATAACAACAACAACAATCAATCACAAGAACCCTGCCTCAAAATCTTTACATAGTGTTCTTTAGAAATATGGACTTAGTCAAACTGTATCAGGAGATAGGAAGGGGTCACTACGCACATAACAACAACAACAATGAGGAATTGATGCTAAGAAAGTTTGTAGTTTGACTATTCCTTGTAAATTTCCCTTCCTTCCTTTGTGCTTAGTTTTTGAGGTGAAGTTGTTGACCTTTGTTTGCTTTGCCACATAAAAACCTCACTGCTTCCTGTGCATGCCTCGTCATAGCCACAGCCTCTGGTAGGATGCCATGTAACCACATTTTGTGAAATGAAGTCTTTCCTTCAATACAATTTTTGTTTTAATTTCTAATAGTGTCAGTCTAGTGTTTTCACTAAGACAAAATGAATAATGATACTGCTAATGTTGAATTCCACCTGAGCCCTGTGACCCTGGAAAACAGTGATGGTTAAAGGAATTTCCACACTTTGTGTTCAGGAAAATGGCTTAGTGCACAGACCAGTCCTTCTCACGTGACTGAGATGGGACTCATGGATGCTCCCTTGTTCCCTGGGACAAGCCAGATGCAGACTCCAATTCCCAATCCTTGCTTCATAGATGAGTAGCTGAATGACTCATTCCCTCTTATCAATCAGAAACAAAGTGCTTTTTGACCAAACTTTGGTGAAGTTTCTCTTTTTCCCCAAGTCCCTGAACTTTGGCCCACCCTCAGTCTGAGCCAACACACTACCTCTCCCAAACGGCCCTTCCTGGAGAGCAAACTGGCCTTGGCATGAAGATTTCTGACTTACTATCTGATGATGCCTCTACTTACCACACATCTCTGCACCTGGGTTCTTTCTAGCCTTGTTCACTCTCAGTCTCTATCACACAAAAAAACAATATCCTTTCCCTAACTCTGACACGCTTGCAGATCTTACGGTCAGAGTGTGCTCTCTATTCCAGGAGACCCCTCTCCTATTGGAATACTTCCTTTCCCTTTTTCCTTTCAGAATAAATCTTTCCTCATCAATATATGGATTTGTTCTTTTAGTTGACGATAATAATATGATATAACCCACTGAATAAGATAAAAAACAAACAAACTGGTTCCGGAAAGATGGCGGACTAGGCAGAAGGATTGCACAGACCCTCTTCAACAAAGAAAAGGGAAACCAATTAACACAGACACAGAAGATAATCTTGGACCCCTGAG
>NW_006922043.1:180665-183870 GCF_000298275.1 Orycteropus afer afer
TTGGTCAATGACATGAGACAAAGTATATGTGAACTGCTGTATGAAAAGTGAATTTACTCTGTAAATCTTCACCCAAATCAAAATAAAATTTAAAAAAAAAAAGAAAAAAAAAAACAACAAACAAACAAACTTGAGTTCACATTGATATAAAAGAATCAATGAATAAATGAGGAGAAAGGAAAGCCAAATACCAACCAATAAATATAGAAGAAATGATGGAGTTAGAAAATGATCATTGTCTGTTGGTTTTAGCAAACACCACATTGAAGATGTTTGGCACCATGTCATGAAATGGTTTCAGGCCATTCAGGGTTGGATTCATCCATCCCTGTAACATTGGTGGGTAAAACTGTGATGAGGAACAGAAAGCTTATCTGGTCTCTTCCCCAAAACTACTTAATGGTTACCAAGAAAACTCAAGCCTTTGCCTGCACTGGTCTCTGTGTCAAGTGAGATGCCCTCCTCACCTTCCCCCTGTCTCTAGCTCTGTTCTGGCCCCCTCTTCTTGCCCTTTCCCTACTGCTTGGCTGTAATTTGCTCATAGCTCTGTCTCCCCAAGCACTGGAAGCCACCTCTCTTGACCTCCCCACCTCTCTGAGCTAGTATGGGCCTGGCACATGGTAAGTGCAGATGTGTGTGTGCTGATGTAGAGCCCCTGGGCAGCATGGACACAAGCCTGGGGAGCTATAGGGAGCATGGCTGGGGGCCAGAGTCTAAGTTGTTTAAAAAGAATTTCAAGATATGTTGATTTGCAAAGCTTACAAGACTCTTCAGTTTCCAAGGAGGAATATTAGAAGGAATCACTGCTAATAGGAACCTCTTCATGATGATCACCCAGGAGTGCCACTTTGAACCCCACAGATGCCCACTCACTGTTCTAATCAGCTTCTCCAAGAAGGGACTGGGATTAGCAGATTGTGGATAGGGCTTTGAGCTTCTCCAAGAGGAGACTTCATTGCTCTGAGGCCTCTGCCTCCTCCTACCCAAGCTGCCTCTGACTTCATCCATGTGCCTGCAACTCTGCACATTTTGAGAGCCTGAACACACATACACACATGTGCATGCACACACACAAACACACACACACATACAAATGCATGTAAAACATATTTGCATTTTGAGTCCATGGTTCCCTACTGATTGCTGGCACAGGGAGATCAGTGTGCAGGTGAAATAATGATCCCAAAAGAAAACAAAATGCTAAGTAAACCTCCTAAAGAAAGGAGGAAGCTCAACTCAGGGTTGAGGTCTTTAGGTGCTGGCACTCTCTCACCCCCAATCAAGCACGAGGAACACTGTTGGTCCCTCTCTCCACATAGAACAGGTGGTCAGGAGTGGTTCCCATCTGGGGGCTCCTAGAGCTGCCCTCATCCATCACTGGTGCAAGCCAAGTCTTTCAGTGCCCACAGATAGGTGTGGGTGGAGCTGTGCACTCAGCAAAACCATTCCACCTGGCTAGCCCATTATCTGGGTGCTCTGGTAGCATAGTGCCTAAAGCATTTGACTTCTAACCAGAAGGTTGACAGTTCAAACCCCCCAGCCACTCCTCGGAAGGAAGATGGGGCAATCTACTTCTGTAGAGATACCATCTCGGAAACCTAAGGGTCGCTGTATGAGTTGGATCTTACTTGATGGCAGTGAGTTTTGAGTGAGACCATTATCTTGACGGTTACACAACAATGAGAGGGCTGGAGCAGCTCCCCAGGATTTCTCAGTTCCAAAAAGGGACCTCAGAGGTGTTAGAGGAGAAACTCTATCACTGTTCTGTGCCAGAAGCACAGAACACCTGAGGAGGCGGGGCCAAGAGATGCTTAGGGACTCAGACTTGCTCAGGCTCCTTGTGGCGACTGTTGGGAGGATGATTTGCCTCTTTGTTTCCTATCTGCAATGCCTAAGCAGAGGCCTTGGGCCCAAATCATTCTCTGACAAGAATGGAATGAACGGTGGAGCCCAGGGCATTTTTTTAGGGTAGTGACACTATTCTGTAGGATATTGTCACAGTGGACACAAGGCATGATGCATTTGCCATAGGGTTAACAGCGCAAAGAGAGAGCCCGCATGGAAACGGTGGAGTTTAGTGAATATCAATTGTAACAAATATACCACAGGATACAAGATGTTAATAATAGGAGAAACTGTGTTCAGGGAAAGAAGCCCTAGAGGCACAGTGGATAAGTACACAGCTGCTAACTGAAAGGTCAGTGGTTTGAATCTACCGGCCACTCCTCAGGAGAAAAATGTGGCAGTCGGCTTCTATAAAGATTTATAGCCTTGGAACCCCTGTGGGGCAGTTCCACTTGCTCCATAGAGTTGCTATGAGTTGGAGTAGACTTGATGACAGCAGTTTGTTTTTTGTTTCTGGATGCAGAGAGGAGGAGGTACATGGGAGCTCTCTGTACTTTCTGCACAATCTTTCTATAAACTGTGTACGTGACTTGAAACCTTAAAACTGAGGTACTGGCATAACTGAAATGGGGTGACTTCAGGCCGAAATTAAAACTCTCTTCTGAATTAAACTTAAGTCTTCACTGCTATTATTCTAAAAAGACAATTCAACCTTTTTGCCCAAGTTTAACTGCTGTTAACACAAAGCGAGCAAGAGTCAAGGTTTCTGGCTTAGATGAGGAATTATTTACTGAAGATATATGTTAAGAATGTTTACTTACTTTGGTCTGAAAAGAATGCCAGGCACAATCATGTCTCTGAAGGTTAGGAAATAGGATTAAAAAACAAAACAAAACCAAACTCACTACCATCAAGTGGATTCTGACTCATAGCAACCCCATTGGGTTTCTAAGGCTATAGATCTTTACAGAAGCAGACCGCCCCATCTTTCTTCTGTGGAGTTGCTGGTGGGTTCAAATCACTGACCATTTGGTTATCAGCCAAATGTCTTTACCACTACACCAGCAGATGAATGCTATGCTCAAGCATGTCCCTGGAGGTTAGGAAATAGGATTGAAATAGATATTAAGATGAAACCTGTAACTTGTGCTACAAAATTAGCCACATACATTACAGAAGCAAAGTTAGAGTAACTTCTCAGAGAAAACTGAACACCTTGAGAGAGAGAATGACTGGGCCTGCTGACTCGGGATCATAGTCTCAGCAGACACCATGTTCAATTGGCATAACATAGTACATAAAAATCTTGTTCTACAACCTCCTTTGGTGAGTAGTGACTGGGGTCTTAAAAGCTTTTTTT
>NW_006922043.1:184605-253101 GCF_000298275.1 Orycteropus afer afer
GTACAAGATTATCTTCTGTGTCTGTGTTAATTGGTTTCCCTTTTCTTTGTTGAAGAGGGTCTGTGCAATCCTTCTGCCTAGTCCGCCATCTTGCCCCCAAGTTGGGGTCTTAAAAGCTTTTGAGCAGCCATCTAAGATGCAACTATTGGTCTCCTCTCATCTGAATCAAATAAGGGTGAAGAAAATCAAAGTCATCTGGAAACAATTAGTCCAAGGATAAGATGGACCACGAGGACTTCAGCCTTCATGACCCTGAGACCAGAAGAACTAGATGGTGCCCACCTACCAATGCCAACCATTTGGCAAGTGATCAAAACTGGAGATCTTGGATAGAGAGGAAGGAAAAATGTGGAACAAAATTTAAAAAAACACAAAATGACCAGAATTACTGGTTGGATAGAGTCTGGTGGAACACCTGACACTATGGCTCTGAGTTAACCTTCAGGCCTAGAAATGGACTCACTCCCATGGATTGGCTCTCAGCCCCACAGTAGAAAGACCTACATTCAGAACACCTACCCCAGGGTGATACACTCACCTACTCTAGGGAGATGCAACCCTAATCAGCCATGAGACATCAGAGGGGCAGCATTCACATAGAGGAAAAGCTAGACAGACAGCAATGCATAGTTAAGAAGGTCACAGGGAGGGGGTCATCACAGGGACAGGTGGGGAGGAGAGTTTATTATGGTTGGGGCTGGTAATCATGGTGTGAAATCAAATGTGCAAGAACTGTTGAATTTAAAACAAATTTTCTCTGTAAATTTGCATCCAAAGCACAATAAAATTAAAAAGCAGAACAAACAAACAAACAAACAAAAAACTGTTTCATGATTCTGTAACCAAGATGAGGTAAACGTCAATTAACCATATCTTAATCAAACTTCATTTTCACTCACTGGGATCTTCCACTCCATTTCTGCTAACTCTTTGAAAACCTGTAACTAGGTAAAGTTACAGTCATGCTACTTTTAAGATAAGGGGAGGGGGAGACATATAGCTATGACTCAATGTAGTCTTGACAGATGGCTTAATAAATACTGTGGTGTTTGCTAAAACCAACAGACAATGATAATTTTCTAACTCCATCATTTCTTCTGTATTTATTGATTGGTATTTGGCTTTCCTTTCTCCTCATTTATTCATTCATTCACTTATATTGATGTGAGCTCAAGTTTGTTTGTTTGTTTTTTTATCTTATTCAATGAGTTATATCATATTATTATTGTCAACTAAAAGAACAAATCCATATATTGATGAGGAAAGATTTATTCTGAAAGGAAAAAGGGAAAGGAAGTATTCCAATAGGAGAAGGGTCTCCTGGAATAGAGAGCACACTCTGACCGTAAGATCTGCAAGCGTGTCAGAGTTAGGGAAAGAATATTGGTTTTTTTTTGTGATAGAGACTGAGAGTGAACAAGGCTAGAAAGAACCCAGGTGCAGAGATGTGTGGTAAGCAGAGGCATCATCAGATAGTAAGTCAGAATCTTCAAGCTGAGACCAGTCTGCTCTCCAGGAGAGGCCCTTTGGGAGAGGTAATGTGTTGGCTCAGGCTGAGAGTGGGTCAAAGTTCAGGGATTTGGGGAAAGAGGATATAACAAGTAAGGTGACTATTGTTAAATGTTTAAGATTATAGTGTAACAAACTTCTGTAGCTCTTTGCCATGCATCAACCCTGTTCCTGCCTTTGTTCTACCTCATAAAACCTGTTCTGCCTCTGCAATTCTGAAGACACTGCAGCACCTTGCCTGGGTGCTTATATGTATCCCCACTTCATGAAGTGTTTCATCCTTCAATAAAACTTTGTTTTCATTTCTAGCAGAGTATAAGTCTGTTGTTTCACTAACACCTAGAACTGCTCTAAAAGACAAAGTCCATTTAAAAAATAGTAAAGTTAATCTTTGACTTCTTAAAACAAACCAACCTATAATCCAAAATGAAAAAAAAAAAAAAAGATGTTAGTCCCTCATCCTCCTTGTTTCAATGGTAGCCTTCCTGGCTTTTGTGTGTGTCTGTATTTTTCAGTCAAGTGCCAGCATCCAGGGACCACAGTGTTCCTTGAGCATCTTCTGTGGCACGTACCTCAGTGATAATACCACCTACCTGAGTGCCTTGGTGTGGCCAGACCTGAATCCACATCACCAGTCCTCTGCATAGACCTGTCCCAGGTTCTCATGGTCTTAGATACTGTTGCAGTGAGCTAACTGAGTAGTTGTTGGATTATTTCCTGAAGAGACACACTCCTGGGGGTGGAATTACCAGATGAAGGATTTTCTGGTTTTACAGCTTCTGATCCTCCTGCCAAGTTGCCTCCAGAAGGTGCCTCTGCAAAGGCCCTGACAATGCATTCCTGAGTGAGCAGCAAGTCTAGCCCTTTCTGGAGAAGGATGGCTCCAGGGAGCCCCAAGACAGGCCCATGGGGGCCGCCACACCTGCCTTTGGGAAATCCAATCATCCATGGCCACACAGCCTGGAAAATCCCTGGCTGCAGTTTACCTACCAGAAAAGGAAGCAGAGGAGATAATTGAGCCCCAAGCCTGAGGACAGCCTCGCAGGGCCTTGACAGGCTGCCTTAGGCTTCTTTGCATTTGGTGGCTGCAGAGCAGCCGGCAGGCTTGTCAGGACTTCAGAACAATCAGGTCTGACAGGAATGGGACGGGATTGACACTCTGATAATCACAGGACACTGAGTGTGTCTTTGCTCAGTTGCCTGGCCACACACCTCCCATAGGTGGGACCAGTTATATTTTTATTCAGGGCTAGTGAACGCTGTTGACTCCATAGGAGCTCTGGTAGCATAGTGGCTAAGGCACTTGACTGCTAACCAGAAGGCTGGCGGTTCAAACCCACCAGCCACTCCTCGGAAGGAAGATGGGGCAATCTACTTCCGTAGTGATACTGCCTTGGAAACCCAAGGAGGGGTCGCTATGAGTCGGGGCCGACTTGACGGCAAACAACAACAACAACAAGTGAACTCTGTTGACTCCATAGGTCTCAGTGAAGACCCTTCCTGGGGCCCCTAGGTGGGGTGAGGAGCCCTTGTTGGTGCTCTGGGAGGGGACTGACCTACTGGTATTTGTACCTGTACTCATAATGACCTTATGTGTGTCAGAGTAGAACTGTGCTCCGTAGGCACTTCCTTGGTTGGTTTTTCTGAAATACATCACCAGGCCTTTCTTCTGAAGTCCTCTTGGTTGACTCACCTTTCAGTTAATAGCTAAGACTGTTGACTTCCATAAAGGAGCAACTGTAAAATATAAGGAAAGTCTATGTGGTTCCCCAGGACTCAGGAGGAACTCTAGGAAGGAGGTTAGATTTCTTTGGAGAAGGTGTCCACTGACAGCAGAGATTATCAGTGGTGGTGCCAGGCCAGAGCTGGTCTGGGGTTGCTGGGCAAGCAATAAGCAGGCTGCCTTTTGAATGAAAGCTGTGTAGGAACCTGGGAGGGGGCTGTGGGCAGGAGGCCTTCATAGTGGATGGGCCACATAGGGGCTTTATGTTGAGGGGACAAAGGAAGGGTTGTGGTCAGGCCAGGGCCACATGGTTTCAGGGGACCATGTCTGGCCATATGGCTGGTATGGGCTCCACTGATCACATACACCTGTCAATCTCTGGCCTGTGCTGGAAGTTGCAGGAGAGCTTCTTCCCTCTGTAAGCACCTTTACTGAGAAAGCATCAGCACCACTTTGAGAAATGCTTCCAGGAACTATTGTTCAGCACAAACAGTGAAGGGTGCCTGAGGCTAAGAGACAGTTAACTTGATAACAGACACAGCTTCTTCTTCAGGGTGGTTAAAGTTGGGCTATCTGACTGTGTGTGGTCTCTAGTTTCAGGAAGAGCCTAGGAATCCACAGCTGTAGCCTCTAACTCATCCCTCTTCCATTTTATGTTGGTGTTAGTTGATTTTGAGTCAATTCTGACTCATGACAACCTTATGTACAATGGAACAAAATATAGCCCAGTCCTGTGCCATCGCTGGTATGGTTGAGCTCATTGCTAAGGCTACCATGTCAATCCTTCTCAAGGAGGGTTTCCCCCTGTTCGTGGGCTCTCCACTTTACAAACATGATGCCCTTTTATAGTGATTGGTCTTCTATAGATTTTGGCTAATCAGTGCCCCAGTCAGGGAGTAGGCAGGATTGGGTGATTTCCTTAATAAGCTTTTTCCGTCTGCATCATCTATAAAACAACACTCAGAACAATTAGTGGCTATGGCCTCATAAGGAAAACAATCAATCTTTCATGAAGTGTTCACACAGAACTCCAACATCAAACAGTTTAATTCCAGATTAAATACAGCAACAAGGTTTTGATGAGGCCTTTCATTTGAAACCAAAGTAATTTCTGACTACTTAGTACGTTAAATAAGTCCTTACCCAAAAAGGGGGGTGGGTTGTAAACATTTCAGGCAGGAATGCTGTTGCCATTCTCATAGCTGACGTCAATTTACTGGTAGAGGACCAAGATGCTAGGACATGTCTGTACTTGTTTTGTTGGGAACCCATGGTCCTTGGTCTCTGGAGTGAAACTGGTTAGGAACCATCTGGATGTCCTGAGTAAGGGCCCTTGAAAGTCACTCCACTCAAGCTGGTGATTTCATGCATGTGGAAACCAGACCTAGGAAGGTAGGACCCTAAGCCATGCTCAGGCAGCATGCTAATGGTGGGATCCAACTACTACTGAACTGATGACGGACAGTGATCCAGGTCAAGGAAAAAATCTGTGGAGGACACAGAGAGGTACTCATCCAAGACATTCACCTTTCATTTTTCAGCAAGTGTTTGTTGAGTGCCTATGAAGTGCCAGGGAATAGGAACGAGCCTGGTATGTCTGGGATAATGGAAACTCAGGGCTGGAGAAGATGCTGCAGGTCTTCTAGTCATTCCAGCCACTCTTCCTGTGCTTTGAAGCCCTGCCTTCAGTATAATATCTGTCCATGGAGTCAGAGCAGCTGCTGGGCAGGACTGCTAGAGGGTTTGTCCTGATGCTGAGTGACGATCGGTCACCTTCATTCCTGTGTTCATTGAATGCTGAAGGTGAGACTGGACTAACAACCTCCATCTCTCCATATCTCTGAGTTCCAACAGCCCTGGATTCCTCTGTCATTGTCAATGCCATCCCTGCTCAGCCATGTCTGTGCCATCATTCTTCTGTTTCACACACTTTCCCCCTAGTTTTTGACTATAACCAATAACCATAAACATCCACATACAGACCTTTGTGTGGACATGTGTTCAATTCTTTCAAGTAAATTACTAATAGCAGGGTCATATGTGTTGGTAAAATTGTCTGCCTCTATGCCTTCCATCCAGGCCACACAGGTAAAGGCTTTAGGTCCAGGACATTCTTTGATAAGAAATCAGGCAATTTGGGTCTCTCCCCCACCCCTAGATTCTTCTCCAGATCAGAGAAGCCTTCCCCCTGTTCTGGGCACAAAGTAACTTTCTCTGTCTCTTGTACATGCATGGGCACCATATGGTACTGGCCAACCTCACTTCTATATCTGTTCCCAGTAAAGAAGGAATGAGGTCTCCAATTGCAGCATGATTGGGGTGGAATGTAGAACATCTGCCCTGTACCAGCCACATGCAGGATGAGTGGGAGACTGGTGCCCACAAATGAAGCTATCTCCTTCTGTTTCTTCTCTGTGAGTGAAGTGTTTAGCCATGCACTGATAGAGTACATGTATAATCTATTACATGTACTTTTTTGTCTGTCTTCTTTGCAACCTTGAATCCTGGTATGACAATATGGTAAGTATATGTTTAATTTGGTAAGAAACCACTAAACGGTTTCCCACAGTGCTTGTAGTGGTTTACACTCTCACCTGTAATATATGAGAGTTCCCATTGCTCTGCGTGTACATTTGATGTGGTCAGGCTTTGAATCTTAGCTATTCTGGGGTGTGTGTCATAGCATCTCATTATGATTTAAATTTGCATTGCCTGATGCTTGATGATGCTGAGCATGTTTTTGTGTGTGTATTTGGCCATCTTTGTATCTTCCTGTGTAAAGTATCTGTCAAGTCTTTTGCCCATTTTTTATTGAGCTGTTTGCTTTTCTATTAAGGTGCAGAGGCTTTTTATATCTTCTGGATGCATTTCATGGTCAGATGTATGATTTGGACTATTTCTCCCAGTCCGTGGTTCTGGGCTTTTGGATGATAAAATGAGATGGTGGACTTTGGCACTGAGCATGGAGCTGGGCACACAGGAACAGGTCAGGAAAGGAAAGCTGGGTCTGTTACCAACCCCTTGTCTACTCATCCTCTGTCTAGGTTAGAGGCTGTTCTTACCCTTGGCACCTGGCACTGAACCAGACATGGAGGGTGCTCTGAATGAGTTGAATAAATATTTCATGCCTGTCCATCTACATATATGCATACACATATTAAATATAGAAATATTTATATTTTGAAAAAATCACATGTACATATGCAGTGACAGGGATGGAAATGGCTATAAGTCCTCCCTTGAGGAGCTCTGTTGGAGGAGCAGATGGCAGCCTAGTGGGGATATCTTCCTCTCTATGCAATATGCCAATGCCCTAGGGGCTAAAAGCCTCCCATCCTGTCATTGCCTGAGGCCTCCAAGGCCCTGGCTCCTGGGAAGCAAGGCACAAAGAGTTTTTGCTCTCCTTGCCATTCTCCTTGTCCCACTGCCAAATGTCTGATGCTGCCTTTTGGCAACAAAACAGTCAAAACCTGGCTGGAGGTGCTGGATATTAAACAGCTGTCAACAAACCCTAAATGGATCATCTCAGAGTTTTAAAACATCCCCTTTCCTCCTCCTCGACCTCAGTGCACATGCACACCAGTGAGGGCAGAGCAGGCGTTTTGCTGTGCTCCTGTTGTCTGTTTCCTTGCCTCCAAAACTCAAGTGAATAGGCCAGATGCTGTTTCCATAGCAACCCACTCTTCTCCAGCAGCAGATGCTGGAAAAGTGAGTTTTCAGCTTAATCTTCCTGTAGGTCTCTGGGTGCCAGCAAGGCTGTTAGGAGAAGAATGGGAGCCGTATAAGTGAGAGGCAGCCTGGCTGAGTGTGCCCGCTGCCCCCCTTGCAATCCAGAGTTTGAAAGTTATTATCACTGGGCTGCTATTTCACTTCCCCAAGGGAGCAGGGTCCCTGGCAGAGGGATGATGGGATGGCTGCCTTCTCTGAGGCTAGACTGTGGTAGACTCTGCTCCTTCCTTCTCAAGACGTGTTGAGGTCATTACTGACAGTGCCACTGAGAGAGTGCTCCATTACATTTAGATGGACTAAAGGGACTTGCCCAGGGTCACAGGTCAGTAGAAAGCACAGTTAGGCCTGGAACAGCTTGGGGAAGCTGAGATCTTATCTTGACCACCATTGGGACTGCCCTGTCCCACATTGTGACCTTCCTAAATTCTTCCCCTGTCAGAGCACACCCTGCAGCCTCCCTGGGGCCCAGAGTGGAGAAGGAGCCAGGGTGATCCTCCTTGTGTTCCCTGTGTCTCCACATCAATACGAGATGGATGCCACAGCAGCTGCAATTGGCACAAACATCTAAACACATCTGGGGCATGACTGGACCCAGGCTGGCAAGCAGCTTTTCCCTAGGCAGCCTTCCCTGGGCTGTCCAGCATGGCTGCCACAAGTCACATGTGGCTCCTTGGTTGAGTGAACTGCATATGATAAAATAATAATAATAATTCATCTCCTCACTCACACTGGCCACATTCCAAGGATCCAGCAGTCACTTGTGGCTAGTGGCACATCTAGAACATTTGGACAACCCAATTCCAAAGCATTTCCATTATACAAAAAGTTCTGTTGGACTTTTTGGATGTAGGTATTAAAGTCTAGAAGGTTCTATTGGACAGCACTGGCCTAGATGTTTAAGTCTAGAAGGTTCTATTGGTCCTGAGACTCTTGGTGCATGTCAGGTCAGGGAAACTGCTCTGAGACATGTGATTTTGATGATCTAATGTACTCTGGTAGCATAGTGCCTAAAGCACTTGGCTGCTAATCAGAAGCCTGTCAGTTCAAACCCACCAGCCACTCCTCGGAAGGAAAGTTGGGCAATCTACTTCCGTAATGATACTGCCTTGGAAATCTAAGGAGGGGATCACTATGAGTCGGGTCTGACTCCATGGCACATAACAACAACAACAACAATGTACAAATTAGCCTAGGAAAGGGACATTCAGACTCAGGCACAAAACCAAAAGACACCAAGAATATAGCCTGAGATATTCCAGGAAAGTCAACCTTGACAGAAAAAGAGAATCTGCTTGATGTTAATGTCTTCCAGAATTAAATGATGAGATTCATAATTATAACTGTCTTTGTCCTTTTCCTGGGGTAAAGAGCACCGGTCCTTGGGGATGGATTCACATGACCATAAGCTGTAGCCCAACCTATATTTACCTTATAAGTGGCACCATTCATCTGTCAGTTTGTTGTACTGTGGTGGCTTTTGCATTGTTGTGAGGCTGGAGGCTATGCCACTGGTATTTCAAATACCAGCAGAGTCATCCATGGCGGAGAGGTTTCAGCAGAGCTTCCAGACGAAGACAGACTGGGAAGAAGGACAAAGACATCCACTTCTGAAAGAACTGGCTACTGAAAACCTTATGATTAAGAGTGAAACACTGTCTGATATACCAGAAAACCAAACTCACTGCCATTGAGTTATTTCTGACTCATAGTGACCCCCATTGGGTTTATGAGATGGTAAATCTTTATGGAAGTAGACTGCCCCACTGTTCTTCCATAGAGCAGCTGGTGGAGAGTTTGAACTGCCAACCTTCTGGTTAGCAGTCAAAGGTCTTAGGCACTGTCCTACCAGAGCTCTTTACTGTCTAATGTATTGCTGGAAAACTTTATGAATAGCCCTGATACATTTTCTGATATAGTGCTGGAAGATGAGCCCCTCAGGTTAGAAGGCACTCAAAATATGACTGGGGGAGTGCTGCCTCCACAAGGTAGAGTTGACCTTAATGACATGGATGGAGTAAAGTTTTGGGGACCTTCCTTCATTTGCTGATGGGGCACAGCTCAAAATGAAAAGAAACAGCTGCAAACATTTAATAATTATTGGAATACAGAAAGTACAAAGTAATAAATCTAGGAAAATTGGAAGTTGCCAAAAATGAAAGAGAATGGATAAAGATAAATATCCTAGGCATTAGTGAACTGAAATTGACTGGTATTGCTGATTTTGAATCAGACAGTCATATGACCTGCTATGCCAGGAATGACAAGTTAAAGAGGAATGCCATTGCATTCATTGTCAAAAAGAGCATCTCAAGATCTATCCTGAAGTACAATGCTGTCAGTGATAGAATAATGCCCATACATTTACAAGGAAGACCAGTTAATACTGCTATTATTCAAATTTACTCACCAATTGCTAAAGCCAAAGATAAAGAAACTGAAGATTTTTATCAATATCTGCAATCTAAAATAGACAAAACATGCAGTTGAAATGTATTCATGATTATTGGTGATCAGAATGCAAAAGTTGGAAACAAAGAAGAATCATTGGTAGTTGGAAAATATGGCCTTGGTGTTAGAAATGATGCCAGAAATTGCATGATAGAATTTTGCAAGACCAACAACTTATTCATTGCAAAAACCTGTCTTCAATAACATAAATAACTGATATATGTGGACCTTGCTAGATGGAATACACAGAAATCACATCGATTATATCTGTGGAAAGAGGGAATAGATAAACTCATTATCATCAGTCAAAGCAAGGCCAGTAGCTGACTGTGGAATGGACCATCAATTGCACATATGCAAGTTCAAGTTGAAAAAAAAAAAAAGAACAACTAAACTCACAGCCTTTGAGTCAGATTCAACTCATAGTGACCCCTCCTTGGGTTTCCGAGGCAGTATCACTACAGAAGTAGATCACCCAATGTTTCTTCCGAGGAGTGGCTAGTGGGTTTGACTGCCAGCCTTCTGGTTAGCAGTCAAATGCCTTAGGCACTGTGCTACCAGAGCTCCTAAGTTCAACTTGAAGCTAAAGAAAATTAAAATAACTCCATAAGAGCCAAAATACAACCTTGATTAATCCTACTTGAATATAGAGACCATCTGAAGAACAGATTTGACACACTGAACACCAATGACTGAAGACCAGACCAGTGGTGGGATGATATCAAGAACATCATCCATCCATGAAGAAAGCAAAAGGTCATTAAAAAGACAGGAAAGGAAGAAAAGACAAGACTGGATGTCAGAAGAGACTCTGAAACTTCCTCTTGAACGTGGAGTAACTAAAGTGAATGGAAGAAATGCTGAAATAAAAAAGCTGAACAGATTTCAAAGGGTGGCTCAAGAACACAAAGCAAAGTATTATAATGAAATGTACAAAGACTTGGAGTTAGAAAACCAAAAGGGAAGAACACAATCTTCATTTCTCAAGCTGAAAGAACTGAAGAAAAAATTCAAGCCTTGAGTTGCAATATTGAAGGATTCTATGTGCAAAATATTGAACGATTCAGGAAACATCAAAAGAAGATGGAAGGAACACACAGAGTCACTGTCTCAAAAAGAATTGGTCAGTGTCCAACTATTGCAGGAGATGATCAAGAACCAATGGTATTGAAAGAAGAAGTACAAACTGTGCTGAAGGAATTGGCAAAAAACAAGGCTCCAGGAACTGACAGAATACCCATTGAAATGTGTGTTAGGCTGGGTTCTCTAAAGAAGCAAAACCAGCAAAGCTTATATATACATCTAGAGAAAGAAATTTTCTTAGGAAAATGGCTCACACACTTATAGAAGCTGGCAAGTTCCAAATTCTTGGATCAAACATCAAGCTGGAAGCTTTTCCCGACACACAGCTGCAGGGGCTGATGAGCTCAAGGTTGGCAAGCAGTATACTGGCTGTTGGCTCCAACAAATGACGACGCCAAGATCTCCAGGGCAAATGGTGGATTGTTCGCTCACAGACGGCTATAGGCAGCACAACATAGGATCCCAATACACGAGAGTGTCTCTTTTCCCAGGATGTCCATAAATATATTGGAAACAGGCCACACCCTTATGGAAACTCCCGTTCAACAGACTGGCTGCTCAAAACATACACATCTGATCCTATCATGGGAATAATCCACATCACAACTGCTTAAACCACACAGAATTGTGGTCCAGCCAAGTTGACACACACCTCCAACTATCACAGTCCACCCCTTGTCAACTTGGCAGTTGTACACATCTTCTTAACCATATATAATCTCTAAATAAGGACAATTATAAAGTCATATTTGCACCTAACATTATATGCTAATACATATACAAATGAAACACATTAACCTTATTTACATTTCACAGTGTGTAACAGAAGGAAACAAAAATATTTGATGCACATATACAATGAAGAAATATAACAATCACAATCCTTGTTTCTGTCACGTGGATGTAGCTGATATTCAGAACTGCTTTCTTCCACCCTCTATTCTGTATTTCCCTTGCCCTCAGCAAGCACTTCAGCAGGTCATGGTTCTTTGCCTGGTGGGGTAACCCAAACCTTCATTCCTGAAGGATCTGAGCCATTAGCAGTCATATCAGAATTGGGTTGCTGTGATTTTCCATTGACTTTAATCACAGGTTTTTTGGTAAAGAAATTTCCTGTATTCCAGACATATTCTTCCTTATTTCCATTATGTAATGTCAATCCAATTTCCCCATTCTTCATTATTTCCATTATGTAATGTCAATCCAATTTCCCCCTGGTAATCAAGATCTATCACACCAGATAGGACAGTAATGGGAGTGTTCCTCCCTTTAGGACTTTCAATGGACTTTAATTAATGGCCTGCCGTGTGGCTTGGTAACATTGGGACTGTGCCTTTTTACTTGTCAACCAAGAGCTGAGTGAAGAAAAGCCTCCATCTTCAGTGGTCTGGGAGCAGGAGGCAGAGCTGAACCCCAAGGTTGAGGGGGTTTCACCTAGCCCCTAGAGCCTGGCGCTTTGAACTGGGACTTAAAGCCTCCAAATTGTAAGAGTAAACTCCTGTTTGTTCAAGCCATCCCATTTGTGATATATTCTTGTCAGAGCAGCACTAGGTAACCAGAACAAGATATTTCAACAAATGGGTGCAGTGCTGGAAGCCCTTAAGTATTTATGTAAGAAACTTGGAAGACAGCTACCTGGCCAACTAACTGGAAGAGATCAATATTTGTGCCCATTCCAAAAGAAGATGATCCAACAGAATGTGGAAAATGTTGAACAGTATCATTAATATCACATGCAAGTAAAATGTTACTGAAGTTAATTCAAAAACAGTTGCAGTAGTATATTGACAGGAAACTTCCGGAAATACAAGCCGGGTTAGAAGAGAATGTGGAATAAAGGATACCATTGCTGATGTCAGATGGGTCTTAGTTTAAAGCCAAGAATACCAGAAAGATGTTTACCTGTGCTTTATTGACTATGCAAATGCATTAGACTATGTGGATCATAACAAATTATGGATAACTTTGCAAGAATGGGAATTCTAGAACTCTTAATTGTTCTCAAGAGCAATGTGTACATAGGTTGTCATTCAAAGAGAACAAGGGGGATAGAACAGGTTTAAAATCAGGAAGGATGTGTGTCAGGGTGTATCCTTTCATCATACTTATTCAATCTGTACACTGAGCAAATAGTCTGAGAAGCTGGACTACACGAAGAGGAATGTGGCATCAAGATTGGAGGAAGAACCATTAACAACATATGAGATGCAGGTGATACCACCTTGCTTGCTGAAAATAAGATGACTTGAAGCACTTACTGATAAATATCAAAGACTACAGTCTTCAGTATGGGTTACACTTCAACATAAAGAAAATGAAAATCCTCACAACTGGACAAATAAGCAAGATCATGATAAATGGAGAAAAGATTGAAGTTGTCAGCGTTTTCATTTTACTTGGATCCACCGTCAATACCTCAGAAGGAGGAAGAGGCCATCCACTTCTCAAAGAATTGGTCAATGAAAACCTTATGAATGGCAGTGAAACATTGTCTGATACGTTACTGAAAAATAACCCTGAAACATTATCTGATATAGTGCCAGAAGATGAGCCCCTCATATTGGAAGACACTCAAAATATGACTATGAAAGAGCTGCCTCCTCAGAATAGAGCCGACCTTGATGTGGATGGAGTAAAGTTCTCAGGACCTCCTTTTGCTGATATGGCACAACTCAAGATAAGAAGAAACAGCTGCAAACATCCATTAATAATCAGAACATGGAATGTATGAAGTATGAATCTAGGAAAATTGGCAGTTGTTAAAAATGAAACGGAATGCATAAAGATTGATATCCTAGGCATTAGTGAGCTGAAATGGACTGTTTTTGACCATTTTGAATCAGACAACCATATGATCTACTATGCCAGGAATGACAAATTGAGGAGGAATGGTGTGGCATTCATCATCACAAAGATCTGTCCTGAAGTAAAATGCTATCAGTGACAGGATAATATCCATACACTTATGAGGAAGACCAGTTAATCTTACTATTATTCAAATTTGCACACCAACCACCAAAGCCAAAGATGAGAAAATTGAAGATTTTTACCAACTTCTACAGTCTGAAATCGACTGAGCATCCACTCTAGATGTGTTAATTATCACTGGTGATTGGAATACAAAAGTTGAAAACAAAGAAGAATCACCAGTAGTTGGAAAATATGATCTTGGTGATAGAAATGATGTTGGAGATCGGATGATAGAATTTTGCAAGACCAACAACTTATTAATTGCAAATACCTTTTTTCATCAATACAATGATGGTTATACATGTGGATTTCACCAGACAGAGTACATAGGAATAAAATTGACTACATCTGTGGCTAGAGGTGATGGAGAAGCTCAAAGTCTTCAGCCAAGACAAAGCCAGGAGCTGACTGTGGTACAGACCATCAACTCCTCCTCATCACTCCAGGGTAGCCTGAGCAGTGACTCTCGTTGCTACCTGTAATTTGGACCTCCATCTCTTGAGCGAAGCACAATACATCTCCCTTGCTGTCTCACTTATGGGACTTCCTGGATTGCTGGTTAGACTTGCTGAAACAATAAATAAATTAATGTGTGAGGCAGCAAGGGTTTAAATTCCACCTCACAAGGCACTGAGTTGGGACAGTCAAGAGTTGGAACAATCAAAGGATCTGTGTTAGAGAATAGAGCATCTAAAGATTATTTGTTGCTCTGACACATGGATGTGAAGACTTTCAGGGCATGTGCTTCTTTAATATAACTGATAATTTGCAGCAGAAAGGTGAGAGAAATAAAGAATGTGGTAACTCATATAAAAAAGCAAGATGGTATAGAGGTTGACTTTGGTTGGTTAACCTCTTAGCTGCCTAATTTGGGATGGCTAAAGCAGTTGTTATAGGTCTCCTGTTTCTGTTTACTGGTGTAGGGATCTGTTGTTTCATTCAGTTCCTCCTCATGTGTTTAATTCTTGGTAGACCCCTGCAACCTAGGTTCCAAGGCAGCCTGCAGGTCCCATACCAGAATAAAGCAAAGAGATCTTGAAAGCTAGCACACCAAGGTGAAACTTCTAATACTCTCACCTTTGTATAAGAGTATCAGAGCTTCAAAGGGGAGGGGATTGATGACCTAATGTATAAAATAGCCTCAGAAAAAGAGCACTCAGACACAGAGGTACAATATCAAAAGATGCCAAGAATATAGCCTGAGATATTGTAGGGAAGTCAGCCTTGAGAGAAAAACAGAATCTACCTGGTATTGGTGCCTCTCAGAACTAAGAGGTAATACTCATGGTCATAACTAAGTAGACTTTCTTTCTTCTTTTCATGGATTAAAGAGCCCTGGTCCTTGGGAATGGAATGTGTACATGTGATCATAAGTTTTAGCTCATCCTGTATATTAACCCACTAGGGGCAGGTGGGCTTTTAGAGTATTCTGAAACTCTATCTATTCCCTGTTTATGAACAAGTGATTAAACTCTATCTTCTGGCATTTGACTGCTAACCAGAAGGCTGGTGGTTCAAACCCACCAGCCACTCCTCAGATGGAAGATTGGGCAATCTACTTCTGTAGTGATACCACCTTGGAAACCCAAGGAGGGGTTGCTATGAGTTGGAATCTACTTGATGGCAGTGAGGTGTTTTTTTTTTTTTTCTTTACTTTTCTTCTCTCTCTTCTATCAGTGTGACTGAAGTGACTCTGTGCCACTGCTGGCACAAGCCTACATTTTGGGTAACACTTGCATCAGATTGCACTATCCAGGACAAATCTGGCTTTGGGAAGCAGCTTCTTCACTTAGCCATCTCCTTCTTCATGGTGTTTCCAGACAATCACAAGGCCACCTTGGACCCTGTCAAGCTGTCCTTCACCTAGCTTCTCACCTTCTGTGTGCCTTGCCAGTAAAATGGAGATGATGATTGCATTGTCCTCAAGCATCACTCTCAGGGTTGTATTAGATACCATCCACAGCGTTTTTCCCTCTGTGTCTCCTTCCAGCCTCCCAAGGGGCATCAGGACTCACATGAAGAATAAGGAAATCATGGTATTTCCTGGCTGGTCACATCTGATGCAGACTGGACAGTGACCTTTTCATAGATGTCCCACATGCTGGGTGAAGGTGGGGCTGGCCCTCTGGGTTGCTCTGGGCTGTGTGAGCCTCATCTTCCAGACAGATTAGACCTGTGGCTAATTCCTAATGACTCTTGGATTGTTCAAGAAGATTCTCTATCAGCCTGATAGCTGAAATGTTATGCAATAATGGGCTAGTAGAATGACATTTGATGACCCTGAAACATGCCTCAGTTGCAGCTGTTGGGGCGTGGCATACCCAGTGTTCCAGGCAACTGTTCTCCTAGAAATTGATCTCCAAAACAGGTGCATGGATTTGGTTTTGTGTGGGGGAAAAAAAGGGTGGAGGGTGTCTGTGGTTACTGAGCAAATATGAGTTTGGAGAAATTGAAAATTTCAATTGAAATGGAGGTGTAGATTTGGCGTGTTCAGAGGAGAAACAAGAGCTCAAAAGTTGGAGAAATCAGACCTTTTCTTCACCTAGCAGTTAGCCCAGGGAGCTTCCAGTGGTTCACTTTACTTACCTGAGGAGAATGAATGCCCTGCCCCCACCTCTTTAGGGTTCTAGCTGACCTCTCCAAAGGCTTCAAGTCTCTGTTAAATTCTGTGCTGGAGAGAGCTTTCCCTAACCCCTTGCTGGGGCTCCCATACCAATATGACTGTTCCCTTCCTCAGCCGTGTTGCCTGTATGATGGTTAATTTCACATGTCAGCATTGTGAAGTTCTCTAACCAATTGTTTGCAAACACTCTTCTGGATGTTCCTGGTAAGAAATTCAGCATGACTCACATCTACAGTTATGTAATGTTAAATAAATTGATAATGTGAGAGGGCCTCCTGGCATCAAGTGAAGGTCTTAAGGGCAAAAATTGAGGTTTCTGGAGGGAGAAGGATTTGACCTCAAGTCTGTCCTGTAGGAATCTCTGGTCTGTCACTTGACCTATGGATTCTGAACTTTTCAGCCCCAAAATTGCTGGATCCGATTGCATAAAAATAAAATCTCTCTCTCTCTCTCTCTCTCTCTCTCTCTCTCTTGCTGTATATGGTTGGCTCTGTTTCTCTGGAGGACTCTGACCCATATACCATACAGTGATTGATGCTCACCTTCATCTTCTAAGTAGATGTCCATTGGTGCTGGTCCATGAAGGCAGGGAGCAGCTTTATCTTACCCCCACCCCCGTACTCAGGTTCAGCTCTGTGCCCGGCACATCACAGGTGTTCAGAATGAACACCAGGTAGATGTTTGCATACATTATGAAATCACGTAGAAAAGTAGCAACAGGTTGCTGAAATACGTTCAATCATTATTTATCTTGATAAAATCTCTTTCTTGCCATTGAAAATGTGTTTTTCCATGACCCTGTCCAAGAGCTTCTGTGGGTTAGAGCATTGATTTCTGGCAGCATTTTGTATTGGATAATGTGATGATGGGATCCTTTTGGAAAACCTTCTCTGAAGTTGCCAAGAGTGGCAAGAGCTGTTCTGTTTGATGGAACTGTGTCATGTGGACTCAGTGGGTTCCTGAATAAATGCCTGACTTGACAGCACAGGAGGGTGGGAGGACCCATGAGGGGGACAGGACAGGCTCAACACCAGTCATTCAGATACATGAAGCCTCAGTACTCCCACTGAAGTGGAATCAAGCAGGACAAAGTGCTGCCATAGCCAAAGGAACTCAGTGCTGCAATGAAGGTTGTAATTATTTCCCACATTCTGGTTCTGAGCAGGCAAGCATCAAACTCTGCAAACACCATGACAACGCCTTGGGCAGCTGTGTGGCCTCTGGGCTCCCTGTGTCCTCACTCTGCTGACCTCTGGGATGTTGTTGTCTCTGTGGGTTGCATTTGGGCTCAGGCAGTGGTTTGGAGCTGGGAGGGTCAAGGTGGCTGTGTTGAGGGCCAAGGGGCTGTGTCTGGTTCTTCAAAGCATTTCTGGCTTGCCCTGCAGGGACAAGTTCTGCAATGGCAAAAGCCTCCATGCAGAGCAGGGTAATCTGATGGTTTTGATGGTAATCCCTGGTCAACCTGGTTATGGATCCTTTGCTGGTGTTTTTCCAGGCCTGTTTCTGAATCTGTGATTTTAGTGAAAGTGGCATCTCTGCTGGGCTGTGGGGGAGAGTTAGGGAGAGGACTGGTGGTGATGGAAACAGAAGGTAAGAGTCAGGAAGAGACCTACAGGTGCTCCACTGTTGGCTCTGAAGAATGTGAGTGGTCTCTAGAAGCTGGAAAAGACAAGCAAACTGCTTCTCCCCTGGAGTCCCCCCAAACAACATGGACCAGTGAGCCCCATTTCAGATGCCTGACCTCTAGAACGACAGGAGAATACACTGTCCTGCCACTAATTTATGCTCATTTGTTATAGCAGCAGTAACAAAATAATACAATTTGAAAAACTTGAAGCCAAGTGTTACGGGTTGAATTGTCTTCCCCCAAAAGATATGTTGAAGTCCTAATCACCCCCTTACCCTTCATGAAGCTGGGAATATGATCGTATTGGGAAATAGGGTCTTTGGAAACATAATTAGTTAAGATGAGGTCTTTGGACTGGGCCTTGATCCAGTACAGATTATGAGAAGAAACAGATACAGACAGATGGAGACAGCCATGTGAAGCTAGAGGAAGAGGCTGGAGAGATGCAGCTGCAAGTCAAGGATGGCCAGCAATACCAAAAGCGAGGAGAGAGGCCAGGAGCCAAGGAAAGCAGGTGGCCTCCAGAAGCTGGAAAATAAGGAAACGGACTTCCCTCTGGAGCCACCAGAAGGAACCTGGACTATGATTTTAGCCTGGCGACTTGTGACTTATGTCAGACTTGTGACCCTAGCACGCTAAAATCTCAGATGTCTGTTGTTTTAGGCCACAGAGTCTATGGTCATCTTTTGCAGCTGCATTCAAGGCCTAATCCTGGAGCAGAAGCACGTGCTGTGGGAGGAGCATAGACAGGAGAAATAGAGGACCTGTGGGTGGGAGGAAGAGGTGTCAGGGCCAGGGCAGGCTTCAGACTTTATTCAAGGGGATAGGCACCCACCAGATATATCTGAGCAGGGAAGTGGCCTGATAGGACACATAAACTAAATAGGCTATAAAGAGGTAAGGGCAGAAGCAGGGAAGTCAACTGGGAGGCCACTGCTATGTCCAGGACAGCATGGCTGGTGGCATGGACTGAAGCCATGTTTGGTGGTGAGATAAGGTTGAGTTTGTGACAAGTTATAAAGGCTGAGCTGAAGGACTTTCTGATCAATGGGGGAATAAAGGAAAGAATGTCAAGGACTCTGAGGTACTTGACCTGAGCAGGTGGGCAGATGTGGGTGCCAAAGACTTGGGAAAATGGGATGGAGCTTGGGTTTGGGATCAGAAGAAAGACTCAGAGCTCTGTTTTGCTCATGTTCTTTTGAGAGGACTACTCTGATGGTGTAGTACCTAAGGCATCTGACTGCTAACCAGAAGGCTGGTGGTTCAAACCCACCAGCCACTCCTAGGAAGAAAAACTGGGCAATCTACTTTCATAGAGATACTACCTCAGAAACCCAAGGAGGGGTTGCTATGGGTCAGAAACAACTCGAAGACAGGGAGTTTGCTTTTTGTTTTTTACTGTATATTCATGCAGAGGTGTGGAGGAGGAGGCTGGACACTTCAGCGAGAGCTGGGGGAGGCCCTGACTGGGGATGTAGAATAGGGAACATAAGCAAAGAGATAGCACCTCAAGCTGTAGAACTGGGAGAAGTCTCCAAGGGAGGGCATGGAGATGGGAAGAGAAGATGGTGGAGACAGAGCTGGCAAAGGGAGACTCCACTGATAAAAAGTTCAAGGAGGAGCGGCTGGTGGTGAGCAGAGAATGGGTAGTGGTTGAGAATGGGTAGTGGACAAGACAAGAGAAAAATCAGGGGAGTTGGAACAAAGCTTTCTGATCTCCTAATACAGCTGTGACAAAAAATCTCTTTCTCCACAGAGCAGGGACAGATGTGGGGATGATGCCCTGTGGTCCCTCAATATAGCTGTACTATAAAATTCCCCTTCCCACAGAACAGGGACAGACGCCGTTGTGATGCCCTATGTCGCAGGCTTCTCTGGTCAGGGCTGTGACAGGGAGCTGTGTCCTCACCCTGGGGTGAGGGTGGGGGTGGGGGATTCTGGGCCAGCTAACCCAGCCTGTTCTTGGCTTTCCAGAAAGTTCTGAGAGCTTCTGTCCCAGTAGTGAAGTCACTGTTGAATGTTGATTGTAAGAGAAGAGCAAGTCCTGGCTTCCCTACCCCATGCCTGGAGGGAGGTTGCAGTTTGGTGGACACCTTGGTGGACAGATAAAGATTTATGCCCTTCAGCCAATCCGTGGCCATTGTTAAGGACCCACTTCCTCAAGTGGAGGCAGATGAGCCCTGTGACCTCTCATCCTGGGGCACCCCCACAGGTCCCCTCCCTGGCTTTGCCCTTTTCTCTTAGGTTTGGAGGAGTTTCTCTTCCAGGCTGCTTCCTTCACTAGGCTTTGAGGGTCTTGAGGGCAGGGATTTGACCCAGAATAGAGCACAGGGCTTGTTGAATGAGCATATGAAGAATGAGGGAATAAAGATGCTGTTAGCTTAGCCTTCACTGTGTGCTGAACACATAACCATTTCATGTGGATGATCTTGTTTAATCCTCATGACAACCTGATGACTAGCATATTGTTATTGTGGTGGTTATGTTTTTCTATCAACTTGGTTGGGCCTGGTTGAGTGGCTGGGCAGCTGGTGGTAGTTATTCCCCATAATGAGACTGGTAATCAGCTCCATGGTGAGATCTACCACAAGCAGTTGAGGAGCTGCTTTGGGTATGTGGTCTGCTTCCCATATACAAGAAGCAGCTTTGGGAATGGTCTTTAGCATGTGGCACTCTTGGACCCTGCATGTAACCATGTCATTGTCCAGCAGCCTGCCATGCTCTGCCGACCTTGGGACTTACAATGAACTTGAATTAATGGCCTGCTATATGGTTTGGTAATATCAGGACTGTGCCTTTTTACTTGTCAACCTTGGGCTTCTCAGCCTCAGCAGCCAGCAGCTGTCTGAGTGAAGAAAAGCCTCTAGCTTCAGTGGACTGGGAGCTGGAGGCAAAGCTGAAGCCCAAGGCTGAGGGGCTTTCACCCAGCCCCTAGAGCCTGGCACTTTGAACTTGGACTTCTAGCCTTCTGAACTGTAAGCGAATAAACTCCTGTTTGTTAAGGCCATCCCATTTGGGGTATATTTCCTGTCAGAGAGGCACTAGGTAACCAGAACAGTTATCATACCCACTTTGCAAATGAGGAGAAAGGAAGGGACTTGCCAAGATCTAACAGCTAATAAGCGGTGGAGGTGGATCCAGACCCAAGGCTGACCCACAGATGCTGATCAGTGGACCCAGGCTGCCCCAAGTGAAGGGATAAGCTATGCAGGCATGGATATAAAGAAAAGCAGAGCAAACATGAGGGTACCAGACCTGGAAAGGAACTTGGAATCTCTGCACTAGCGTATAAGGTACCAGTGAGCATTCCCAGCTCAGGCTATGGAAGCTAATTTCCTGGTCTGTGTTGATGCTCAAGAGGTATGGAAACCTCCAGCATGTTCCAGCCATCAGATGTGGACTACTCACTTGTTCATTGTCTGGAGCAGTGTCCCAGCCCTGGCTGGCTTCCCCCTTGTGGTTCTTATCCCAGGCAGCCTGGGCTTGGAGACAATCCAACATACCTTTGGTTGGACAGACACCCTATTGTCCCATCTCCCACTACTTGCTGTCTACCTTGGTGGAGATTTGTGGTTGAATGTCTTCCTCGCTGCCTTCTTTGGGATCAAGACTCATGGTCCTCCCCCCTTAGGATTCCCAGTGTCCATACTATAATTGACACAGAGTAGACATTCATTCAACAAACGATATGAGGGTCCACTATGTGCCATGCACTGTTCTGGCATCTATGAAATGAACAGTTGAGTGAATGAATGAATGCATGAGTGCCAAAACCTGACTCTATTTTCCTCCTACCTCCCAGTCATCCTAGTGACCTTAAACAAGGTTAGGCCTCAGTTTCCCTTCTGTGAAATGAGAGGTTTGGATGGACTAGTGCTGTGTTTCTTCCCCTAGTGCCATTCTGGGATTGCCCCAAACCCAGAAGCACTCCTTTGCTTTGTTTGGATTATGTTTTGAGCAGGTCCCTCAACTTCTCTGTGCCTCAGTTTCTTCTCATCTGTACAATCAAGATCTCAGGGTGCCTGGCTCCTCAGGTGCTGAGAAGATTGAATGAGGCAGTGCCCACCAGTGTCTGGGAGAGCGACCAGCATCGATGGCATCCATGGTCCTTATGGCTGTTGTCAGGAGTAATCCTGGGGGCTTCAGACAACTCCCTGCCGGATGGTTCCTGTCATCATCAGATGAAGCCACGGATATCCTCCTGGGCACCTCATAGCCCTTCCCCAGCCCCACGCTTCCTGGGAGCTCACAGCTACCTGGTGTCTTTTTAAATATTTAAGCTGAGTGATACAATGACCCAGCTCTGATGGCCCAGCCTGGTGCTCAGACAGTGGTGGCGAGCTTTCAGAGTTTAATTTTAATATTTTGTTGGAAGAAAATTGACCCATAGAGAAAGCCTAAGCTTTTAAGGCATTAAAATGCAGAGAGGAGCTTGGACAGACCCAGTGTGAATTTCACTTAAGGGGAAAAATGTTTGCTCTCTGAGCCTCCCGACCCGAGTGTGATCCCCTGGCACTGGTGCAGAGGAGGGGTGGGCATGGCTCTTTTGCAGGCAAATACATTATGGACCTGTGATTTCCGGGCCATGATAAATCAGGCTGCCCCAAGTCAAAGGAAGCCTTAAATTGGAGGAAGAGAGAGACAGTGGGAGCCTGCACCATGGCTCTGCAGCTACACAGGTCGCTCAATGTCCAGGGCCCCTCGTTTGTTTTCTCTTTGAAGCCTGGTCTGGAGATGCAAGGCGGGGTGGTCTGGCAAAATCTAGGATCCAGAGCTGCCTTCTGGTGTGGACTGGGTGTTGTTCTGCGTGGCAAGATTGGCTGTTTCCAAGAGATGAGATATGGGCTCATGTGGGCTGGTGGGCGCCTTACTGGCTCTGTAGTCGCTGACCTGACCATGCCCTGGGCTACCATTTCCTGAGGATGGACTTCAGGACAAGAAGATATTATCTCCTGGAATCAGTTTGCTTATCTGTACAGTAGGGAGTGGTGATGCCTGCTCTGCTCAGCCTACCATGGTATGACAGACATCAACAAAATATATCAAAAACTGTGAACCACGAGTCTTATGTAAAATAGGAAACTTGTATGATTAAAAATAAATAAATAACTCAGCAACCCGGAATAGTTGGAAGTTCAGAGTGGGAGGGGCTGTTCTGAGGTAGTGTCCTGGTTCTGGTGGTTCTCCTCAGCATGAGCCCCTGGGCTGGCTGTACAGCCTCTTCACATCCGCATTTGCTTCATACACAAAGTGGTAGTAGTTACTCCGCAATATTGCTGACAGTATTCACAGTAGTTACTCTGTAATGCTGCGGAGAGTATTCATAGTAGTGACCAAGAGAATTCATAGTAGTTGCTCTGCAATGCTTCCTAGAATATTCATAGTAGTTCCTCTGCTTGTTGCTGAGAATATTCACAGTAGTTACTCTGTGATGTTACTGAGAGTTTGAGAGTAATTACTCTTGGGGTTATGGAGAGTATTCACAGTAGTTAATTCTTCAATGTTGCTGAGCATACTCATAGCAGTTACCCTGCAATGTTCTAGAGAGTATTCATAGTAGTTACTCTGAAATGCTACTGACAGTGTTCACAGTAGTTACTCTACAACATTGTTGAAAGTATTCACAGCTGTCACTCTTTAATGTTACTGAGACTTAGTTCAGAGTAATTATTCTATAATATTACTGAGAGCATTTACAGTACTCCACAGTGTTACAGGGAGTATTCATAGCAGTTACTCTGCAGTGTTGCTGAGAATATTCACAGTAGTTATTCTGCAATGTTACTGGGAATATTCACAGTAGTTACTCTGCTATGTTACTGAGAGTACTCATAGTTACTCTGTAATGTTACTGAGAGTTTCACAGTAATTACAGTGTTACTGGGAGTATTCACAGTAGTTACTCTGCAATGTTGCTGAGAGTGTTAACAGTAGTTACTCTGCAACACTACTGAGAGTAGTCATAGTAGTTACACTGCAATATACTGAGAATATTTAGTGAGATAACTCACAGAAAACAGCACAGTGCCTGGCACACAAAATCACTCAGAAATGTCTGTGATGAAACGAATCTATGTCTGCTGCTGCTCTTGGTGACGAAGATGTGACATGTCCCAGGCCTTTCTTGAACCAGAGGAAAGGACCAATGACATTCATGTCCAACAGCCAACTTGTACCAGCAGTAAGAACATGCCTGCTAATTGGGGATTAAGAAGGTTCTGAGTCAAAACTGACCTTTGCTTAGCAAATAATTCTGTCAAGACATTGCAAACTCCTGGTGCCAACGCGTTCACTGGGGTGATAGTAAAAGTCGTTTTGAGAGCCAAATGTCTCCACCAGCACTCAAGCACATGCAACCTCACCACAAATCACTGAAGTGCTCTTTTCCATCAGATTCTTATTGGTTAATTAGGAAAGTCTGAACTGTATGGAATGTTTTGCAACCTAAAGAGAACCTTAAACAACTCACTAGACCAGTTTGTAAAACCAGAAATGTTCAAACTGTTCAGTGCAGTTTGAGTGTAGACACTGATGGTCCCACTGGCCTCTTTCCAGCCAGAGTGAGGGGGAACAAGGCAGAGGTGCCTTCTGGCCAGGACATGACAGCACATCAGGGCGTGACAGCTGGGCATGAGCCCCATTAGCAATGCCTCTGCTTTTCCCTGTTATTAATAAGGTTTGGCCTGTAAGCAAACTGTACAGCTAACTAATGTGTCTGTAGCTTAGAATTATTTATTGCCAGTGATTGCTCTGCCTGGGTTTCTAATACATAATTCATATTCTGGAGGGTTTTTCTCTTTTTTTCTGAGCTCAGAGTCAGGAGAGGAAAACCAAGCTGGGAAGTAGCCCACCCCAATGGGCTACTCTTTGGTCTCTGGGAAGACACCTGCTCTTCTTTAATCTTTAGAAATTTCTGAGCTGCTCTTCCAGGCTCCTCCATGAGCAGAAAAGGAAGGCTTGCCAAGCAAATGGTTTTCGACTGAGTTGAGAAAAAGGAAAAGTCCTAGAGCAAGAGAGACTAGAATATGATTTCAGGAGGACTTCCTGACTGTGAAACTGCTGGGGTTACAGATGTCAGGACTTGTGGTCTCTGAAGACAGAGACACCCCTAACCCTGGTGGAACTCTGCCTCGGGGCCACCTGGAGAATGGAGAAGTGGGCTGTGTAAATTCTGGAACATCTCCTAATCCCATGATTATAAAATGATCACCCTGGGCAAGAATGCCCTTAAGAGCAAGTGTAAAAAGAGAGGAAACTTTGAGCAAAATCACGACCAAGTGATTGAGCAATATTCTTTTTGGAGGTTTCTGAGAAGTGGGTGCCATGCTTACCTCCCATGATAAAGGTGACCTGGGCCCCACTGGCTACCTCAAGCCTGGCTGTCTGTATTCATTCTTGTAAAGCCTCTACCTCAGAAGGACAGCAGCCACCATGAGAGCTCAGAGTGGATGTGAGTGATGATATTAGTCATGAAAAGGATTCAGTGGAAGGCTGTGAAGAAGCAGGGCCAGTGGGAGAGGGTGCACGGAATACTAATGCAGGGAGTTTAGTAGTGGGTGGGGCTGTATCAACCTCCATCAGGACATCATTTCAGCACATTTAAAGCCAAGGGTGTGGAAGTGTGGAGTGTATGCATGTGTGCAAGCAAGTAGACTGTGTGCATGTATGTTCACGTGCATGTATGGGTGTGAGCATGTGGGCACTGTGTGTGCATATGTATAGTACATGATATATATGTGAGTGTATTTGTGAGCATGAGGGCATTGTGTGTGTACACATGCACAGGTATGTGGTGTGTGTGATCCATGTTTCGGTATTTGGGCTGGTGCATGTATGAGTTTGGGAACATGGTACATGAATGCGCAAGTGTGTACAGGTATTCATATGCATGTGAGCATGCAGGACATCACATGCACATGTGTTCAAATGTGGATGTACATGTAAATGTGGTGTACACTTGTTTTTGTGTGTGTGGTGTGTATGTTTGCCTGCATGCATACGCATGGTGTGTGTCTGTATAGATGTTGTGTGTGCACATATGGATATAGTGTGTTGTACATGTGTGCACATGATGTCAATACATCATGCATGTGCATGCATGTTCATACCTGTGTGGGATATGTGTATGGTCGATGTGGTGTGGTGAGAAATGGGAAAAATTGATAAGTCTGAGAGATGTCGCATTCATTCTTCTAAAGCTGCTGGGACCTCCATCCCTGGGAGCACCCAGAGGGCTCCACCTCCCCTGTCACTCCAGTGGCCACAACCTGCAAACACAGGTAGCTTTTGGGATCCACACAGGAGACAGCAGATGATGTGACCAGGAAGGGGTCCCTCACAGACACCCACAGTGCTCAGCACCCAGTGAGCTGGAGAGACCTGTCTGAGCACAGGCCCAAGAAGGCAAGCTGCCTCTCATGGTGACCAAGTTGGGGGCGGGGGGTCCCTCCAGGAGCCACAAGGCCATTTCCTTCCTCTAGTCCAGCACAGGACTTCTCAGCCTTGGTACTTAGGATATTTAGGGATAGGTCATTCTTTACTGGGGGGTGGGGAGCTCTCCTGTGCATTGCAGGGGGCTTTGCAGCAGCCCTGACTTCTCTCCACTAGGTGCCAGTAGCACCCTTCCCCCTAGTTGTGACAGCCAAAATGTCCCCAGATGCAGCAACTATCCCCCGGGGATCAGAATCTCCTGGTTGAAGTCTAGTTATTTGCCATCCAGCCTCCAGTCAGAGGCATGGCACCCATTAGGTCAGAGCAGGGAAAAGGAGCTAGGCCTCTCCAGTCAGATAAGAACATGGGCCATTGAGGCTGTGGGAACCCAAGATCAAGGTCCTGCTTTTGGTTCACAGAATAGTGAAGAATGAGGTTTCCCATAACATCCACACTGTCTGGGTGCCAGCTTTGTCCCTCCTCTGTCCCTAGAGGCCAGTTAATCTGTACTTTCCTGGCCTGGGTGGCCTGCTGTTCAGGTTACCTAGTGCCACTCTGGCAAGAATATATCACACATGGGATGGTCTTAACAAACAGGAGTTTATTCTTACAATTTGGAGGCTTTAAGTCTGAGTTCAAAGTGCTTCAAAGTGCCAGGCTCTAAGGGATGGGTGAAAGCCCCCCAGCCCTGGGCATCAGCTCTGCCTCCAGCTCCCGGCCCACTGGAGCTAGAGGCATTTCTTCACTCAGACAGCTGCTGGCTGCTGAGCCTGCCAAGCCCAAGGTTGGCAAGTAAAATGGCATAGTCTCAATGTTACCAAACCACACGCAGGTCATTAATTCAAGTCTGTTGTAAGTCCCAAGGTCAGCAGAGCATGGCAGGCTGCTGAACAATGACTCAGCTGCATGCAGGGTCCAAGTGTGCCACAAGCTAGAAACCATTCCCAAAGCTTCTTCTTATATGTGGGAAGCAGACCACATACCCAAAGCAGCTCCTCAGCTGCTTGTGGTAGATCCCACCATGGAGTTGATTGCCAGTCTCATCATGAGGAATAACTACCACCAGCTGCCCAGACATTCAACCAGGCCCAGCCAAGGTGACACACAAACATAACCACCACACCTGCCCAGCAGCCCTGCCCTCTAACCTAGCCCCAGCCTGCTGCCACCATGCCCTATATATACTCTTCCTCTGAGCCCCTCTCAAGACCTTCCTTGCTCCACTTGTTCACTCTGCCTCTACGGGGATGCTGCCCCATGGGCAGTGATAGTGGGGCTATATGGACAGTGTCAGCAGGATTTCTCAGGCCCTGCCTCCTACCTGCTACCACCTACTGTGGGACTTTGAGTCTCCTGGACAGCCACCTCTCTGCTTCTTTTTTGGAGGTTCCTGGTGGGCCAATGATTGAGTCCTCTTGGCCACCATCCTCTCTGTCTTGTCTTCCTTCATGCCATCTGCTGCTCAGAAAGCCAAGGGGACATGTTCCCACTGTGGCCTTGCAGGGGCCCACAAAGTCCCTCTCTCTATCGCAACTTGTGCCTCCCAAGTCTTGGAGACCAAGCTGACCCCCAACATGTGCTCCAGGATCATGGAGAACATGCTGATCCCTTCTGGAAGATGCATGTTCTACCTAAGTCTTCTTTGTTCCCAAAGGGCACAAAAGGGTAGGTCCAGCAGGGCAGCCACTGACCCTCTGGCTCAGCCGGATCCAGTGGTGGGCATGGCTGCAGTTCATGTTGGACAATGTGCCCTTCCTGCCCACTGTGTCCCCACCCCAGACTTCTGCCCACTTGGCACCACACTGGGGACTGGGGTAGCTCAGGTTTCAAAGTGCACAGAATATCCCACAGAGCACATGGAGTGGCTGATTCAGAACAAATGGTGTACCCATGAACTCTATTACCTGGGATGCAGGGACGGGAGAGCGTGGGAAGGTCTGGAAGGATCTGGAAAGGATCTCCATTCAACAAGGCAAGAAAGTGCTCATGCGTAAGTGTCCATGGGGCTATGTGGTCAGGATAGCCAGGGCTCTGGTCAGCTGGGGGTGGGGACAGCCTAGCTCCCCTTGTGCCTGGAAAGTCATGCTGACCCATAGAGCTCAGTGGGCCAAACCCTGTGGCTATGGTCTCATAGGTGATGGGCTCTGAGTTGCGGCGGGCCACCCTAGGCAGATTCCACACTGACGAGCTTACATTTACTTTTGCACTAATTCCTCTGTAGGCCAGGGAAGCTGGACAGAGAGGTCAGTGGTTAATTCATTATTTTTTAGAAAACTGCACAAAGGGTGTGAGGGCAGCATCTGACTTTCTCTGACTTCATGATGGGGAGACAGAATCACCATCAGCAGTCCAAGGCTGATTCCTATGAGGTCAGACATGCCACCACCCTTCAAACTTTGTACAAATTCTGACACTAGCCATCCCTCCCATGTACTCTACTTGTCTGTTGGGTTCAATACACAGAACTCACAGGCCACATTCACAGTTACAGAGTTTATTAGGGAAGTAACAGGTCACAATTCAGGTTCAGGAATACTTAGGGTACAATTCTTCAACCAGAACAGCCTCTTCTCTGCCATGGCCAAAGGCACGCCTCTCTTTGGCCTTTGACCTCTGGGCCTGGCCTCCACACTGCTCAGGCAACTGTTAGAAAGCTCTTTTAGCTCTGCCAGTAGGTGCACTTAGGTGCACCCCATTCTGTCAGCAAGGCTCCTGCCTGAAGGCACTGAGGATTCTTGCTCCATGGGCAACAAACCTGCTGCTCCATTTCTGTTGTCACTCTCTCTCTCTGTCATCTCTGTGCCAAGGAGGTACAGGTCTAAGGACATGCTCTATTCCTAGCTACTCTTTCTTGATATTAGTGAGATCCCTCTTTTCCCTTCTGGGATGGCTCATTTTAAGCCTAGTGAGATGGCAAAATTGATCAATCTTTACAGTAAGTTTCCATATACACTATTTGCACAGTCCTACCTTCACAAGGGTGCCATGTACAGTATTTACATTATTAGGAAGCTATCTAATCCCCCTGCAGGGCAAGCACCTTGCATTTGCACAATTCTATCAAATCATCTGGTGGGAGTCACAAAGACCATGGGTAAAAGAGTCATACAATTAAGTCACTGTACCACACAAACATTGGTCTATTTGGAGAGGACTCACCATGGATGAGCCCAGAGTCAGGTGTGGCTGGAGTCAGGGACCTGATGGCCCATGACCTTGAAGCCAGTGGGTAGGTGCTTCTGGTGAAACATTTATGTGTGTGTGCGTGTGTGTGTGTGTGGGTGCAGTAACTGGGCTGGAACATGAGGGAGGAGAGGAGGGGCTACTGATGAGGGGCCTCATAAATCAACACTGACAGGGCCTCTCTGAGTCTGTGCTGATGGAGCCCATCGGCCGTGACCTGCAGGGCCCAGAAAAGCCAGCCCCCTCCCACTACCACCCTCCCTATGCAATGAGGCACAGCTCACAGCTGCCAGCATCATCCTAGAAGGGACATCTCACCTGGCACTCAGACTTCAGCCACTTGTGGATACTCATGGGCACCAATGGGAAACATCATCAGCCAGGCATTAGCTGGGAGTCTTGTCTGGAGGGGCCTCACGATATATATCCAGGCTGTTAGCTGACTGAAAACCCAGTCACTGAATAATTCAGTGTGTTGGTGGGTGTTTGGAGCACAGATAACATACCTCACTCAGGCCCCTCTTCCCAGCTCTGCTGCCCAAAGACCACAGGCAGATGGGAAATCACAGCATTGGGATGGATGACAACACCCCAGCATGGAGGGCAGAGGGCAGGCTTGTGGGATGTTCTGTTTAATTTTTGATAATTGTGTGCTCATGACTATGCCCATTACTGCTGATCATATGCCAGTCTTCATGTGTGAAGATAGGCTGATCTTGATAGCCAGTGGTGGCTTAGCCACTGTGATGGTTAAGGTTGTATGTCAACTTGGCTGGGCTAAGATTCTCTGGTTTGATAGTTATGATGTAGTTATCCCACATGATGAGATATGCCAATCATTTGAAAGGGAGTTTCTTAAGGGGTGTGGCTTGCTTCCCGTATGTATGGATGTCCTGGCAAAAATTTCAGACTTTTTTCTCAAGATCCTGCATCTGGTTCATCATCTGGACTTGAACCAGTCACCTGCCATATTGCCTGCCAATCCTGGGATTGTTAACTTCACAGCCTATGAGCCAGCAACCTGCCATTTTACTTGCGGATCTAGGATTCAACAGCCTTGAAAACCAGCAGCCTGCTATACTGCCTGTTGATCTTAGGTTCATCAGCCCCTGCAGCTGTGTGAGTCAGGGGACACCTCCAGTTTGACATCGGACCCATGGACTTGAGACTTGTCAGTCTCTACAACAGAATGAGCCACTTCCTAAAAATAAATTTCTACCTCTCTCTCTGTCTCTGTCTCTCTCTCTAAGCTTCATTGGTTTTGCTTGATCTCAGCCTAAGACAGTTTGTTACTCACTCCTTCCCCACCCCTACATATGCAATACCAGCCAGGCCCAAGGGCCCCATAGAGAAAAGCCCCTGCCCTCAGAGAGGTGGACAGCAAATGGGCTGTTAATCCATGAAGGGCAAGAGTGCCAAACCCAACAGGGGGTAGCTGGAGGGGTGGGGTAATTAGGGGTCTCAGGGAAGTGCCGGTCCTAGGCTGGTCCCATTTTGAAGGCGACCGTGGCTGAGAACCCACAGGAAGACGCAAATTGGGGTGGAAGGCTTGCACTCACCAGGGTCCCAACGGCGTTACTGCACAATGCCAGCCATGGTGCCATCCCCAGCTCAGCAACGGGTCCGACTGCTCCAGCCCCTTTGCCCATATCCTTTTCTCCTTTCACCCTCACTGCAACCCTGTGAGGCATGTTAAATGTAAGGAAAGTGAATGTTGGGCCCAAACACACATCTGCAGCTGGTGGCAGGTATATGATTGCCTAGGCTTGCCTAACAGAACCCCCCACACAACAGAAGGTATCCTCTCACAGCTCTGGTGCCAGGAGTCCAAAATCAAGGTATCAGTAGGGCTAAGCTCCCTCCACAGGCTCCAGGGACCCTTTTCCAGGCCTCTTCCAGCTCTGGTGACTGCCACTGCACCTCGACTTGTAGCCACACCACTCCCGTCTTCAAACTCTCTGTTCCATCTTCACGTGGCCTTCTCCTCTGTGTGTGCCAAATCTCTGTCTGCCTCTCTTTTGTAAGCGCACCTGGGATTGCATTCAGGGCTCCTCTGGGTGAGCCGGGATTGTCTCCCAACCTGGAGGGTGCAAACAGTTAACACTTTTGGCTGAGTGCACCCAGAGGTGCCTTGAAAGAAACGCCTAGCAGTCTATATCTAAAAAATCAGCCCCTGCATGCTCTGGACACATGGGCTTACTCACTTCCCAAAGACCACCTTATTCCTTTTCTTCCATATAAGGTAACCTTTACCAGTTGCAGAGATTAGAATGTAGATATTTTGGGGGGAGCATTTTAGAAACCAAAGAACAAGGTTTCAAATAGGGGTGTCCCAGTCAGAGGTTGTAGACTAGCTTCTGAATTCTGTGTGCTTGTCCTTCCCATCCACCAGGCCCAGCCAACAGAGACAGTGCTCTTCCCTACCTCCCCCAGCAAGGGGTTCTGTCTCCTCTGGCTTCTGAATGCTCCACTCGTCCTCTGTGAGTCATGCAATCTAGTGGCTCTTCCATTCCTTCTTATGTCATCTAGTGGCTGGGTCTACTTCTCTTCTGTACAACCTAGGGACTATGTCCACTCTTCTTCTGTGCAACCTACTGCTGTGTCCACTCTTCTTCTGTGTGACGTAGGGTCTGTGTCTGGTCTGTGGTACACCTGGCTTGGGGTGAGGCTGCTTCTCGAAAGCACCCTGTTCATACTAGCCAGAGTCTTCCTGGTCTTCATTGGTGGCACTGGATGCTCTTGGGCATTGGTGGGACAGGTCTGGGTACCCTACGTCCTTAAGACCTGTTTCTCAGGTGAGCTCTCCAGAATTAGGCCCCTTTTTTGGGCAGCAGGGCCCAGGCCATGGCTGATCCTTTGCCAAGTCACACGAATGTCTCTGCCTTCTTCTGCCTGGGAACCTGGGTGAGCTAGTGCACAGCCTCCCTGAGAGTGCTGGGCCGGTGGACAGGGCTCCATTCTCTGCATGTGGTTACTCCTTCCTGCAGTGAGCTAGCTGGATACTTCGCAGGTGAGGCCCTTGCTGTGGAGCTTATTCCCCAGGTAGGTATGTGACACTGTGGCTTAGGAACATCCAGCCCCTTACAGGAGGCGTGTTGTTGTTGTTGTTATATGCTGTCAAGTCGACCCCAACTCATAGCGACCCCTCCTTGGGTTTCCAAGGCAGTATCACTACGGAAGTAGGATTGCCCAACCTTCCAGGTAAATTCATTTCCTAATGATTTACAGCTTCATCAATAGCTTTGAATGAACTAATGATTTTCTTCATACTTTGCAGGAATGGGTGGCTGCTGGCTGAGGGTTATCAATAACCCTATTGATAACCTATTGGCCTATATATGAGCCCTCAAGAACCCTCACAAGTGTTCTTGTGTCTATGTGGAGGGCCTGAGAGCTTATTCACACAGGTTCCTTGACATGTAGACAGACACCAGCAGGCACCATGGCCCTCTGAGGACATTGAGGAGGCTGTCCCTACTGCTCTTGAAGATGGCACCATTGGCTGTGGGCTGGGGTAGGTACTCTGAACACCTGTTTTGCTGGGAGAGCACAGGCAGTGGGCTGACTAACAATGGAGTCTCCCCCTGGAGCTCTCAGGGAGCACTCACTCTGTACTATGGGCATCTGCCTCATTCAACCCCCAACATGCATGCTCAAGCTGCTCACCTGTGTCCCAGGTGAGGAAACATTTAGGGGGCCAGGCACAGGACAGGTCTCAAGGCGAGAGAGCACATTGCTCTGCATGTGCCTGTGGGTAGTCAGGATTAGGCGGCCCTCAGATCACCTGAGTCCACAGGACAGGAAGAAGGACTGCTTCTGAAGGTGGCTGCGACCTGTGTGGGTATTGCTCCCGAGAGGATGGGTCTGGCTGAGCACCTGACAGCCACAAAGTAGCTCATTTTTGATCACAGGGGCTGTGGGCCTGAGAGGCACCCTGATCAGATTTCAAGACTCACACACAACACAGGTTGATCAAATAGTGCTTCCCCTCACCACGGCCAGGTCTCAGGATCAAACAGACCCTGTCCTGGCAGGCACAGGTCCAGGGTTCAGCAAACAGAAGTTGCCTTTTCAAGTAAGCACAGGCACAGGAGCCTGGAAACATTTCCCGGACTTTAAAACAACCCTGAGAATGCCAGTCTTCTGGCATGTTCTATTCAAATCAACAGTGAGAGGGAAGCCCACTTGGGCCTCATTAGACCAGTGGTGACCAGTTGTATGGCTTAGGTTTCAAGGAGTTTGTATGTGTGTGAGTGTGTGTAAGTGTGTCAATATGTGTGATAGCATATACACATATGTGCATGTATGTGCACGTATGACATCAGAATATAGGTGAATGGATCATGCAAGAGTCCAAGAGTATGTATGTGAGAACCTGTGCATGTATGTATGTGCATATGCACATATGTCATAGGTGCATACAAGTGTTGTGGATGTGTTCATAACCTGTGCATATGTGCATGTGTATGTGAAAGAGTGCATCTGTACATGTGGTAACATGTGTGGAAGTTTGTGTATTATGCCATCCAAGCACATGTATACATATGCATGGGCACGTGTCCTGAGTTCATAGGTGTGAATGTGCATGTGTTCATGTGTGTGTTGCATGTGTGTGTGCAAGCATGTACCCTGGGTCTAGGTACAAGTGCAGCCATTAGTAGAATTTTGTGAGTGGCTATCCACTGGTGGTAAGACTTCAGGTCCCACATTACTTGAAACACCATCTCACTGTGACACAGAGCCAGGGACATTCTGCTGGGTGGACTTCTGCAATGCTGAGAACTTTTGCAGTACTAAGAAAAGTGATAGGGATATTAAGTGTTTTAAGTTGACAACCATTTTCTCTATGGGAGAATTGACTCATTTCCTGTACAAAGAGGCCTATTTGAGGTGGGAGTGTGGGGTGTTCCTTCTTTTTTGAACATCTTTTGATCCGTGACTGCTTTGCCACTGAGCATAGTGACCCTGTGGGGACAAACCTGTAAATGGTGACAGCAGCCAAGCTCTGGAAGGTGAACTTCATTTGCTCCATCAGATGTCCCCCACAAGAGGGACGCTTGACTTACAGAGCCTCGGCTGTCAGCTGTGTTTTGTCTGGAAAGGGCTCAGGATGAAACAGGTATGGAACCTCCTGGCACTGCCACTTACTCCCCAGGCCCAGCAAGGGTGCTCCCACCATCAAGATATGGCACTGTGGTTGTCCCATTGGGAGCATCAAGACCCTGATAGTTTGCAATGCACAGCAAGGCCTATCCCCTACCTCTTTTGGGTCCTAGTCTGCTTGTGTTTAAGGCAGCAATGTTGTGGATACTGTCTCCCTTAGACTCAGACTCTGTGAAAATCAACCAAGAATTTAGCAAGTACTAGCTGCATACTAGGTGCTTGTGAAGAGCTCTAGGTACATTGCAACCATCCTGTAATCCAGGGAGTGGAGCCCCTGTGCTTGTCAGGCTGATAGTGAGAGGTGGTGGAAAGATATGAACCCAGACCCCTATGTTTTTCTCCTGAGCTACAATGGTCTGTCAAGAACTAGAGCTCTCAGCACAGGAGCTGAACATTCTGAGAGGCCAAACCCTGGCTTTCTGGCTGAAGATGCCCCTTTTCAGGAAACAGGTTGCCTGTGTCTGCCCCACCCTGTGTCCTGGGAGGAGAACAGGGAGCCACAGCTGCAGGTCTCTCTGGGGGATCCAGAAGCTGCAAGATGAGCCGCTTTGGGGTTCCATGAGGCTCATAAGTCCTGTCACGCCCCCATTACATCAGTGTGAGTGGGCTTCCTTTACGTTCAAAGGCCTCTGGGAGTCCCATCCCCTCAGCCCCAGCCCACCACTTCCACCTCTGATGTCACCAGAGTGGACATCCACTCCACCATGATCCCCCTTGCAGCTCCTGTCCCAACGAAGGCCCATAACAGAGGGACTGGACCTCCTCAAGGTGGCATGCTTGGGTAGTTATGGCATCCATGAAGTCTTTTTTCCTCCCTGCATGGCCTGGATGATGCCTCCCAACTATATGCAGGCTCTCCAGAGCATTTTCTGAGTTGCTGCAGTCCCCTGAGCTGAGCCTTCCAGACCCCTGAGATCCTCCAAGATACCTACAGTGTGAATGGCCTGTTCCAAGTGGGCATTCAGGCAGAAGCACTGATAGCTCTGGGGTGTCAGGAGGGATGGTGAGCAGTGGACTCTCTGAGGCTGGTGAAACAATAAGGAGATTGACTGACAGCTTCCCCAGGGGCAGTGGTATTTTTTTTTTTTTTTGGTAAGGACCGGGTCCTGAGCAGGAGTTAGCACCTTTATTGAGGGCTATGGTTAATGGGGACATTGGTGGTTCAGTGGTCGAATTCTCACCCTCCATGTGGGAGACCCAGGGTTAATTCCCAGCTAGTGCAGCTCACATGCATCACCTGTCTGTCAGTGGAGGTTTTGATAGCATAGTGCATAAGGCACTTGACTGCTAACCAGAAGGCTGTCGGTTCAAACCCACTAGCCGCTCCTTGGAAGGAAGGTTGAGCAATCTACTTCTGTAGTGATACTGCCTCAGAAACCCAAGGAGGGGTTGCTATGAGTCGGATTCTACTCGATGGCACATAACAACAACAGCAACATGACACTGAATAAGTTTTAGCATAGATTCCAGGATAAGACTAGGAAGAAAGGCCTGGTGATCTACTTCCAAAAATCAGTCAGTGAAAGTCCTATAGACCATGTTATGATCCAAAACAACCCATGGGGATGGTGCAAGACTGGGCAGCATTTTGTTCTATTGTGTAGGGCTCACTATGAATTGGAATCAATGACAACTGGTTTTAGACCATGTCATCTACTTCACTGAAGCTTGGTGCTACCTCTGCAAGCTGAGCTCAGCTATAGGCAATGCCACCTGGTCACCCCCACACATACCTGCCAGTAATGAGATGACAGAGGTTCTGGGACATGAGATCTATGAGAGAAATGGAGATCCCTGGGTGATGGCTTTGTCTTTTCTCTCCCTGCCCCTGCTTATCTGCCAGGACCCAGCTGAACCCCTTCCTTCCCAAACAATAGGCCTATCATAGTCCCATAGCATTCTCAGGGTACCCAGTACTCGTGTGGTGGGCCTGCTTCCTGCCTGAGCTCTCACCACAGTCTGCAGGAGCCTCCAGGCACCTGTGCTGCTGGCCTCTGTCACCCCATGCAGCCCCGCAGGACTGAAATCAAACACACACTTCTGAAAACAGAGCGGAGGCTGAGGCAGCGCTGAGCCACTGGCATCTGTAGTGCTAATGAGCACTGTGTACCCCCCAAGTCCTGGGGGTTAATTCCCAAACAGACAGATCAGAAACATGCCTAAAAGCCTGGTTTGATACATTTCCAGGACACCAGCCCCAAATGGAGCAAAGAAGAGGTTGAAAGGCGGCTGAGTGATTGATCTGTTTGTGTTTATTTTCACCATGATCTTGCAACTAGGGACCATGTTTGAAGAGCATTCCTCCCTTATTCGCTCTTCCACTCTCCCTTCCTCTTTCATCCCCATCTGCCTCCCTGTGGGGTCGATTCTTAAGCACCAGGATGAGGGTCTGGGGGACCAAGACCAGTACATCTAGGTCCTGTCTTGACCTGGCAAGTCTTCCTTTCCACCAACCAAGGTTGTCTCAAGACCCATAGGGACTTGAACCCTGTGCAGCCCAGCTGACTCTTCCCTAGGAGGTCTGAAGACACCAAGAGTCAGGGCAACAGTTGGCTGACCATGGTCCGGGTCACCATGGTAACACTGGAACCAGATGCTGTGGGCAATACAAGGATGAATTTACTTACCCCTGCAATGTAGAAGTCCCCACCCAAGGAGGAGCACAGAACATGGAGTAGCATGTGGCACACAGCACCTGGTGGTAGACTTATAAAGCCAGGACCCATGTGGTCCAGTCCTGGGGGTATCCCAGGGAAACCCAGCCTAGTATCCAGGAAGTTATTTCTGAAAAACTCAAGCCCTTTACTTGAACTTCTTTTCACCAGGAGGGAAGCATCTGGTGCCCATTGACTCATGCTATAATACCACTTCTTCCTATCCACCTCCCTTGCAGACTACCAACCAAAAACCAAACTCACTGCCATCGAGTTGGATCCGACTCATAGCGATCCCTTGTTGGGTTTCCAAGGCGGTGTCACTATGGAAGTAGATTGCCCAACCTTCCTTCTGAGGAGTGGCTGGTGGGTTTGAACTGCCAGCCTTCTGGTTAGCAGTCAAATGACTTAGGCACTAAGCACCAGAGCTCCCTCTTTCCACCAGACTCTTTGGAATCAAAACAAAAGCAGCCAACTTATCCCCATATCTGAGCTCTTGTATTTTTTGTCCTTGTTAATATTCCTTCCCTTTTCTGTTAAGTCTCTTTCAAAAAAGAAAAACAACAAAACAAATAGGCTTGCCAGCCAAAGAAACCTCCTTGGAGGGGAGAAGAGAGGAACAAACGCAGTGGGTAAAGCAAGAATGTGCCTTAGAAGACCGAGAAAGGAGAGAGGCAGAGGACACACACTGCAACAGTATTGGTCCAGTCAAGGCCGTGAGATTGGACACAATTAGCTTAATTAAGGGGGAATGTTGCAAGGCTGGTGACCCCAGGCATGGCAGAGTAGTGCTCCACAGGGTTTTCAATGGCTGATGTTTTGCAAGCAAATCACCAGGTCTTTCTTCTGAGGCATCCTCTGGGTGGACTTGAACCTCCAACCTTTTGGTTAGCAATTGAATGTGTTAGTCTTTTGCACCACCCAGAATTGACTCAATGGCCACTGGCTGGGGTATTCAGGAGCTGAGACTATGCTGTCTTTCCAGAGCTGCCCAACCACTCTCACTTTTGCCTTTCTCGAGTGTTCATCTCCTTTGTCCTCATTTTCCTTCCATTCTCCCCTCCACTCTCCCCTTTCTTTTCTTACCTAAAGGGTCCCTGACATGGCCAGTTTGGGCTTCCCTCACAACATCACAGCCTCTCAGGCCTGGCGCCTGTCATGACCACTGGCAGTCCTTGCCTCTCAGCCCATATGCTCACTGAGAGAGTTGAGTCGGTCAACTCAAGCTTCCCAGGGCTTCTCTTGGGGTCTGTGGCTCCTCCTTAGGCTCCACATTTGTTTTTGGACAGAAGGAAAAGAAGAACAGAAGGGAAGAGAGGGAGGGAGTGGCTGGGCTGCTAGCTCAGCCACTTGGTCATTCCAGAGGAGGCCTGCAGAAACCTGAACACCCCTGGGTCCATTGTAGCAGATCTCATCACCTGCTTACTCCCCACTTTTCACAACCATCATGAGCCCCCACACCCTCTTGAAGGCCCCTTTACTGCACACCGCAGCTCCTGCCTCTCTGCTCGCCTCCTGTGGGCTGGCTGCCACCTGTCGCTCTGATTCCCGTGCCACACACACCCTCGCAGCAGCCTCTCCTCCAGATGGTCCTGCTCCACTTGTTCTCCATGAAAACAGACTATTTTCGAACACAGATCCCAGCCCTGTCTGCTGCTGTCAGCGCTCATACAATGATTTCACCCAAGGGTATTTATTTGTCTGCTTATGTATTTCCCAGGGAGAGGGAACAGCCACAGGGGCATTTGTAGCTCTGTCTCCTGGTGCTGAGACTGTGGTCACAGATGTCCAGTCTGTCATTCCCAGGCCAAGCAAGCCCAGCTCTGCCCATCCCCTCCCAGTCTTCAGTTTCCCCTTATGTAAGCTGAGGGGGTTGAGCTAAACAGACTCATCAGGGTTCATCGTCCTGATTCTGACTCTGACAGTTTGTGGAGTAGCAAGGTCTTGGGGTCCAACTGCCAACACATGGTTTGGGGGCCCAGTTCAAGCCCAGGGCTGCTCAAGGCTGCAGTGGATGGCAACGCCCCCTAAGTTGGTGGTGATGTCTCTTAGATATTCTGACCACCAGGCACACTCCTGGGGCCCTCCCTCCAACATCTATTTCCTGACAATAGCCAAAATCTATGCCTGCCTTGGATGGCCACTGTAGGCTGAGTCGGAACCCCCAGTCTCTCCCAAGGTATTACACCCATCCTATGGAGAGTTAAGGCAAGAAGCCCAGGGACACCACTTCCAAGTGGCTGAGCTGGGTTTTGATTTGAGATCTGGTTGACACTGCAGCTCGTACCTGGAAACCTACTATCCAACTGCCCACTGACAATCTCAGAAGGCAGAGAGGATCCCAGTGGGCAGGTGGGACTGTCAGGGGAAGACAGGCAGAGGCTGTGTGGATCCAAGGTTCTGGCACATGAGGGCCTGGGGGCAAGGATGAAAGGGCAATGGGAATGGTTTCCTGAGACCCACACTGGGACCCACGGATAACTAAGTCAGTTAGTAGTAAGTACTACTGGCTGAATGAATAAGTGAATGAATGAGCGAGTGAGTGAGTGAGTGGGCAAATGAGCAAATGAATAAATAAGTAAATGAATGGCTGCATGGATTGTGTAAGTGATTGACTGAATGAATGAATGAGTGAGCAAATGACTAAATGAGTGAGTGAATGAATGAGTGAATGAGCAAGTAAATGAGTGAGTGAATGAGTGACTGAGTGGATGGAGTGCCAGAAATGGGAGAAAGGCTGGAAGGAGAGGTGGGAACAGCTCATGGAAGCCATGAGTGCCAGAGGAAGGAGCCTGGACTGTTGAGAAGTCCTGAAGGCTATTGCATGGCCATGAGGGAAGGAGCCACTCAGTTTCTTCTTTAGGGAGAGGCATCCAGCTGGGTGGCCTTGGAGGGGACAATTAGGGAGAGACTGCATGAAGTAAGGCCAGTAGGAAGCTGGCATGGCAGTCATGAGGACCCAAACCAAGGCGTGGCAAGGATACCAGGGAGACTTCTTCAGGCAGAGCAATGGAGTTACAAAGGGGAGTCAGAGAGGACAGTGGGTGTGGGGGTGGTGAGGGGGTAGTAGATTGGGCCTAGACACCCCACAGGACATGGAAGGGAGGCAGGGGTGTCAGGACAGGCACTCAGGAAGAGAGACAAAGTCCCATTACCTTCCTCATAGGAGTTGTACCTCCCTTTGCTGACACATATGGTAATGCCCAAACTTCTCCCTCAAGAACAGATTTAATTGGCAGGGCCCTGGCCGGCAGTCCTGCACTGGCATCCTCATTCTGTCTGACTGTCCTGAGCCCCTCTGGGTGCCCACTCCTGCCTGCAGGGAGCAGCCATCTAAGAGGTGGCCCTCAGCGCGAGGCGTGGAGCTCCGAGGACTGGAGGCAGTAGTTAAATAAAATCCGGCTGGCCCACCGAGCACCTGACGCAGGAGAAGAGAAGCAGGCTGACTTGCGCACTGCCCCCACCACATGCAGGCAGCAGCAATCAGGTTTCCACAGAGTGACAGGCTCTCTGCTCTGTGGGAAATGGAATGCAATTAGATTTGTCCTTGAGAATCTTCCCAGCAGAGCCCAAAGATAGGCGCCCTCAGTAGCCAGACCTCTGGCCTCCCTGGTGTCATCCAAATGTGCGGTGCTCACTGGCTATGGCCCATAGGGATGGGTCAACAGAGCTATGTATACCTGGCTCCTGGGGACCTCTGCTCCCCCTCATCTCCCCATCCCCATCTGTGGTCCTTTTCTTCTCCCAGGATGGGGCTTTGGTCCCAGCAGACAGGCTGGCCCACCTTTCAGAGGACATCTGAGCCCCTCCCCTGCACAGAGGGGCAGCTCAGGGACAGGGAGCGCCCCACTGAGCAAGCCCAGGCAGCAATTCCGCACAGATGCCTCAGGCTTCAAAGCCAAATGGACGAGAAGTGCTATCATGTGGGATGCTTCAGAAAGCAGCTCTTTCCTGCAAAGATTTATGGGCACCTCCTTTGTGCCAGGCGACATTTAATCCTCACCATGTCTCCTGTGTGCAGGAATCCAAAGTGCGTCCCGTTTTAGAAAGAAGGATGCGGAGGCTGAGCCGCCATCCTCGTGCTTAGGAACACACAGCTGGCCTGGGACCTGGCTGTTAGATTCTGAAAGTCCATGCTCCTTCCAAAGCACCATGGTGACGTTCAAGGAGGATCCAGTCGACATGAGAGAGGAGACTTGAGCAGAGCAGTCACGGACATTCAGGAAGGGACATTAGGTGTGTGGCTGCTGCATGGCTCCTCTCACAGACTTTTCCATGTCTCAAGAGTAGCCCATCTTATTGACCAAGCCCTTTTGAGCAGAAAGACATTGGGAGTGGTCAGAAGTTGGGGTAGGGCATTTAACAGCAGAGGGTGGTTCGTGCAGCCAGCTCCCCACTCTGGGTCTGCAGTGGGCGGCTGGGAGCTGCTCTGAGGAGGTTTTATATTTAGGTGGAGTAAGTGGCTGCCTACTCATGCGATTTTTCAGGCTCTGGAGTGTCCTTCCAAGCCCAAAATACCTTCTCCACCTGCTGCCGGGTGCCAGCCGTCTCTGACAAAGAGAGCTTTCTGTTCTGAGGTAGGAAAAAAGCTCACTTTGCCCCTTTGAGTTACAGCTGCCACTGATCTAAGTGCTCTCACACAGTACTCATGCCGGTACATCGTGGGATTTGCAGGTTGGTTAGATGGGCCACTTGAGGTGTTGACCAGGAAGGCAAGTCCACTCTACCTCCCAGCCACTGGGACTACTGGGGCACTGTTAGGAGGTAAAAGTCATTGATTATTTTTCAGATTTTATCAGAGTGTACATATATATAACAAAACATAATTCTTCTCAGCCAATTTTACATGTATAATTCAGTGACATTGATTATGTTCACCAAATGAGACCATCACCACTATCTGTTTTCAGACTTTTTCATCACCCTTCAGAGAAGCTCAGCAGTGTTTAACCAATGACTGCCTCTTTCCCCCTCCCACTGGCCCCTGGAGACCACTAATATGCTTTGGAATATTATTCAGCCATGAAGAGAACTGAAGTCTTACACACACTACGACACAGGTAAACCTTAAAAACATGATGCTGAGTGAAATAAGTCATCCACTAAAGGACAAATACTATATGATCCCACATACGTGAAATACCTAGTGCCACACAGCAGCATCAGAAGTCATCTAAATTCACGAGGGGTGGGGGAGAAGAGTCAACGTCAGTGCAGGAGCTGATTCCTATGAGGCAGGAATCAGACATACCTCCAATCGCCAAGCTTTTTTTTTTTTTTTTTTTAAACCAGTTCTGGCACCAGCTGTTCCTCCTAAGGCACTCTTCACTTCTCTTCTGGGTGAAGTAGTATTCATTGCAATGGCCACACGGAACTCACACATCACATACACCACACTCCCAGTTATGGGGCTTATTAGAGAAGTAACAGGTTACAACTCAGGAGCAGGATTAACTTGATAATAACAGGAACAACTCAGGAGACAGGAGGCAGTTCATCAGTCAGGACGGCTTTCAACCCAGACAGCTCTCATGTGCTTCTTGGCATCTGCTGCTGGCTTTGCTAGGGCCAGGTCTCTATCTCCAGCCCCTAGCTTGGACAAGTACTATAGCTCTTTAGCTCTGCTAACATTTGCCTAGAGGTACCTCACTTTGCCAGCAGGCCTCCTGCCTGAAGATGCTCCAGCTCTCTTGCTCCATGGGCTGGAAAGCCCACTGCAGCTATCTTGTCTCCTGATTTACTGCTTATACAATCTTACGCTGTTTCACACTATCTCCAGTGTAACAACTCTGTTTCTTGGGGTTTAGCAGATTCTTAGCACAGGGACCCCAGGTCCAAAAGATGTGCTTTGCTCCAGGTTCCTCTTGATGGTAGTGAGGTCCCCCTCAACCGCTGTGGGACTGGTTCCTTTAAGCCTAGCAGAAAAATATAATTGACTAATCCCCTAGGTAAGCCACAGCCACCTAGTTTGCATAGTAATCAACCAATCTCTCTCTGTAAGAGTTTTATGTACCTTATTTGCATAGTAAACTATCTAATCCCTTTGCAAGATTGAGGCCTAGCAAATCATCTTGACAGAACTATAAACCCAGGGCCAGAAAGGCCACATATAAGAGAAACCCCTTGCAGTGCACCCAGAATGGGCAAATGCATAGAACTCAGAGTTGAATAATAGTGGTGACCAGGGCTGGGAAGGATGGAGAAAGGGCGAATCATTGCTTAGGTAGCATAGAGATTTTGCTTATAGGGATGGAAAATTTGGCAATGGATATTGGTAATGGTTTCACAACATGATTAATGTAATTGGTTTTATTGAATTGGATAATGAAAAATACTGAATTGGCAAATGTGTTATCTGTGATCTTACAATTAAAAAAGGCAGCTGGCCCGAATTTGTGGCCCTAGACTCAGCTTGGAGCCCCCAGGACAGGACATCTGCTAACCGGCTACCATTTGGCCATGCTGAGTCCCTCTGCTGCAGGTCCTGCCTACTGGCTCAGGTCCTCCGTTAGCTGCCCTTTGACCTACCCTCAATCCTCTTCTATCCCTGTCCGTGTTCTGTGGCTGACCACACTTGCCCTGAGGGTGAAGAGTAATCATGATTAATTACAGAACAGAGAGATTCTTTTCTTCCAGAAAAGAAACAAAGCCTGAATACTCTCAGCCCTCAGGACTCCTTCCTGAGCAGGGGCTGGCTGCTGGTCCCTCCCCTCCCCACCCCTGGTGGGGAGAGAGAAAAGGCCTTCTGAAGTGTGTAGCTGCTTTTCTGCCTTCTATATTAGGGAGGATTCTAAAAGGTCAGACAAGACAGATGGAGCTAATTGCTCAACGTTCTCCCCTCGGGTGCGGGAGCCACTGGCCTCTCTGCTGGGATCCAGTGCCCTTCTGGCTGCCATGAGTGTGATATTTGACCCAAGGCCCTGGAGAGGTGGCTGTGGATGCTACCCACTCTCCAACCTGCCTCAGCCCTGCTGCTCCTCTTGCTCATTGCCTTCCAGCCATTCTGTCTTCCCTGCCAATCACCCCAAGCCCACATCTGCCTCAGGGTCCTTGCACAGGCTGTTTCTGTTACTGCCATGCTATTCCCGCAGCTCATCTCTCTGCTTCTGATGTCATCTGGGTCGATGCCTCCATGTGTCCTCTGGAGAGGCCTCCCCCTACCTTCCCATCTCATACCAGCCCCTCATTCTCTGTTCTCTTGCCTTGTTTACTCCTCCTGACACATTAGATGTTTGTTCTTGGTCTGGAATGAAGCCTCCAGGAGCACAAGCCTTTCTCTGCCTGCTGCATCTCTGGTAACCAGAACAGTTCCTGGCATGCAGTAGGTGCTTAGGACATGCCTCCTGATGGGCAGTAGATGTTCAAAAAGTGTCACCTGGGTGAGACATCCTCCCGGAACTAGCTTAGGGAGGAGGGGGAGTTGGAGCCCCCCCACCCCCACCTCTTTCACCTCAATCTTGATCCCAGCTTTGGTCCTAAAGTTTCACACCCCTCATGTTGTTTGTGTTCTTGACTGATGTTGCACCCTTTTCTGCACCCATTAACTGATAAGAAACAAACCAACCATTTTTGCTATCATGTGATGGGCTGAGTGGTGGAGGCAAGGCTTTGAGAGATGTGTGGGGTGGGGAGCCGGGGTAGCCTGGGGAGGCTGGGAGGACTGGCAGAGAGGAGCATGGGTCCGGTCCACCCTGGAAATGTCCCTATAGACCTGGGGAGCAGCTAAAACTGGCCCTGCCCAGCTGTCTACGATGAGGGTGGGTGCTGTGTGCTACCCTGGTCTGATCCTCAGGATGGCATGAGCTAAGAAGCTGCATTGAGAGGGCAGGTGGGCAGCTGTGGATCCCAACACCTGAGCCAAGAGTCTGCCCTGCTGAGCCTTGGGCCACAGCTGAGCTGGTCATTCCCAATGAGTGCAAACCCTTGGAGTAGCCTTGGGTGATGGGGGCATCTGGGACCACCATAAGGCATCGCTGGGTGCTGAGGTGGAGTGGGCAGCTTGTGGACTGCAAGTTATAGGGTGCCAGGGACCAGGAGGCTGGGACAGCATGACCCCCAGGTACTGGACTCTTCCTAATGGCCCTGGTCTGTGCCCTCAAACAATAGATGAAGCTAGAGACACTGCAAAACGGGCAGAAGGAGGCATAGAGTCAAAATCTACAACCTATGAAGGAATGAGGTGGCAGCCATGACCAGGGTGACACTGAAGCACTTGTTCTAGGTGTGAGGGCCATGGGGATTCCCTCTCCCAGCAGCATGAACACTGAGGGATGGCAAGTCAGGGTCAGTGAGCATGGGTGCACATGCAGGCTGTGGGCCATGGTGAAGCCTTGTGGGGTGATTTGGGGTAATGGGAGAAGGAGCAGGCCCAGAGACCCTGGTTGCCTCCTTCACATCACAAGACAGGTAGGGAGACCAAGGCCCAGAGAGGGGAAGGTTGAGGTGCAGGCCTCCCAAGACTTGGGCACCAACTCCCCTTCCATTGTGGCTCCCTCTTAGGGCCCTCCTCAGCTCACAGGCCAGCCTCCCTGGGACCCCTCCACACAACACAGTAAGGAAGGTGATGGGGTGGGTGTAGGACTGAGGTGTAAAGGGGTCACTCTCAGGAAGTCCTCTTGAACATCCGGGGGCTTCACCCTGGCTTGTGGATCAGCTGTGCCGTCCTGGAGCCCACCTCTGTGGTGGCTGCTTATTCTCTCCTGCAAGCTCACTGTTCATCTTCGAACCCAACTCAGGCACTGCCCCTCTAGTGGCAGAACGCTCAGCCTTCCCCCATACTTGCCCTTTGCTCCTCAAGCCCCCTCTTCTCCCCACATTAGGTTCCTAAGTGGAAACTTCCTTCTCCTCTCTGTCCTTTTCCTCATCTGCCTGAACGCCTCCCAGCACCTAGCATGGCTGCACACCTGGACTTACCCATGACCTCACCAACAGATACCAGCTCTACCCTAGCCTGGATGATACAGAGGGCCCTGAGAAGTGGGTGCTACCTGGGAAAAATGGTGGTGCATGAGTGAATGAGTGTGAGTATGTGTGAATGTATGAGTGAGTGTGATAATGTGTGAGAGTATTTTGAGTACGGGTGTGTGGTGTCACTGTATGTATTATGTGTGTGAGTGTGTAAGTATAGGAGTATGTGGTGTGGGCACCTGGGTGTATTTGAGTGTGTGTAGACTGCAGGTATGAGTGTGAGATTGTGACTGGGTATGGAGCTGGGGTGGCAGGAGGAGATGACATGACACTCCCTGTTCCTCCCCAGCCAGCTGTGCAAACCACGCCTTGCTGCTCCATCTCTTTCCGCAGCAAGTTGCTCAGGGTGGGGCAGAGGGAGTTTGTGGGAAATGGGGAGGCAGAAGATGGGAGAGGAAGAGGGATCCTTTCCCTGGGGTCAGCCTGGAGGGCCGGGAGAGCACAGCCCACCGGCTGGGGCAGAGCGGAGGTACCTACCAGCGCCAGCACCCCATTCCTGTGAATTGCACAAAGACACACACGGCTGGGCTCCTTTGGGGACTAAGATTCTGAACACAAAGGGGGACTGGAGGCCCATTATGCTGAGTTTATGCAGGAATAATGAGGGAAAGAGGCTGTCGGCAGAGAGTCTGTCTAATAAAGGGAAATTTATTCAGTAGGTTCTGGAGCAGCCTGAGCGCTGGCTGGTCTTAAAACAAAATGTGGCACCAGCCTGTGCCATTTGCTTTCTGACAAATGAGGAGATGGGGGGGGCACCACCAGCCTGGAGTGCATGGCCCAGGTAGGCCTTGCACTTCATAGTACAGACCTGGAGCCGCCAAGTGCACCAAACAAGGGCTGGTGGTGGGTTAAAGGGCAGGAGTCATAGGTCAGTCTGTCCTCATTTCTGTTCAGAGACTTCACAGTGTGTGAGGCTTTGTTGGGAAGTGTGGGTTCTGGAGATGCACCCCTGGGTCTGAAGCCCCACTAGACGGGTCTGCAGCTGCATAACTTCTTTCACTCATGCAAATTGGGTAGATTGATACTACCACTAAGGACTGTCCAGTAGAGACCAGGTCAGTGTGTGGTCAAACCTCATGGGCCAGTCGAGTTTCATTTTCTGAAGCCAGTGCCCCCTGGAGTTGTGTGGCAGAGCAGTACCAGCAGAGAGCTGCCAGCCCTGGAGTCTTGGCTCTCCGGGGCTGCTCTCCTGCTCCTAAGTCCCTTGCTTTCCCTCTTGCTTAGACGGGTGTGGTTGTCCTCTACTCGGTCTCCCTGCCTGCTGCCTCTCCTCCCCACTCCTCTCCCCACGGCACCTAGGTTGCCCTGCTCTAACACCCACCAGCTCTAACACCCACCATGGCTCCCCACTGTTGTCAGGGTGAAGCCCAAACATGTTGTGCCCCTACCACACACTCTTCCTAGGATCAGCCTTGCTGTCTCAGTCAGCCCTGCTGCTGGGAGTGGTGTTGTGTCCTGGCCACAGTGCCCTGCTAAACTTGGTTCCTAGAACCAGCAGCTTCCCCCCCCCCCCCCGACCTGGTGCACTCCAGTCAGCCCAGGCGTCTGAGCTGATTTGCTGAATGGATAGGAATGCTAATCACAGCACACAGAGTTTCCATGGGGGGTAGGGGGAGCCTCAGTTTAGAATGAGGGGCTGCCCAATGGGCCCCACCAGGTCTGCATCTGGAGCAGTCCCTCCCTCTGCTGCAGTACTTGCTGCCTCTATTGACCTCTCAGAGGGCCCCAGCCTGCAGCCCCCAGGGCCCCGCTTTCTCTGTCCAATGCCTGCTCCACGTGGCTCCCAGCTATACCTCAAAAGGATTGTACTTATTATCTTAATGTGATTTGGCAAAAAGGAATTTGTGTGGGGCTGGCAATGAAGTTATATTGTGAAGCTCCAGGTGGCATGAATGAGGCTCACGCATTTACAATAAATCAGAAGATCAATGTGTGGCCCTGGGGCTAGGAGCACATTATGTGTATGAGTGAGTGTGTGTTTAGAGTATGGGGGTGTGTGTGAGTGTGCATGAGCATATGTGAGTGTGAGTATATGTTAGCATTTGTGAGTGTATACATGTGTAGGTGTATACAGGTGTGCACATGTGAGACTGTGTGTTTGTGCGTGTGTGCACGGGCGTATTCTAATCTATTTCTAAGACATGACCCCAGAGATCCCGTGGGAAGCATCAATGAATATTTACTACCTTTTTTTTTTTTCCTAAAAATATGTAATTTTGCTGTCTGGTTATTAAATCTATTTTTATTGCTGCAAAAATACTTCCTGTCCATTAAAATGAGGGCAGTCTGGTGTTCATGCAGATTGTTTTCCAGATGCTGTGCCTGTTCTTTCTAGGGGAGGGGAAGCTCCAGGCTGCATGTCAGGGGCCCTGACTGCCTGGCTTTTGCTCTGAGCCCCAGAGATGAGGCTGCTTTGAAGATGCACTGTGGCAGATGGAAGCTCCTGGGCTGGACCAGCTCAGGACCTCCTGAGCACTGGGATAACAACTGCCAAGGGGGCACTTGGTGAGAAGGCTGGCACTCTGTGAACTGAAGCCCCATCCCCTGTCCTTCCCTGGGCTGAAACTTGCAGCGAATGGCTTCATCTTCCACATCCAGAATGTGGAGTTGGCTGCAGGGCTTGGGCCCTCAGAAGCTCAGGTGTTTGTGGCAATGGGGTCGGGAATTACTTATATTCCTGAGAGCCAGCTCCCACTTCTCAGTAGACTGCGGGACCCTGTGGCTATACGGCAAGTGTCCCACCAACACCAACTTGTGGGGAATTTGCTGAGGGTGGGTGCAGGCAGTGGCCACTGGACCTAGTGCTCAGCCTCTCTGAGTCTCTGCTTTCTTGCCTGGGCAGACAGTGCCTAGGCAGTTGTTCACCATCTGGCCGAAGGACCCCAGCTCCAAAGCTTGGTTCCCATCACTGTTCCTAGGACTGTCTTTCTTGCATGGTCACTGAAAGTGACTTTGTAGCATTTTGCCTCCTGTCTGTCTCTCTACATGCTGGGGAGTGCAGGCAGGCAGGAACCTGGCAGTCTTGTCCCCTTTGTTCCCTGCTTCTAGCACTGCTGCCTGGCTTGTCCTCTGGCATGAGAGAGTCTTTGTTGAGTGAATGAATGGCTGAGCACAGAAACATACCACATCCCCTGCCCCAAAGCATATCAAGTAGGAAAATACATTCTCTGATGTATGTCTGGCCTCAGAGAAAGAAAATCAGAAAACGTCCCTAGTCCTTCCCTGTTTGCAGTCTTTCCTTCTGGGGCATTGAGGTGGAAGACCAGTAAGCACATTTCTCTTGTTATAAGCCACCAGTGTGTGGTATTTTGTGACAAAGGTCCCAGGAAACTGAGATGCAGGTGGAGGTACGAGGGATGATCAAGGAGAATGGACTCAGTGACAACATGGAGGTCTAGAGAGATGTGTTCATCAGCCTGTGACTGGGCTGCAGCCACTGACCTGCTGGAGCTTAGCTCCACCCCATAGCTGGGGGCAGCACCACCCACCTAGGTGTCCATTGATTCCTTATCCTGATCTGTCCTGGCCGAGCAGTGCTGCTGTGACAGGGATATTATGTTATGTATGTTAAACCCACTGTTGTCGTTGAGTTGATTCCAACTCAGTGACCCGACAGAACAGAGTGGAACTGCCCCATAGGGTTTCCAAGGCTGTAAATCTTTCCAGAAGCAGACTGCCTTGTCTTTTTCCCTTGGAGTGGCTGATGAGTTTGAACTACTTACCTTTTGGTCAGCAGCCAAGTGCTTAACCACTGTGCCACCAGAGTTCCTTTCTGTTCTGTTCTGTTGTGCTGTATTGTGTTGTTAGGTTAGGTTACATTATATTATGTTAGTTTATATTAGGTTAGGTTAGGTTGTTGTTGTTGTTAGGTGCCATTGAATCAATTTAGACTCCTAAAGACCCCACATACAATAGAACAAAACACTGCCCAGTCCTGTGCCATCTTCACAATCATTGCTATGCTTGGCTCCATCATCACAGCCACTGTGTCAAATCCATCTTGTTAAGGGTTTTCCTGTTTTTTGCTGACCTTCTCCTTCACCTAGCATGATATCTTTTTCTGGGGACTGGTCCCTTACGACAACATGACCAAAGTATGAGAGACAAAATCTGACTATTTTTGTTTCTAGGGAGCATTCCAGCTGTTCTTCCTCTTTCCATGTTTGTTCCTCTAACAGTCCATGGTATATTCAATATTTGGCACCAACACCACAATCCAAAAGCATCAATTCTTCTGTGGTCTTCTTATTCATTGTCCAAATCTCACATACATATGAGGCTTTTGAAATTACCATGAGTTGGGTCTTCAAAGTGACATCTTTCCTAATGCAATTTATCATTTGATTTCTTAACTGCTGTTTCCACGAGCTTTGATTGTAGATCCAAATAAAACCCTTGATAACTTCAATCTTTTCTCTATTACTTATTGGTTCACTTGTGAGGATTTTGTTTTCTTTATTTTGAGGTATAATTCACACAGAAGTCTTTGATCTTCATCAGTAAGTGCTTCAAGTCATCTTCATTTTTAGCAAGCAAGGTTGTGTCCTCTGTATATCATAGGTTGTTAATGAGTGTTCCTCCAATCCTGATGCCATGCTCTTCTTCATATTTCTTGGAACAAATGAGTGAGCACCCCCAGCACTGCATCCATTTGTTGAAACATCTCAATGGGTATTCCATCAATTGCCGGAGCCTTGTTTTTCACCAATTCCTTCAGTGCAGCATGTATATCTTCCTTCAATACTATTGGGTCTTGAACATATGCTATCTCCTAAAATGGTTGAACGTTAATCAATTCTTGTTGATACAGTGACTGCATTCTTTTCATCTCTTTTTGATGCTTCCAGCATCATTCATTATGTTGCTCATAGAATCCTTCAATATTCAAGTTGAGGGCTTGAATTTTTCTTCAGTTCTTCAGCTTAAGAAATGCCGAGTGTGTTCTTCCTTTTTGATTTTCTAATTCCAGGTCTTTGCCCATTTCCTTATAATAATTTACTTTGTCTTCTAGAGCACCCCTTTGAAATCTGTTCATATCTTTTATGTCATCATTTTGTCCATTAGCTTTACTACTCTCCATTGAAGAGCAAGTTTCAGAGTCTCATCTGACATCCATTTTGGCCTTTTCCTCATTTCTCATCTTTTTAATGACTTTTGGCTTTATTTTGTGTGGTGGTTAAGGCATTTGGCTGCTAACCCAAAGGCTGGTGGTTTGAATGCACCAGCTGCTCTGTGAAAGAAAGATGAGGCAGTCTGCTTCCATAAAGATTTACAAAATCTTAGAAAACCATTGGGGGTTGCTATGAGTCAGAACTGAATCAACGGCAGTGAAGTTTTGTGTGTGTGTGTGTGTGGGATATCTTTGATGTCATCCCTTATACTCATCTGGTCTTTGACCACTGGCATTCAATCCATTAAATCTGTTATTTAGATGGTCTCTAAATTCAGATGAGATATAATCAAAGTCTTTTCTTGGCTCTTGTTAACTTGTTTTAATTTTCTTCAGCTTCAGCCTAAACTTGCATATAAGCAATTGATGGTCTGTTCCACAGTCAGCCCTGGCCTTGTTCTGATAGATGATATTGAGCTTCTCCATTATCTCTATCCACAAGTGTAGTCAATTTGATTATTGTGTGTTCCATCTGGTGATGTCCACATGTACAGTCTCTGCTTATGTTGTTTTAAAAAGGTATTTGCAATGAATAAGTCATTGGTTGTGCAAAATTCTATCATGTGATCTCCAGTGTCATTTCTATCACCAAGGCCATATTTTCCAACTACTGATGCTTCTTTGTTTCCAACTTTTGCATTCCAATCACCAGTAATTATCAATACATCTTAGTTTCATGTTTGGTCAATTTCAGACTGCAGAAGTTGGTAATAATCTAATTTTTTTGTCTTTGTCTTTAATAGTTTATGTGTAAATTTGAAGAATAGTCACATTAATGGTCTTCCTTGTAAGTGTGTGGATATTATCCTATCACTGACAGCACTGTCCTTCAGGATGGATTTTGAAATTTTTTTTTTGGTGATGAATGTGACACCATTCCTCTTCAATCTGTCATTCCTGGCATGGTAGACCATAAGATTATCTGATTCATAATAGCCAAAAACAATCAATTTCAGCTCACTAATGCCTAGGATATCAATTTTTATGTGTTCCATTTCATATTTTACAGCTTACAGTTTTCCTAGATTCATAGCCATACATTCAATTTTCCAATTATTAATTGATCTCTGCAGCTATTTCTTCTCATTTTGAGTCATGCCACATCAGCAAATGAAGGTCCCAAAAGCTTTCCATCCACATCATTAAGGTCAATTCTGCATTGAGGAGACACTTCTTCCACAGTTGCATTTTGAGTGTCTTCCAGCTTGAGGGACTTATCTTCCAGCATTATATCAGACAATGTTTTCTTGCTACTCATAAGGTTTTCAGTGACTTCCCCCCACCACCCCCAGAAGTGGACTTGGCCAGGTCCTTCTTCCTGTTCTGTCTGGATGCTCCACTGAAACCTGTTCACTATGGGTGACCCTGCTAATGTTTGAAATACCAGTGGCATAGTTTCCAGCATCACAACACATAACCACCACAATATAACAAACTGATAGATGACTGTTAGGTTAGATTATCCTTGGTTAGGTTATGCTAGGTTAGGTTAGGTTATGCTAGGTTAGGTTAAATTATGCTAGGTTGTGTTATGTAATGTTACAAGAAGTTATACTAGGTTATATTATGCTAGGGTAGGGTAAGGTAGGTTAAGTTAGATTATGTTATGTTAGGTTATGCTAGGTTATGTTATGTTAGGTTAGATTAGATTAAGTTATGCTATATTATGTTAGGTTAGGTTAGGTAAAGTTATATTATGTTAGGTTAGGTTAGGTTAAATTATATTATGTTAAGTTAGGTTACAGTCTTGTACATACAATACTACTGCCAATCAACAATTACCCACTTGATCACTCATTTGGAAAATCAGGCAGCACACACCTTCTCCCCTTAGATGCTTCCTTGAACTGCCTCCTGTTTCAGACCTGCATGCTCCTCAGTCAACACAATAACCCTTCCCAGAGGGTCTGAGGAGGGTTTGGTGCCTATTTTCACTTTTCAAGACAGGTTGATTTTCATTATTCCATGGCTCCACTGTCCCCTGTGCCCAAGAAAGGGGCTCGACTCGTGACCCTATTTCTCCACCAGAGATGAAGTGAGCTACTCGAGACAGAGAGGCTGACCTGACTGGGGATGAGAAGCAAAACCTTGGCCAGTAAAAAGCCTGACTGTCCTGGATCCCCAAGAGTAGGTATTATCACCTGGAATCTAGATCTCCTTGGGTCCAGAAAGAGCTAGAGGCACAAGCTGAAGGCTAGAGCTATTTAGGGGAGGGGAAAAGATGGTTATTTCTTTGAATTGAGCTCTCCTTAAACCACCCAGAGCAGGTTAGAGCCATCCTTGACTCATGGACATGGGGTGCTTCTAATTCTAGTTATTTGAGTAGGTCTGCTGTGTGTCCACCCAAGGCAGCCTAGCTACCGTATTAATCATATCCTCAAGCTGAGACGGTTCAGGGAATATCTCCACTCTACCCCAGAGAGCTCTGGTAGCATAGTGGCTAAAAGCACTTGACTGCTAACCAGAAGGCTGGCGGTTCAAACCCACCAGCCACTCCTCGGAAGGAAGGTTGGGCAATCCTACTTCTGTAGTGATACTGCCTTGGAAACCCAAGGAGGGGTCGCTATGAGTCGGGGCCGACTTGACAGCACATAACAACAACAACAACAACAACACCCCAGAGAGCAGAATTGATACATTCAAACTGTGGTGTTGGCAAAGAATATTGATTATTGTGTGAATTACCAGAGAAATGAACAAATCAGTCTTAGATGAAATATAACCAGAATGTTCCTTAGAAGCAAGGATGACAAGATTTTGGCTTCCTGACTTTGGACAGGTCATTAGGAAAGACCAGCTGCTGGAAAGAACATCATGGTTGCTGAAGCAGAGAGTCAGTGGAAATGAGGGAAACCCTCTCTGAGATGGATTGACACAATAGCTGCAACAGTGCACTCACACAGACCAAGCGTGGTGAACATGGCTCAGGACCAAGCAATACTCCTTTAGGTCATACATGAGGTCTCCAGTTTTGGAGCCAACTCAACAGCAGCTAACAACACCAACACCTCAGCAACTGGGTTCAAAGGGGGCAAAGAAAGAAAGAAGAGCCAGAGATGGAGGGAGGGTGTTACGGATGGATTGCACCCCCAGAATACTATGGGGAAATCCTAACCCCTTGTGCCTGTGACCATGACCTTCTTTGAAAATAGTGTCTTTTAATATATTATCCATTAACACAGGTTATACTGGAATAGGGTGGGTCTTAATCCCATCTGAGTGACTCCCTATAAAAGAGAAGAGACACAGAGAAACACAGAAGAAGGCTGACCTGTGAAGAGGCATTTACAAGTCAAGGGCTGCCTGGGTTACCAGAAGCTAAGAGAGGAGAAGGACCGTCCCTAGAAAGTCCTCTGAGGAGAGCATGGCATTGTCGATGTCCTGATCTCAGACTCCCAGCCTCCAGAGCAGCAGACAACTGATTACTGTTGATATCAGTTGCCCAAATTGCAGTGTTTTGTTACAGCAGCCCCAGGAAACTGAGACACAGGGAGAAATGAGAAGGTGGAGATGAGAGGAAAAGGCAAGGACAAATTGGAAGACTAGGTCTCATTTTTGAGCTTCTAAAGGGTTAGTGTAAAATACAGCCAGGAAAGAAATCAATGCCTGGGGACTTCCTTGACAGATTCCTCTTTGCCAAGAGAAGGCATTTCCAGGCCTCAGTGGGCGTCACAGCTTTTCATGGCAGCTGTGGTGTAATTAATGTTTGGTGGCGGGGTAGGATGGCAAAGGCTGCACATAGGATTTCAATGTAAACCTCTGGATTTTGCTTGCAATGTTCTTCAGTGTGTATTTTAGCCCCTGCTGAGTGTACAGGGGCCTGAGTACACACATGTTGCCGTCTGTACAAGGCAGGGAGAGATTTCTGTGAGGAACTAACAATCTGAGAAGGATGCTTTATAAGATGGGGCTTTCAGGTTTAAAAACAGACCAACAGAGCCAAGTGCCTTGCCAAAACCATGAGGTTTTGACAAGGACAAGTGGCCCTAAAATGTCCACTCTGCCTTTTTGAACTCCCCAAGTTTGGGCAGTTCTCTCAGATCCTTGGGAGGGAGACCCACATGTTGATGGCCTTTTCTTCAGTGTCATTCATGTGTAGATTTAAATGTGTCCCAATTTTCAGCGTCTTATCTTTGTTGAGAAACATAACTGAAGAATCAGGCTTAAGCTTGGTGTTCTGATAACATTGAAATGCGTACACCTCCCCAATCCCACTTGCCCCCTCTCCTTTTTACTAGGGATGCCAGACTTACCACAAAATAAAACACAGCATAGTTCAGGATCTAGCAGAATGATTTTCTGATCAAGTGGATTTCTGAGCATGGAGCTTCTCTGTTGAGAATGTTCTGGAGTGAGGAACAGGTCCCTGATGACCCAGTTTGATGGTGTTGGGAGCCGTTCCCGAAAGCCCAACCTACAGTCTGTTTTGTGAGCAAACTACTTCCCACTCCTATGGTTATCTAGGCCATTTTATGCTTAACATACAATCTATCCTAGGAAAAAGGCTAGAGTGGATTCTGTTGTCTGCAACTGAACCTGGGCAAATACAGCTGCTAAACAATAATGAAGTTCACTTCTTTGGCTGCCTGATATTCTTCATCCCATATTTACACTTCTACAAAAGAAAAGCTCAACCAAAGCTAATGCAAGCCACTCAACCCTCCCCAAAAGGAGTTGACCCACATCTCACCAGCTGCTGCCTTCAGCTCAAGTCCAGGGATGATATTATTCCTCCTCCCTCCCTCCCTTCAATGTTCTTCAAAAACCACTCTGTCTATTTTGAGAGGTCCACCCACACACAACTTACTGAGTTATTCCATCACGCATCACCATCAGCATTACCCTTTATAAAACACTGGCGTAAAAGGAAAGAAATAAAGAGGAACTCAGTAACATATGTACATATGAATCCATTTTGCGAGTGTTTCTTCTCTTTTATAGAGCTTTTTCTCTGCTTTCCCGCCAGTTGGGAGGGCCGTGGCTTGGTTCCCAGCCTTACCTGGATCCCTGTCTCTGCTTCCTTGCTCTGTCCTGGTCCCCCCCACCTTGGCTCTTTTTTGTACAGGTGAATGGCAGGAAGGAAAATGCATGAGTCGGGGCTATAGTCCCTGGTCAAGGCTGTAACTGGTATTTATGACTTTCCTCCTTACCCATTTCATATCTCTTCTGCCTTTACCAGCATCTCACCTGGTTGAGACTCTTTGTTACTGGTTGGGGTTAACTCACACCTTCATTTCCAAAGGCTCTGGGTCATTGGTGGCCTTGTCTACAGAAGACGACTGCAGTTTTTCATTAACTTTTAGCCCCGGACATGATAATGCCAGGAGATGCTCCAGGACCCTCTGAGCTCCATCTGTATTTTTTCCTATCCTCACTGTGCAACTCTAGTTCCTTAGAATTGTCAATATACCAGCACCAGATTTCCTTTCTCCTGTTGGCACAGTGGCATGAAGAACAAAAATGGCCACTGTTGTGTCCCCTTGGTGGATAAATTAGGTACAAATAGCTCCAAACTTATAGGCAGCAGAGGTGTGGGGATGGGAAGTGTGTTGGTTTCCTAAGATTGACATAGCAAAGTGCCACAAACTGGATGGCTTAAACATCAGGAACATATTGTGTCACACTTATGGAGTCCAGGAGTCTGTATTCAGGGTGTCAGTAGGTTCCTGCTCTCTTTGAAGACTTTAGGGGGAGATGCTTTCTTATCTCTTCCAGCTTCTGGTAGTCTCAGGCATTCTGTGGCTTATAGATATATTGTCACATCACTGTGTCCCCTCTGTGTCTCTTCTCATTTATAAGGATGGCACTCACAGGGGATCAGAGCTCACCCTACTTCAGTATGACCTCATGTTAACTTAACTGATAACATGCTCAAAGACCCTATTGTCAAACAGGGTTATGTTCACAGGTACTGGAAGCTCAATCTTCAACATATCTCTTAGGGAAAACAATTCAAGGCACAACAGGAAACAAATATTTTACCAGAGGATTTCCATGGGTAACTCCCACTTCTCTCCCATGGTTCTGGCCCCATTGGTTCTGAGTATGAGGGAAGAGCACCATGTATCAGAGGCTGGATGAAAGCATATATTGCATCCTCTAAACATCATCCCAATCTGACAGGGACTGCTGTTCGGGGAGGACTGTGAAGAGTCTTCAATGAATGATTCTACTCTTTCTCCAGCCAGCTGCATAGGCCTGTTGTCCTCCTTTAGTCCTCTCAGAGAGGTCCTTGGTGAGAACATTGCATGGTTTGAGGCTTTCAGAGAGTTCAGGCATGGTGGCAAATGGCAGTCAGGGAAAGCAGATCTAAATCCAACAGACATGTCCATCCCATCAAGGGAAAATTGCTGCCACTCCATGAAAAGCCTATAATGTTTTCCTGTCATTCATGCTGTGGTCTGATCTTCCAGGGTAGCAATAGTTTTGGAGGCTAAGGATTGTTTATTGCTGTTTGCTAACACAGCAAAGGTGGGATCAAGTTAACCTTGGCCAGAAGAGATCTTTATAGTTAAGCCCATGCATAGCTATTGTCCCTTTCATCATGGCCACTTTGCATATGACCATTGAACAAGCTCTGGGGTGGCTGAGAAAGGAGGCATCTGACAGCCTCAGTGGGGCTCATCTTGTCTGCTTGAAGAGTCTCTGTCTAGTGGTGAGGCTCTCCTGGGGCATAGAGAACACCACCACGTCATATGGCTCCAGAGGGCAGGTAACACAATGTTGTCCTTGGGCAGCATGGCTCTGGACACAAGTACATTCCCCTGGGGTCCATTTTGAGAGTTTCATTCAATATCTCTTCCTTAAACCTCCTTCCTTCTGGTTAGCAGGCAAGTGCCTTAGGCACTGGACCACCAAAGCTCCTTGAACCTCCTTGTCACCAAACTTTTGATCTTGGTCCATCAAAGTCCTTGTTTGGCCAGGCCGTTAGTCTAGCCAGTAAATCAATGTAAATCCTTGCCTTGGGCCTTCTCACCATCTAGATGAAATATCATTTGAACTTCTTTCCAATAGGAGGATTTTCTGTCTACTGCTGTAGCAGGAAGAATAAAACCCACTGCCATTGAGTTGCATCTGACTCATAGTGACCCCTCCTTGGGTTTCGGAGCCAGTAACACTATGGAAGTAGATTGCCCAACCTTCCTTCCTAGGAGTGGCTGTTGAGTTTGAACCCCCAGCCTTCTGGTTAGCAGTCAAATGCCTAGGCGCTATGTCACCACAGCTCCTACCACAAACAATAAGGGCCCCTAATGATGTCTACATTCTATCCCCTGTGAATGTCACATTACATGGCAAAAGGGACCTTGCAGATGTGATGCCAGTTACAGGCCTTGAGATGCAGCAATTTCTCTGGATTGTGCAGACCGGATGTAATCACTTTACATTAAAAAGAGAGAGAGAGAGAGAGAAAAACAAAAAAGTTGGGCCCACTAGTCAGAGCCATGTGACAGAAGAGATAGGAGAGATTCGAAGTTTGAGAGGGACTTAACCCATTGCTGCTGGCTTTGAAGATGCAGGGAGGACACCAAGAATCAAGGAATGCCAGTGGCCTCAAGAAGCTGTAATGACCCTCTACTGATAGCCAGTAATGAAACAGTGTTTTGTGCTACAACCATAGGGACTGAGTGGTGCCAACAATATCAATGAACAAGGAAATGGATTCTCCCTGAGAGCCTCAAGAAAAGAATGAAGCCTGTTGGAGGATACCTTGGCTTTAGTCTTGCCCTTTCTCCCTGGGCCTCAGTTTCCCCTTCTGTGAAATGAGAGGCTTGACTCTAATTTCCCTTTCTGGTTTGAGATTTCATGATCCTATGAATTCAGGGAGAGCTACACAGTGAATCTCATAGGTAATTATTTTTTCTCAGGATTACACATTTTTGAATAAAAATGAAATAAGACCTTCAGAATAACTGATGAAATACTTTTTGACCTAACATTAATATGCCACCTTGAAGGCAGGGAAATGAATCAATAAGATTGAAGACGTGGGGAGCCCGGGAATAAAACCACTAGGTCTGCGAGCAGCAGGAGGAGGGAGAGGCTGACTGTTTCCACATATATTTATTTGCTCCAACATGAACATCTTAAAGTGGTGCATCTGTAATTTCACACAGAAACCAGCACCAGTTGAATATTCCTCTGCTTGCAAATGCTGCTCTAGTTGCCAGAGCCTGCTCATGAATGTCAGTGTCACACTCCCGAAATCCACCCAACAGCTTAAACAAGGGATACCTGCTGAGGACAGCCTTCTTGGAAGACCTAAGGTAGGGGGAGGTGGTAGGCTGGTGAGGAATCCTGGGGGAGATTGATGGGAGGGGAGAGGGAACAAACAGGGATGAAAGCTCAGCCTAGGGAAGAGTAAATGTTGGGCCTACCCTCTCTGGTGCTGCCCAGAGCACCAGGGATGGACTCCATGGGGCTCTGCCCTAGGGAGATATGGGCAGACACACACCATGTCAGGTAGGTGTGACAGATTCTATGAAGGAAAGTTGTATCACTGGGGCAGGATCTCTGCCTCCAGGTTCCCCCACCATGCTGAGATGATCTTGCCTGGTGGTCCACCATTCTACCTGACTTTCATGACTGAGCAGCCCTGGGATCCCAGATTGGTGCTGTTTTACCTCGCTCTCTCACCTAACTTTGGAGCAGCCCTGCCAGATAGGGGCCACAGCTGAGCAATCACAGGCACAGGTAGAGTCTGAGGCCTAGTCAAGGTCACGCAGGCAGCCTTCAGCCCAGGTCTACCTGACCCCAGGTCCCATCCTTCCCTCTACCTGGCCAGCCTCCTGTTCATGTTTCTCACAGGATGCTGCTAGAAGTGGTCCTTTTCCTCTTTCCACTCTTGCTGGCCACACTAGTGCTCACTACTGTGTGAATCATAACAAATCATGGATAACACTGCAAAGAATGAGACTTCAAGTACACTTAATTGTGCTCATGAGGAACTTGTACATAGACCAAGAGGCAGTCTTTTGAACAGAACAAGGGGATACTACATGGTTTAAGATCAGGAAAGGTGTGTGTCAGGGTTGTATCCTTTCACTATACTTATTCAGTCTGTATGCTGAGCAAGTAATGTGAGAAATTGGACTATATGAAGAAAAACGTAGCATCAAGTTTGGAGGAAAACTCATTAACAACCTGCAATATGCAGATGAAACAATCTTATATGCTGAAAGTGAAGAAAACTTGAAGCACTTACTGATAATATCAAAGACTACAGCTTTCAGCATGGATTACACCTCAATATACAGAAAACAAAAATCCTCATAACTGGACAAATAAGCATCACCATATTATAAATGGAGAAAAGATGGAAGTTGTCATGGATTTCATTTTACTTGGATCCACAATCAATGCCCAAGGAAGCAGTAGTCAAGAAATCACATGATGTATTAGAGTGAGCAAATCTGTGGCAAAAGACCTTTCTGTAGTAGTGTTTAAGAGTGAAGATGTCACTTTGAGGACTAAGGTGTGCTTGACCCAAACCATAGTATTTTCATTAGACTCATACACATGTGAGAGCTGAACATTGAATAAGGGAGACTGAAGAAGAATTGATGCATTTGAATTATGCTATTGGTCAAGGGTATTGAATGTGCTGGGGACTGCCAGAAGAACAAGTCTGTCCTGGAAGAAGTACAGCCAGAATGCTTCTTAGAAGCGAGAAGGCCCAGACTTCATCTCTCATACTTTGGTCATGTTGTCAGAAGGGACCAGTCCCTGGAGAAGCACCTCATGCTTGATAAAGTAGAGGGTCAGCAAAAAAGGGGAAGACCCTCCATGAGATGGAGGACACAGTGGCTGCCAAGATGGGCTCAAGTACGGCAAGGATTGTGAGGCTGGTGCAGGACCAGGCAGTCTTTCATTCTGACATAAGATCACTGTGAGTCAGAACCAACTTGATGGCACCTACCAACAACTCATAGGACCCCATGTGACAGAGTAGAAGTACCCCATAGGGTTTCCTAGGCTGTTATATTTATGGAGGCAGTTCTCCATGTCTTTCTCCCTTGAATTAGCTGGGTGGGTTTGAACTGCCAAACTTTTGGTTAGCAGCCGAGTGCTTAGCCATTGTGCCCCCAGAGCTCCTTTCTACAAAAGCACAGGTGGGAAATGGGCACAGCTTTGTCCTTGAAGGCCCCAAGTCTCTGTGGAGAAATGAGATGTGTCATGAGACTGCATCTTAGACAAGATGTGGGGGGCTGTCTACGGGCCTGGATCTATCAAGTGAGGGTGGCCATCTACACTGCCAAAGGGACTGCTGTGCCAAGGGTGCTCACAAAAAAATTTCAGTGCCCTTAAAACCTGGAAGTTAGTGCCAATCACATGCTCCTTTTTCCTCCATTGTCAACAGCCTGAGAGCTGACCCAGGCCAAGGGGTCCTGGAGGCTTTGCTGAATGCCCAGGAATGGGTAGGTTATACTGGAAGTCAAGGGGGAGGAGGGCTACCACACCTGCTCCTGCCTTGTCCGGCCCTCACCTGGCCAGAAGTGAGTACACTACCTGATATAGATGGAAGTGTGTCCTCCAAAATATGTGTTGGAATTCTCACCCCTGCCCATCTGGGAGTAGAGTTCTCTTTGTCACATTCATGAGGCCATATGGTGTGCCCTAAACCAATCACCATTTGAGACATGAAATGATCAGATTGCACAGACATGAGAAAGCCTCTCTCTGTAGTTCAAGACTAGCCTGTTGGAAGTCCTTAGTGAGGTCTAACCTATACCCATTCCCCAGCAGTGCTCAGCCATCAGCCTTCTTCCTTCTGTCAACAGAAGCTTCTGGAAGGTGGATGTAAGGAGCTGGCATCATCTGCACTAACTGCCAGTGCCTAGCTACAGTGATGGCCCCTTATCCCAGCTCCCGACACCATGGGGGAAGAATCCACAGTTCTGGGAATGGGTGCTCCTCACAGTTCTGCAGCCATTTCCTGAGCCAGCACCCATGCTGATTCCTGAGTGGCCCAGTCAGAGGGGATAGAGGCCTGTGTTGTCCTTGAAGAATGCCATAGTAACTCTGGACACCAGCACAGAAATCCATGCCCTCAGATGATAAATGCCCCTTTCTGTGCAGGTGCACTTGGCTTTCAGCAGAGAAGCCAAGACCCATGTAAAAGCCCTTTAAGGACACTAATTTACATGACAAGTACACAGATTACAGAATATCATATTTCTCAGGTTTAGGACCAGCAACCAGAAAGCTGCCCCTCTCTGGGCCTCCTGTCATTAATCTTCCTGAACTAGGAAAGCAGATTGCCTTTGTTCTCCCTGGACATGCTCCGTGGCTAAGGGACATCCTGTCTGGATTTTTTCCCCCCATTTTCCTCCCAGCAGTTTCAATATTTTAACAAATCCAAGTGCTGTATAAACTGGAGAAGGTTTCCAGACTATAGCTGTGCCCGTCATACTGCTGCCACAGTAATTAATTTAGTAGCCAGTGAGTTATGGGCTGCGGTACCCAAGCCCTCGTGCAGCCTTCCCTGTGCTGCGTGGCTGCCAAATCACTTTCCTGGCTGTGATGACTTCCTCGGTGGTCAAAGGCCAGGCTGTCTGGGAGTCCAGGATTTCAGGGCTTTCCCTGTCAGTATTCCCACCATCCATGCGGGAGACCTGGGTTCAATTCCAGGCTGGTACACCTCATGTGCAGTGTCTATCTGTCAGTGAAGGCTTTTGTGTTGCTATGATGCTGAATAGGTTTCAGTGAAGCTAACAGACTGACAGACTAGGAAGAAAGGCCTGGAGATCTACTTCAAAAATCAGCCAGTGGAAACCCTATGGATCACAATGATCTCCAACCAATTGTGAAGAAAGTGCAGGACTGGACAGTGTTCTATTCAGTTTGTGCATGAGGTTGCCATGAGTCAGGTGGATGGCAGCTAACAACAGCTACAATATGTCCAAGGACAGGCTTTGGGTAGGGGTATGTATCTATAGAGAGTGTACCCCTGGCTCTTCTCCCTCTTTCTCTCTGCTTGTCCAAATCCCCCACCCTTTGCAAACACTTTCTCTATGAAGATGCCCCCTCCCCACCCCCTACCCCTTTGGTGTTGCTGTCCTTTCTTCTCCTTTAGCTTGCTAGCACTTAATTAATGCCTGGTACCTTCCAGGCTCAGAGCAGTGCTCTGGGGCACAGGATGAATAAGACATAGTCCCAACCCTCCAGAATGTGATCTGTGACAGATGTGTAACCAGGAACTAGGGGGCAGGGTAGATGCTCTGTGGGATACTGAGATCTCACTCATGGGAGGAAGCTGGACCTGGGATGGGAGGTCTGAGCAAGCTGTGAGGTGGTCTCCTCCTTCTCGCATTTACATATGAAGAGACAGAGGACAAAAAGCAGTGGGCTCCCTTTTCTGTCAGGGGCCATGCTGCAAGGGGAGGAGCTGGGACTTGAATCCCCATCCTCATTCATCACATCATGATCCAGATCACAGTACTGCTGGTTCTATAAGCTAGCATGGCAGGACGGAGAGGCTTCTTTGGAAGGGCATGCCTATCAGGGCTTTGGAGGATGAAGAGGAGTCAATGAGAGGAGGGAGGAGTGAAAGGTCTCTGGATGAGAGTGTGCAGCTGGATTCAGGGAAGCCCTAGGACCCAGGGCAGCTCACAGTGTGACCCAGTGGGGGAAATTCCATTTCCTTGGCTGGGCAAACACATGAGTGTACATTCTCTGTTGGTAGAAAATACTGGCTGCCCACCCTCTGAGCCTGTGCTGGTGGGTGCTGTGTCACAGTCCACAGCACTGTCTACTGTCTGTCATCTGCATGTCCACCCTAAGGAGGGCACTGTTACAATGCCCACAGATGGTGTAGCTGTGCTCAGGGAGGTGACATAGCTTGACCATAGCCATCATCTTTGCCTGTCTTACCTCCTAGGAGAGGACTCTTACCTGAAGCTAAAGGAGAAGAAAGGACAGCAACACCAAAGGGGTAGGGGGTGGGGAGGGGGCATCTTCACAGAGAAAGTGTTTGCAAAGGGTGGGGGATTTGGACAAGCAGAGAGAAAGAGGGAGAAGAGCCAGGGATACACTCTCTATGGATACATACATTCATCCCCAATTCACAGATGGGGAAACTGAGGTATCTATCAATGGATGTGTTGGCAGCACCAGTTGTTCTTAGCTGGCATGGAGTTTGCTGTGACTTATGACTCAGGTACAACAGAACAAAACACTGTCGGTCCTTTGATATCGTCATGATTGTTGGCATGCTCTAATACATTGTTGCTGCCACTGTGTATTTTAAGTGTCTTCCAACCAAGGAGGCTTATCTTCTATACCATATTCACACCAATGTTCTGCTGTGATCCATAGGGTTTTTGTTGGCTAAGATTTGGAAGAAGATCACCAGGCCTGTTTTCCTAGTCTATCTTAATCTGTAGGTGCCACTGAAACCTGCCCACAATGAGTGACCCTACATACATTTCAAATATGGGTGGCATATCTTCCAGCATCACAACAACATACAAACCATCAAAGCATGACAGACTGAGAGATGGGGCAGGGATGGGAGGCTGCACCAGACTACCAGGTAACTCAGAGAAACCAGGGAGACCTGTGACCCCCACCTTTGAATGGGTGGGCTCATGAAAGTGTCAGCAGGTGGATGAGGCATGTCAGGGCAAGGTCAAGGCCTGAGCCTCCCTGCTGGGAAGTGGCAAGTGGCAGCAGTGAGGAGCTGTCCTCAGTTGCCCTGCACTGGCTCTGACACCCCTGGATTGTGCCTGTGGAAGGAGCAACTCCATCTGCCCTCTGGAAAGAGGGTGCATTTGTGTTTATTTTCAATTCATGTTAGTCATTTAATTAAAAATTTGCTTCCAGGAAACATAGTATCAAGACTCAGTGGCCACAATATTATTTTTGGTGTTTTCTATCTTTTATGGGGCATTGAAGATGAATGGAAACAGTGACTCAGCCTCCAAATGTCACAATTGGCTGGGGATACATTTTCCATATGAATAAATATGTGCTGGGTGAATGCAGAATGCCAAAAACAAACAAACAGAAAGAGTAGAAATCTGTGTCTGAGGAAATACAGAGAGGCAACATATTTTTATGTTATGTTATTGTGTCTGCTGAAATGCTGGTCTTAAATCTTGAGTTAGGATATGCCTTCCCCTTTGGTATAATTAATAAACAAGTATGGCCACCTCGGGATGTTAATAATTGTGGAAGTGATCATAAAAGCTGTCACCAAATGTTGCAGGGCTTCTCTTTCTGGGCATAGGTGAGGTTGTCCTGCCCTGTGAAGTTTATGTGCCCAGGTATCTTGCTTTAGCTAATGAGAATGGGCAGGGGTGATTAGGTGGGCTGGCTGTGTGCCTGGTTTGGCCAATGAGAATGGGCAAGGGTGACAGCCATCCCTTCTGAACAGAAACTTTAAGAGCCACAGTATGATTGGCCATATTCCTTTCCCACTTCTTTGGTGACTAAGGAAATGTGAGCAGGATGGGGCTGCTACCACCCTGGGTGCTGAGTGACTCTAGCAAGTGGAATTCCTATGATGACCACATTGGACACATAGCTCCTGTGAGGGATAAATTTGCATTTTTTGAGCCATGGGAATGTGAGGTTGCTTGCTACTGTGGTATAACCCAAGCTAACCTGACTGGCATAATATAACCCAACCTAAATTCACAGATACAAGGTAACCTAGCCTAAACTTACTGATACAATGTAACCAGGCCTAACCTGAGTGATACAATGTAACCCAGCCTAGACTGAGAGAAACAATGTAACCTGACCTAAACTCATTGATATGTTGTAACTTGGCCCAACCCACCTGATATAATGTAATGTTTCAAAATGATTCTGGTTAAAGTTTCTTGGAAAATGTGGGGTTGAATAAGGTCCAATGGGAGTATAGGATTTCTTAGAGCCTTTAGGTGAGCAGAGTGTCTGAGAGAAAGACCCCCACATTCCAGAATGTGAATGGAGCCCCCTCCTGCACTTGAACATCTGTGCAGCCCGCATCATCCCATGCAATCCTCCTCATCACCTGTAGAGATTACTCTCACTGTTGCCATCACAAAGACAAGCAACAGAGAGGGGAGGGTCTGGCCCCATGTCACCATGGCAGCACAATGGTCTAAATCCTGGCCTTCACCCAATATTACAGTTTCTCCTTTAAATATTCCATACCAGGCTGTTTCTGATTCTGTAGTAAAAATTCCCTCCTAAGAATCCTGGAAGTGCCTAATTTCAGAGTCTGTACCTGGGAGTTATCCTAGGGTGACAATGACACAGCAAAGCTGTCATTAAAAGCAAAGTGAAAGTGTCACCAGTGATTGACCCATGGGGCTGTGTGCAGACAGGAAAGAAGAGTGGGTCAGATGGACAGATGGAAGGTGAACCACAGGCTCAACACACATATTGTGGAGGGCTGGACACATCCCAACTCTGCCCCAAATACTGCTGTGCCAGGTAGAGCAGGGCAAACAGCTGGGCAATATTGAGACCAGAGAGAGGGGAGAGCAGAAAAGGAGGCAGCAGGCACAAGGTCACATCCCCCCTCTCCTGACCTGTGGTGTGGGCCCAGCTTGTTCTCTGGGGCCTGTTCCCCACTCCTCGTCTCCTAGTACTGCCATCACAAAATACCACAAGTGGGTGGCTTTAAAGAGCTGAAATGTACTGTCCTGAAGTTCTGGAAGCTGGGAGTCTGACTTTAGGGTGTCAACAGGGCTCTGCTTTCTCTGAAGTCTCTAGCAGAAGATCCTTTTCTGTCAGCAGCTCCAAACATTGTTGGCTTGTCTATGAATCTTCACATGCTGTCTTCCTCTTCTGTGTGACCCTATTTCCCTGTGTGTCCTCTTTTATAAAACACCACTCAGATACTGTTAACTGAAACATCTGCAAAGAAAAACCCCATTTCCCAAGTAAGGTCACATTCATGGGCTTAGGACTCAACATAGCTTATTCAAGTACAAGATTAAATTTATTGTTGTTGTTTGGTGCTGTTGAGTTGAGTAGGTTCTGACTCATGAAACACTGCCTGTTCCTGCACCATCCTCACAATACTTGCTATGGTTGAGTCCCTTGTTGCAGCCACTGTGTCAATCCATTTCATTGAGGGTCTTCTTCTTTGTTGACCCTCTGTATTACCAAACATGATGTCCTTCTCCAGGGAATGATCTCTCCTGAGAACATATCCAAAGTACATGAGACAAAGTCTCACCATCCTTGTTTCTAAGGAGCATCCTGGCTGTACTTCTTCCAAGTCAGATTTGTTTGTTCTTCTGGCAGTCCATGGTACACTCAATATTCTTCAGCAACACCATAATTCAAAGGCATCAATTCTTTGGTTTTCCTTATTCATTTCCCAGCTTTCCCATATGTATGAGGCAATTAAAAATGCCATGCTTGTGTCAGGCACATCCAAATCCTCAAAGTGACATATATGCTTTTTAATACTTTAAAGAGGTCTTTTGTTACAGATTTGCCCACTGCAATATGTCATTTGATCTCTTGACTGCTGCTTCCATGGGTGTTGATTGTGGATCCAAGTAAAATGAAATCCTTGACAATTTCAATCTTTTCTCTGTTATCATGATGCTGCTTATTGGTCCAGTGTGTTAGACTGGGTTCTCTAGAGAAACAAAAACTAGCAAAGCTTATTTATATTTATATATATATAAAGAGAGAGAGAAATTTATCTTAGGAAAATGGCTCACAAATGTATAGAAGCCGACAAGTCCAAAGTCCCTGGAGCAAACGTCAGGGGCAGAAAAGTTCAAGGCTGGCAGACAGTACACCAGCTGTTGACTCCTATGAATGATGAATCCAAGATCTCCAGGCTGAACGGTGGACTGCTCACTCACGGACAGTTGTAGGCAGCACAACAGAATTCCGATCCACAGAAGAATGTCTCTCTTCCCAGGATATCTCTGGATATCATGGAAGCAGGCCACACCCCTAGGGAAATTCCCCTTGAACAGATTGGCCACTCAGAACGCAGTCATCCAATCCCATCATAGGAACGACCACACAGAAATGGGGTCCAGCTAAGTTGACACACAGCTCCAACTATCACACTCCACCCCTTGTCAACTTGGCAGTTGTACACATCTTCGTAACCATACATAATCTCTAAATAAGGACAATTATAGAGTCATATTTGTGCCTAACATGATATGCTAACACACATACAACCAAAATACATTAACCTTATTTACATTTCACAGTTCATAACAGAAGGAAACAAAAATATTTGATGCACAT